>NW_028081623.1:0-384810 GCF_014824575.4 Sturnira hondurensis
TCTTTATGAGAAAAGAAAAACAAGAGGAGTTTTTAATTGGCAGTTGAAAATGAAGAAGGACAAGAGAAAGTTCTGGGCACAGCTACAGTAAACTTGATTAGCAGCTGGAACAATGAAATAAATGTTAAGAGGTACGTATTATGAACTGAACCTTCTCTGATGTTCTAAGAGAAGCACCAAAGGAGATCAAATATTGTAATAAGAATTACATATCGCTTAATCAATTATACTATATATTCCTTTCACATCACTAAGTTGAAACTTGTAGAATGTCAAGACTGATTCAGGTAACATTATTATCGGAATCCTTATACCAGCCTAAGAGGTGATGTTTTTACTTGGTTTTGGCTTTGAGATGATCCTGTTCTTGCCTCTCCTGGCCACATCATACCTCATAGGGCAGGAAGCCTACAAAGCTAAGATAATGGGCCACACAGAGCCATTACCCCCAAGCTCCAAGTTACACTGAACCCTGTAATACTATGGCCAAAGGTCATCACATCCACTTTCAGAGCCTCAGTGGTTATCTTCTGTGGTCCCACATTCCAGAGAGTGCTCATGTCACTCTGTACAGTCCAAGGAGTGGCAAGAGGCAACTGTTTGTAGAAGAAAAGTAAATGACACTTGATCATGAGGCCATTTTCCAAACTTTTTTACCAGCTTCACTGTGGTCTAGTTCTGTAGAATCCTTACACTGTCATGGCAGGACAGCATTGCATATTTGCTGTCTTGGGTGATCTGCAAGCTCTCCAGTGCTGCTGGAACATTCATGGCATATGAGTTTTTGTGGTAGATGTGTCCAGAAATGCAAGAGGCAAACACTAATTTCTTTTAATTTTTTGTGTTTTTTTTTTGTTTTTAAGTAATCTTTATTATTTTATTTTATCATTGTTTTATTGTTCAGTACTTCTTTCCACTCTTTCCTGTATTTTGTTTTATCACTTCTTCCTTTATTGCCAAACTTCTCTCTTCTTCCTATCTTCTCCTACCTTTTTTTTTACCCAAAAGTGAGACAAAAGACTTGGAACTGCAAAAAGACCGGAGTTGGATTCAAAGAGAGCATCTGAACAGTAGAGACAGAGAGACAAATTTCACTTTGCTATTGCAGAGAAACTTCAACTTGCATATTTGTATTCTTATGATCTTTTTCATTATTCTTACATCTTTTATTTTAATAGTGTCTTTGTATTCCTCCTCTTTCTGTATAGTCTTCTTTGCCTTGCATGGTTGTATTGTATCATTTGACAGGTGTTTCCTGTTCTCTCTTCCACAGTGTATTGCTACTTTACTATCCTTCATGTCACTTGTGTTCCTTTAGAGCACTACTCAAAATTCTATACCCCCTATTCATGTTATCCAAATCATATAGACTCTGTCATATGACTGTTTGTCTAATTTTATTGTAAATAATACCTGCTCCATACAATTATAAATACTTCATAACATCCCTCCTGAATCTTAGCCCACTTCACAGTTTCCTGAACTTTCTTACTGTAGTGGTTAACTCTATTCTCTCACACATTGCACCTATCTACTATCCTTTACTTTCACCTTACCTCAAAATCTGACCACCCACAAACTCACTGCTTTCTAGATTTAACTGACAATCCTTCCCTCCCCAACAAGAGTCTTATCTTCTGTCCATCCTTTCTTAAAAGTGGCTAGGTGGGTTGAAGATTATGGTTCACACTATACATAGCCAAAAGATCTCCTATCTCTTCTCTACTGGCTGCTACTGTAAATATCATAGAATACTCTCCTGCTGTTCATAAACCACTTTCCTTCCCCTCCAACTGATCACAAAAAACAGAGTAGGTGGAAGTGTTGAATGCCAGGATACCCACTGGAAGAGGAAATCCAGAAACAAAGAAACCACCAACAGATAACAACAGAAGAAGGAGGAATTGGAAACCACACAACCCTCAATTCAAGACCTATCTGGAAGTACAACTAACTATTGGAGAAATTACTCAATACAAACAACTGAACATGAGCAAAAGAGAATCCTCAAAACCTTTTACACATGGAAGAACTAGCTTCAACACAACCTGCCCTCACCAGCACAACAAATTACAACAGGTGGTAGACAGAGACACCATCAATTAATCAGCTTGTGGGAAGGACCTGCAAAACAAAGACCCTGAAGCTAAGAACAAGAGTCTCACAAACAATGAGAAGATTGAGAAACAATCCCCAAACAGGAAAAAAGGAGGAAACCTCAGAAAGAATGCTAGATGAAATAGAGGCAAGTCAACTATCAGATATTAAATTCAAAACACGGGTTATCAGGAAGTTCAAAGAGCTCACAATGAGCTACCAGAAACTACAGGGAGACTACAATGAATTCACTGAAAACTATATCAATGTGAAAAATGAAATAGAAACTATCAGCAAGGGCCAATAGGAAATTAAGAATACAATTTTCTGAACTGAAGAACACAGTGGAAAGAATCAAAGGCAGGATCGATAAAGCGGAAGATTAGATCAGCAACTTGAAGGACAAAGTAGACAAAAACACCTGGAAACAGCAAGAAAAGGAAAACAAGCCCAGAAAGAATGAAGAAGAATTAGGAGAAGTGCAATGTAATAAAATGTAGTATTGAAATGTATGAAGTGTAATAATATCCAAATAATAGGGATACCCAAAAAAGAAGAGGAAGAGCAAGGGATAAAAAACCTATTTGAAAAAGTAATGATGGAAAACTTCCCTAATTTTATGAGAGAAAAAGTCACACGAATCCAGGAAACACAGAGAGTCCCAATCAAGAGGAACCCAAAGAGGCCCACTTCAAGGCATATCATCATTAAAATGGCAAAATTCCAAGACAAACAGAAAATCTTAAAGACAGCAAGGGAGAACAAGAAAGTAACATACAAGAGAGCCCCAAAAAGGTTAGCTGCTGACTTCTCAATGGAAATACTCCCAACCAGAAGAGAATAGCAAGAAATATTTTCAGTAATGAGAACCAGACACCTGCAACCAAGGCTACTTTACCAAGCAAGGCTCTCAATCAAGATGGAAGGGCAAATAAAGAGCTTCCAAGACAAAAAAAAAGTCTAAAAGAATCCACCTCCACCAAACCAGCTCTGCCAGAAATATTAAAAGAACTGCTTTAAGGAAAGGAAGGAAAACAGAGAAACAGAGAGGAACTCAAGTACAAAAATAGCAATGAATGAGTTCCTATCAATAATAACCTTAAACATATATGAATTAAATGCTCCAACCAAAAGACATAGAATAGCTGAATGGATAAGAAAGTGTGACCCAAACATATGCTGCCTACAAGAGACCCACGTGAGGTCAAAAAACTGACACAGACTAAAAGTGAAAGGATGGAAGCAAATTTTCCAAGCAAATAGACAGTAAAAAAAAGCCAGGGTAGCAATACTCATATCAGACAAAATTGACTTCAAAAAAGTGCCGTAAAGAGAGACCCAAAAAGTCACTTTATAATACTCAAGGGAAGAACCCACCAAGAAGACATAACCATTCTAAATATATATGAGCACCCAAAAACATAGGGCACCCAAATATATAAAGAAAATTCTAGAAGACTTCAAGAAAGATATTGACAACAACAGAATTATAGTAGGGGGTTTTAACAACCCACTGTAAAAAATGGACAGATTTTCCAAACAAAATATCAACAAACATATTGTGGCATTGAATAGTGCCCTAGATGAAATGGACTTAACTGATATATATAGAGCTCTTCGTCCCAAAGAAGCTAATTACACATTCTTTTCCAATGGAAAGAACACTGGAACACTATCAAAGAAAGGCCAAATGATAGTACACAAAACAAGCCTCAACAAATTCAACAAAATTGAAATCATACCAACATTTTCTCTGACCACAAGGGACTGAAACTGGAAACCAAGCCCAAAGGAAAAAACCCAAAGCACTCAAAATCATAGAGATTGAATAGCATGCTATTAAACAATGAATGGTTCAAGAATGAGATTAGGAAAGACATCAAAAAGTTCCTGAAAACAAATTAAAATGAACTCATAACAATCCAATACTTATGGGACACAGTGAAAACAGCCCTGAGAGGTAAGTTCATAGTGATACAGGCCTAGCTAAAAACAGATAGTGATATTTCAAACAACCTAACCATACGCCTACAAGAACTCAAAGAACAACAACAAAGATAGCCCAGAGCAAGTAGAAGGAAAAAAAAATAACCAAGATAAGAGCATAATTAAATGACATAGAGACTAAAAGCACAATTCTGAGGATCAGTGAATACAGAAACTGGTTTTTTTTTTTTTTTGAAAAGATAAATAAAATCGACAAACCTTAAGTAGGCTTATCGAGAAAAGAAGAGAGAGGACACAAACACAATCAGAAATGAAAGAGGAGAGATTACAACTGACATCACAGAAATACAAAGCATCGTAAGAAATTACTATGAAGAATTGTATGCCAAAAAATTTGAAAACTTAGGTGAAATGGACAAATTTCTAGAAAAATATAATCTTCCAAAATTCAATAAAGAAAAAACAGAAAGCCTGAACAGACCAATAACAGCAGATGAAATTGAACAAGCAATCAAAAAATTCCTGACACACAAAAGCCCTGAACTAGATAGTTTCACAGGAAAATTCTACAAATCATTTAAGGAAGAGCTAACCCCTATTTTTACAGACTATTATAAAAAATCGAAAATGATGGAAGACTCCCCAACTCTTTTTATGAAGCCAGCATCATCCTAATCCAAAACCAGATAAAGACAAAACAAAGAAAGAACACTGCAGGCCAATGTCGCTGGTGAACATAGATGCTAATATCCTTGACAAAATACTGGCAAACCGCATCCAACAATACATCAAAAAGATCATACAGCATGACCAAGTGGGATTCATCTCAGGGACGCAAGGATGGTTCAATATTCACAAATCAGTAAATGTAATACATTGCATAAACAAAAGCAAAGACAAAAATTACATGATCATATCAATAGATACAGAAAAAACTTTTGATAAGGTACAACACCCATTTATGATAAAGGCACTCAGCATAGTGGAAATAGAGGGTGCATTCCTCAATATAATAAAGGCCATATACAAGAGACCTACAGCCAACATCATACTCAATGTGAAAAACTAAAATATTTTTCACTAAGATCAGGAACAAGACAAGCTTGTCCAATTTTACCACTTCTATTCAATATAGTATTGGAAGTTTTAGCTATAGCAATTAGACAGGAAAGGGGTATAAAAGGCATCCAAATCAGAAAGAAGAAAAAACTGTCACTTTGCAGATGACATGATAGTGTACATAGAAATTTCTATAGACTCTACCCATAAACTACTCCACCTAATAAATGAAATTGGCAAAACAGTGGGATACAAAGTCAATATTCAGAAATCTAAGGCATTTTTGTGCACAAACAATGAAACAGCAGAAGCAGAAATCAAGAAAAAAATCCCATTCAACATAGTAAAAAGAAAAATAGAATACCTAGGAATAAACCTAACCAAAGAGGTAAAAGACCTGTATGCAGAAAACTGTACAACATGGAAGAAAGAAATCAAGGAAGACACAAACCAATGGAAACATATATTGTGTTTATGGATTGGAAGAATTAACATCATCAAAATGTCCATGCAACCCAAAGCAATTTACAGATTCAATGCAATACCTATTAAAGTACCAATGACATATTTCACAAACATAGAAGAAACACTTCAAAAACTTATATGGAACCACAAATGACCCCAAATAGCAGCTGCAATTTCAAGAAAGAAGAGCAAAGTAGGAGAGATCACAATACCTGATACCAAACTGTATTACAAGGATATTGTGACCAAAACAGCCTGGTACTGGCATAAAAACAGGCACATAGACCAATGAAACAGAACAGGGAGCCCAGAAATAAACCGAAGTCTCTACAATCATTTAATATTCAACAAAGAAGGCAGCAACATAAAATTGACTAAAAATAGGCTCTCCAACAAATGGTGTTGAGAGAAATGAACAGCTACGTGCAAAAATAAATAAATAAATAAAACTTGAGCACCAGCTTACACCATACACCAAGATAAATTCAAGGTGGATAAAAGACTTAAATATAAGCCATGACACCATTGAAGTCCTAGAGGAGAACACTGCAAGAAAATCTCAGATATTTCATGCAACAACATTTTTACTGATATGTCCCCCTAGAGCAAGGGACATAAAGAAAAGAATAAACAAATGGGATCTCATTAAAATAAAATCTTCTGCACAGCTAAAGAATACGGTATTAAAATAAAAAGAGAAACAACTGTATGGGAAAATATATTTGCCAATGATACCTCAGACAAAGGTTTAATGTCCAAAATATACAAAGAACTTACATGACTCCACTCTAAAAAGACAACCCAATTAAAGAGTGGGCAAAGGACTTGAACAGACATTTCTCCAAAGAGGACATACAGAAAATCCAAAGACACATGAAAAATTGCTCAATATTGCTAGCTATCAGAGAGATGCAAATTAAAACCACAATAAGATACCACTTTACACTGGTTAGAATGGCCATCATAAACAAAACAATAAACAACAAATGTTGGAGAGGGTGTGGGGAAAAGGGGACTCTGGTCCACTGTTGGTGGGATTTCAGACTGGTGTTATGGAAAACCACTATGGAAAACACTATAGAATTTTCTAATAGACTTCCGCCAAGGTGGAGGCATAGGTGGAAACACTGTGCCTTCTCCCACAACTAAGTGTGAATACAACAAAGGTTTAGTAAACAAAGACGTAGCCAAAGAACAGAAAACTGAACTATATGGAAGTCCAACAACAATGAACTGTTCAACCAGACTGGTAAGAGGGGTGGAGCCAGCAGCAGGGCAGGGCTGGACAGGAAAGATCCCCTGACCCAGGTGTGCAGGCAGCTGGGGTAGCATCTCAGACCCAGTGAGGGTGCGGGGCAGGCTGACCGCGGTTACACATTCGCACGCAGATAAACCAGCAGAGGAGTGAGCAGTGAGACAGACTGTGAAGGCCCCAGCGGGTGAACCTAGTGAGTGCGCAAGGTGGTGGGCTGACCACAGTTGCACATTTGCGCCAGACCGTGTGGCCCCAGTAGCAGGAAGTGGTACAGGGGGCCACCATTGCTTTCCTTTGACCCCGCCCCCTCGTACAGCATCACAATCCAGCGACTGAGTTTCCCCGCCCTGGTGAACACCTGGGGCTCCGCTCCTTATATGTAACAGACATGAACAGTCCAAAATATGGCTCAAGAAGAACTCAAAGCCCCAGAGCCAATAACTCTAAGCGACCAGGAAATAGCGAACCTCTCAGATGCACAATTCAAGACACTGGTGATCAGGATGCTCACAGAACTGGTTGATTTTAGTCACAAATTAGAGGAACATATAAAGGCTAAACTAACTGAAATGAAGGGAAAGACATAGGAAACCAATAGTGATGAAAAGGAAACTGGGACTCAAATCAATGGAGTGGACCAGAATGAAGAACAAAACACCCAAGCAGAAAAGAATAAAAAAACAAGAAATCAAAAAAATGAGGAGAGGCTTAGGAACCTCCAGGACATCTTTAAACGTTCCAACATCCGAATTATAGGAGCACCAGAAGGGGAAAAGAAACAACCACAAGTGAAAAACTTATTTGAACAAATAATAAAGGTGAACTTCCCCAGTCTGGCAAAGGAAATAGACTTCCAGGAAATCCAGGAAGCTTAGAGAGTCCCAAAGACCTTGGACCCAAGAAGGAACACACCAAGGTACATCATAATTACATTAGCCAAGATTAAAATAGAGGAGAGAATCCTAGAAGCAGCAAGAAATAAGGGGATAGTTACCTACAAAGGAGTTCCCATCAGACTGTCAGCGAATTTCTCAAAAGAGACCTTACAGGCAAGAAGGAGCTGAAAAGAAGTATTCCAAGTCATGAAATGCAAAAACCTACATCCAAGATTGCTCTATCCAGCAAAGCTTTCATTTAGAATGGAAGGACAGATAAAGTGCTTCTCAGATAAGGTCAAATTCAAGGAGTTCGTCATCAGCAAGCCCTTATTATATGAAATGTTAAAGAGACTTATATAAAAGAAGAAGATGAAAAACATGAAGAGTGAAAGGACAGCAAACTCACAGTTATTAACAACCACACCTAAAACAAAAGCAAATTAAGAGGACAGCTAGATCGGGAGTGGAACCATAGAAATGAAGAACACATGGAGGGTTAGCAACAGGGGAGTGGGAGGAGGAGAAGTGGGGAGAAGGTACAGAAAATAGCATATACAGTAGGTAGAAAATAAATAGGAGGAGGGCAAGAATAGTAGGGGAAATATAGAATCTAAAGAACTTGTGACACGTGGTCATAAACTAAAGGGGGGGAATGGTGGGGGAGGGGGTGTGCAGGGTGTAGGGGAATGAAGGGAGGGAATAGAACAACTGCAATGGTATAATTGATAAAATATATTTAAAATTTTTTAAAAAATTCTAACAAAACTAAAAATGGATCTGCCTTTTGACCCAGCAATTCCATTGCTAGGATTATATCCTAAGAACCCTGAAACACCAATCCAAAAGAACCTATGCACCCAATGTTCATAGCAGCACAATTTACAATAGCCAAAAGTTGGAAGCAACCTAGGTGCCCATCAGTAAATAAATGGATCAAGAAACTATGGTACATTTACACAATGAAATTTTATGCAACAGAAAGAAAGCAGGAACTCCTATCCTTTGCAACAGCATGGATGGAACTGGAAAGTGTTATGCTGAGGGAAATAAGCCAGGCGTTGAAAGACAAATACCATATGATCTCACCTTTAACAGGAACCTAAACCACAAAACAAACCAGCAACCAAAATATAAGCAAAGATACTGAAATAGAGAACAGGCTGACAGTGCCCAGAGGGGATAGGGGAGAGAATTTCAGAAGAAAAGGGGAGGGGCTTACAGGGACACATGGACAAAAACTAAGGGGAATGAAAATGGGAGGGATGTGGGGATCAGTAGGGGGATGGTCTGGGATAGGAGTAAATGTCAGAAAACTACTTAAACAACAATTAAATAAATAAATAAATTTTAGGAAGAAAATGAAAGAGTGGAAGTAAAAACTGGTATTACAGAAATACAAAGGATTGTAAGAAAATACTATGGACATCTATATGCCAAGAAATTGGATAGTTTCTATACTGGCATACCAATATTTCTTCTCATATATCTCCTAAGGCAAGGGAAACAAAGGAAAAAGTAAGCAAATGAGACTACATAAAATTAAAAAGCTTTTGCACAGCTAAATAAACCATTATCAAAATGAAAGGGGAACCCACTGTTTGGGAGAACATATTTGCCAATAATATATTTGGTAAGGAATCAATTTCCAAAATATATAAAGAACTTAAAACTGGAAAGACTAACAATCCAATTAAAAATGGGTAAAGGACCTGAATAGACACACAGATGGCCAGTAGACATGAAAAAATGCTCAGCATCAGTAGCCATCAGAGAGATGCAAATTAAATCCAGAATAAGATATCATCTTGCACCTGTGAGAATGGCCATCATCAATAAATCAATCAACAGCAAGTAATGTTGAGGATGCCAAGAAAGAACCCTCATGCATTGTTGGTGGGAATGCAGACTGGTGTGGCCACTATGGTAAACAATATAGAGTTTTCTCAAAAATTTTAAAATGGAACTCCCTTTTGACCCAGCCATTCCATTTCTGGAAATATATTCTAACAATCCTAAAACACCAATTCAAAAGGATATATGCACCTCTATGTTCATAGCAGTAGTATTTACAATAGTCAATATCTGGAAACAGCTCAAAGCCCATCTGTAGGTGAGTGGATAAAAAAGCTTTGGCACATTTACATATAGAATACTACACAGCAGTAAAAAAGAAGGAAATCTTACATTTTTCAACAGCATGGATGGACCTGGAAACTATTATAATAAGTAAAATAAGTCAGCCAATGACAGACAAATACCATATGATCTCACTTAAATGTAGAATCTAATGAAGAAAATAAACTAGCAAGTAAAATACAGTCAGAGCCATAGAAACATGGAACAGACTGACAGCTGTCAGAGGGGTGGGAAGAGGGGGAGATGGATGAAAGAAGGTGAAGGGATTAGCCAAAGAAGACATATGAATGACCCATGGACGCACACAACCGTGTGGGGATTGCTTGAGGGTGTCATAGGGCTGGGTTGATGGGGGCAAAGGAGGAAAAATGGGAAAACTCTAATAGCATAAGTAACACAATATAATTTTAAAAAGAAAAATTAATTCATTTAACATTGAATCAAATAAAATAGAATAAAAATAATCTAGAAATACTGTTGAGTAGTGTATGGCTAAATCCCTGTAGTAGTGGTTTACACTCACATTTCTTAAAATAATCTTTTTTTAAAAATTTATTTATTTATCTTTAGAGGGGAAGGAGAGAGGGAGAGAAACATCAGTGTATGGTTGCCTTTCGTGTGTCCCCTGCTGATAACTGGCCTGCAGGGAACCGGCCTGCAACCCAGGCATGTGCCCTGACTGGGAGTCGAACCACAATTGTCTGATTCACAGGCCCATGCTCAATCCACTGAGCTACACCAGCCAGGTTCTTAAAATAATCTTATTCACACTATTTATATGAATGTCCAAGCATCAGTGACTTCATAATTTGTGAAACTATTTTTAAGCCAACTAATGTTCACCTGGAGCAAATAATTTTTAATCACAATTAAGTTGTTTGTGATATTAGCCTAAAAGTAGAATCTATTTATTTGTTCCTAGAAATTTTATCCTGAACATCAGGTTTTTGTAATTGGGCATTAGGACATGTTCTCTCCCTCTGTGTTTCAACCTATATATGTATATATTTAAATTTTTGTAATGCAATTATTTACTCTATTACCTATAAAATAATCTTTATAAGATTGAGCTTCAGTGATAATCAGTACTTGAAACTCTGAAATCATACCCTTAGGAATAATGGTCAAATCTTCCTTTCTCATTTTTATAAAAACATTAATTATTTGTTCCATATATTTACTGGAGGTGATCTGACTTGCTTACATTTTCTCCCCACTCTTCTACGTCTCCACACTCACCTATTCTTTATTTTCCTGGCTTATTCCAAAGAATGTTCAATGATCTAACTTAGACTTGTACACTTATCCTTTACTTAGCAACTTTAATTTTTTTTTAAAAAATCCTGCTACTAATTGAAGAGTTGTTTGAAAAAAATATTTAATTTCAATGTGAATGATCATAATATATTCCATCTCAACATAAGATATCCAAACAATTTCCATAGATAGAAACATTTAGCAGTAAAACAATAAAATTAAGCTTACATAAGCAAAATAGAAGCTCGAAAGTAAAGAAATGTACTGTGTATGTAAAATAAAATGTACTTAGAATTGATGTATGCACTAAATGAGGAAGAGAAGAAGAACATAGAGTTTTGGGGGTGGGAGGGTATGAGACAATCATTCCTAGATTGTAGATTCTTTTTTTCTACACTGTTTTCCTCATCAGGTTTTCAAGTGTAATAAGACTCACTGTTATCTTGCACTCAAATTACATTTAAAAGCAAAATTGTAGCATAGAAAAAAATCACTTTTAGAGCAAATAAAGGCAAAATGTAGGAGCAATTTGAAGCTCAAGGAAAAAATGCACGTGCACATTTTTATGAAAAATCATAGAAAATCTGAACTTTTTCACCCCACTTATTTATCTTGCTTACACAAAGAAAAATATTTTTGGTTATTCTAAACATGTATACAATTCAAATTTGTTTTATTTGATGTTTGTTGACCACAGAATTTATGTTGAGTAAACATATGTGTCTTTGCCTGAAACTATAATTTCAAACTACTACTTCTTAGAATATATACAGTGTATTTTGGGATGAAAAATCATTATGGATAAAACAAATGAATCACCTGAAAAGTGGTATAACTTTATTATACCACTTTGTTATTATCAAAACTTACTAACTGATAAGTAATTGTGTAGCATGAATCTCTATTCCTTGTCTCAGAGGCCACCTTGGGCACCCAGCTAGGTTAGATGCTCCTTCCCTTTATCTTTTTTTTTTATTTAGACCCAGTTTATCATATAATTATTTTTAAAGTAGAATTAATTCTTTTTTTACATAAAAAACACATCTTTATTTTTGAACTGTATCTTTTTTGTATACGTTTCCATCTCCTCAATATTACTCTTAATCTTTGCGTATTTCCCCTACTGAACTGAGAAAAGGGCCATAATCTCTGAGGAAAGAAGGACCATGGTCTTTTCGTTTCTAACACATAACCCTTTACCTGTCCCACAGTTCTTGAATGAATCCATGAATGTGTAAGTCTCCACACTTTAGTGACCTGCCTCCAAATGAAGGCAGGTTTCTGTGTCACCTCCTCAATAGGCTATTAGAAATGTTTGAATGCTTTTAGTTACCTTCTGATTAACAGCTTTTCATGTCTGAGAGAACATTTCTCTCAACCAAAACTATGCTTGATAACTTAGGTGTAAAATTACTGTAGTGATCAAAGATTTACCATTTTTCTTGGAATTTACCTAGGTTTCCATCGGAATTAAATGTGTTTCCTTTTCAGTGAGCGGAGACTGTCTTCTCTGGGTACCAGATGGATTCTCTTCCACTTGAAAATGAAAACATCTGGCAGACTGTCAGGGCATGTGTCAGTAACGTTATTCACAGGGAAAGTCTTCAAAATGACATGTTGTTTCTGAGCGCCTTTATCTGGAGCATGTGTTATGTCTTCAGATGCATCAAAGTTCACACATTAACGATGTTAGTTCAGTTGCAAATTTTTGCAGGTCTATAGGCTCAAAGCCTAAAAGAAATTATACTCTGAGAAAATGAACAGTTCCCTCTTCTTTTTATTTTTAGGGTTATACATATATTTATAAACTATAATGGAAAAATTATATTTTATTTCTTAAAATACATTTATGTTTCACTTATTTCTTCAATCCAAATTTCTTGGAGACTTTGCCATTTGCTAAGAAACTGCCTGAGAGAACATCCAGATTATCTTCTGCTCGGCCCTAACCCACATTCAGTAACAATAACCCCTCAAAATATCAGCTTTTGCTGTGATCATATGTTAATGTCCAGTGTAGAGACCTCCCTGATGACAGTGCCATACAATCGATATTTTTAATAATTAAAATAGGTTTTAGTAAAGTCATTCTTTTCTTCCTTCTTGTATGACAGCTGACAGCCACTAGAAAGTCAAGCTTCTTGATATAGAAATTGTGATCCTGGGACACTTTGTCTTTCTTACAATTCTGATAACACAACCTTGGCTTCGTGAGTACTCCATCAGTTCCTCAGGAAAATAATCATTTGACAGATAATCGTTTTGGTGTCTAGCTACAAAAAGAAGAAAAGGAGGAGGCAGAAGAGGAGGAACTTTTTTGATAGATATAAAGATTTATTATCACCACACTATAGTAATAAAGACAGTATGAAATTAGTGCAGGAGTCAAGAACTTATCTGCTTTTAAGAAACAGAATCATATGTATAGATATGCACACACGCATATATATGGAATTTTGATGTACAATAGAAGTGGCATAGTAAATCACTGGGGAAAAGAGAGACTGTTTAATTAACAGAATGGAAAACTTGGTTATCCACATGGAAAAAAATGAATTTGGTTATTGTTTTGGTTCATTCAAATTTGAAACACAAGGTATAGTAAAACTTAAGTATTAAAAGCAAGACTTGAAAGCTTTTGAGAAAAGGTTGACTATCTTTATAAGCTAGGTATAGGGAGAATGCTTTTAAAAATAAGACAAAAGGAGAGAATGGGAAGGATGGTGGCAGAGTAGGACAAAGAGGATTCCACTTCCCCCCACGCATGGGAGAAAAACCTGGCTGATCTGCGGAGGAACACAGCAAATAGCCAACAGTGACCCAGAATATAGGAAAATAGGAGTCCAGAAATTGTAGCAGACACTGAAAGACCAGATACTGAGGAGAGGGCTGCAGGTCAATAAGGTCCAAGGGACCAGCGTGGAGGTTACGGGCTGAGGCTGCTGCCTCTGCCAGGCCAGGCACCAGGGGCCCCGGCCGGGTCTGCCCCAAACTCTTTGGGAGCTGAGTGCTAGCAGCAAGGTCCTTGGGAGAGAGCCGGGTCATCAGCTCCCTCCCTACCCGGCCGGGCAGGCACAGTTTGAAAAACACCTGGAGAGACCTCTTTGCTTGAAGTGTCAGAGAGAGGAATGGGCACCAGGAAGCAAACAAGGGGGCCTTGATCACCTGTGGAGTCTGCGGTTGCTGGCTTGGGAGAATTGAGAGTTGCCCTTGCATTCCCCTGTAACACTGGGAAAGTTTCATGCCCAAGCCTGTAGCACAAGGGAAGCCCAGCTGGGGGAGTGTGACCCGACCCCATCCCATGGCAGTGACCCCTGGGGAAAGAGTGCTCTAAAGAGGACCTGGATACCCTCAGTGGGGCGCTGGGGAGAGGCACTGGTCTGGATCTTGGGAGAGTGCTCGTGAGACTGGCTGAGTACACAGAAAAGAGAGAAAGGCCACACCAATTGCCCCTCACTCTACTGCAGCCAGTGAGACCAGAAAAACCATTTGGCCAACTGGAAACCAAGAAGAGGTGTTTTTATTTTTAAGTAATCTTTTATTTTTTAAACTTTATTATCATTTTATCTTTCAATACTTTTTTCCTCTCTTTCCTTCTTCCTTGTTTTATTCCTCCTTCCTTTTGTTCCAGTTTTGTCACTTTTTCTTTCCTTCTGCTGCCTCCCCCCCACACACAAGTGAGACAAAAACTTGGAGCTGCAAAAAGACCAGAGTTGGACCCAAAGAGGGGGCATCCAAACAGTACAGACAGAGAGACAAATGTCACTTTGCTATAGCAGAAAAACTACAAGTTACTGCATATTTGTATTATTTTTTTGTGATTCTTACATCTTTTATTTTAATAGTATCTTTGTATTCCTCCTCTTTTGGTATAGTCTTCTTTGACTTGGCTGGATATATTGTATCATTTGACAGGCATCCCTTGTCCCCTCATTGATAGTGTATTGCTAATTTACAGTCCTTTACTTCCCCTTGCTCCATTAGCACACTATTGAAGGTCCAGTACTCCCAAATCTTGGTATCTTATAGATTCTGTCATATGATTGTTGCTCTAATATTATTGTAAATAATAGCTGTTACATACTATTGTAAATACCACACAACACCCCTCCCAGATCTTAGCCCACTTCATTGTTTCCTGAACTACAATACTGTAGTGTTTAACTCTATTCTTTCTCACACTAACACCTATTTACCATCCTTTACTCTCACCTTACCTCAGAATCTGACCTTCACAACCTCACTGCTTTCTAGAGCCAATTCACAAACCTTCCCTCCCTAACAAGAGCCTTATCTTATTTCCATTTTATCTAAAAAGTGACTAGTTGGGTAGAAGACTATGGTTATCACTATATATACAAAAAGGTTATATATACAAAAAGGTTATATATACACAATGGTCATCTATTATCTCTTCTCTACTGGCTGCTACTGTAAGTATCATAGAATACTCTCCTGCTGCCATAAACCATTTTGCCTTCTCCTCCAACTGAATCCAAAAAAAAAAAGAGTAGGTGGAAGCAGTGAACACCAAGAGTAGGTGGAAGCAGTGAACACCAGTGAACACTGGAAGAGAAAACCCAACAATAAAAGAACCACAAACAAATAACAACAGAAGAACTTGAAGGAGAGAGTGGAAACCACACAAACCTCAATCCAAGACCAAGAAATACAACTAAACAGTGGAGAAACTATCCAGTGCAAACAACTGAACAAGACCAAAAAAGAATCCTCAAAACCCTGAACACACAGAAGAAGTAGCTTCAACGCAACCTGCCCTCACCAGCACAACAAATTACAACAGGTGGTAGAGAGAGGGACCATCAGTTAACCAGCTGGTGGGAAGGACCCACAAAACATAGACCCCAAAACAACCAAAATGCAAAGACAAACTCAGAGCAAATTTATGAAATAGCCTAAGAGAAATGAGCTTGGGAGATCAAGGAGACTATACCACTGAATGTCACAGGTATTATTCCACAGAAGTTCACACCATAAATCCAAGAAGCCAGAAAAAATCAATTTAAGAAGCTGAAGCTAAGAATAAGAGTCTCACAAACAATGGGAAGATGAAGAAACAATACCCAAACAGAAAAAAAAACCCTCAGAAAGAATGCTAGATGAGCCCTGGCTGGTGTAGATCAGTGGATTGAGCACAGGCCTGTGAAGCAAGGGATCGCGGTTCGATTCCCAGTCAGGGCACATGCCTGGGTTGTGGGCCAGTTCCTAGTGGGGGACACATGAGGGGCAAACACACATTGATGTTTCTCTCCCTCTCTCCTTCCCTTCCCTTCTCTCTGAAAATAAATAAAATATTTTTTAAAAAAGAATGCTAGATGAAATAGAGGCAAGTCAGCTATCAGATATTAAATTCAAAGCACTGGTTATAGGAAGTTCAAAGAGCTCACAATGAGCTACCAGAAACTACAGGGAAACTACAATGAACTCACTGCAAATTATAACAACATGAAAAATGGAATAGAAACTATCAGCAAGGGCCAAGACAAAATGAAGAATACAACTTCTGAACTGAAGAACACAGTGCAAGGAATCAAAAGCAGGATCAAAAAAGCAGATGATCAGATCAGCAAGTTGAAGGACAAAGTAGAGAAAACACCTGGAAACAGCAAGAAAAAGAAAGCAGGCTTAGAAAGAATGAAGAAGGATTAAGAGACGTGCAAGACAATATGAAATGTAGTAATATCTGAATAATAGGGATACCCCCCAAAACAGGAAAAGCAAGAGATAGAAAATCTATTTGAAAAACTAATGATGGAAAACTTCCCTAATTTGATAAGAAAAAAGTCACACAAATCCAGGAAACACAGAGAGTCCCAATGAAGAGGAACCAAAGAGGCCCACTTCAAGACACATCATCATTAAAATGACAAAAATTCCAGACAAACAGAAAATCTTAAAGGCAGCAAGGGAGAAAGAGGAAGTAACGTACAAGGGAGCCCCACAAAAGGTTATCTGCTGACTTCTCAGTGGAAATGCTCCAAGCCAGAAGAGAATGGCAAGAAATATTCTAAGCAATGAGAACCAGAGGCCTGCAACCAAGGATACTTTACGCAGCAAGGCTCTCAATCAAGACAGAAGGCCAAATAAAGAGCTTCCAAGACAAAAAAAAAAGTGTAAAAGAATCCACCTCTACCAAACCAGCTCTGCAAGAAATACTAAAAAGGTCTGCTTTAAGGGAAAAAAAGAAAACAGTGAGACAAAGAGAAACACAGGGATAAAAATGACAATGAATAAGTACCTATCAATAATAACCTTATATGTAAATGAATTAAAGGCTCCAATCAAAAGAAATAAAGTAGCTGAATGGATAAGAAAGTATGACCCAAACATATGCTGCCTACAACAGACCCACCTCAGGACAAAAGATGTACACAGACTAAAAGTGAAGGGTTAGAAACAAATTTTCCAAGCAAACAGCCTGGAAAAAAAAAAGCTGGAGTAGTAATATTTATATCAGACCAAAAGGGCCATAAAAGGAAACCCAAAAGGTCACTTTATAATACTCAAGGGAAGAATCCACCAAGAAGACATAACCATTCTAAATATATATGAACCCAACATAAGAGCAACCAAATATATAAAGAAAAATCTTAGAGGACTTCAAGAAAGATATTGACAGCAAGACAATTATACTTGGGGATTTTAACACCCCACTGTAAAAAATGGACAAATATTCCAAACAAAATATCAAGAAAGGTATTGTGGCACTGAATAATGCCTTAGATGAAATGGACCTAACTGATATATACAGAGCCCTTCATCCCAAAGAAGCTAAATATACATTCTTTTCAATTGCACATGGAATTTTTTCAAAGATAGGCCAAACAATAGGACACAAAACAAGCCTCAACAAATTCAAGAAAATTAAAATCATACCAAGCATTTTCTCTGACCACAAGGGACTGAAATTGGAAACCAAACCCAAGGGAAAAAATCCAAAACACTCAAAATCATGGAGATTGAATAGCATGCTATTAAACAACAAATGGGTCAAGAATGAAATTAGGGAAGAAATTAAAAATTTCTGGAAACAAATGAAAATGAACTTACAACAACCCCAAATTTATGAGACACAGTGAAGGCAGACCTGAGGGGGAAGTTCATAGCAATACAGGCTTACCTAAAGGAGACAGAAACATTTCAACCTAACCCTACACCTACAAGAACTGGAGGAACAACAACAATGACAGGCCAGAGCAAGTAGAAAGAAGGAAATAACTAAGATCAGACCAGAATTAAATGACATAGAGACTAAAAGCACAAGTCTAAGGATCAATGAATTAAGGAGCTGGTTCTTTAAAAAGATAAATGAAATAGACAATCCTTTAAACAGGCTCATCAAGAAAACAGGAGAGAGGACCCAAATAAACACAATCAGAAATGAAAGAGGAGAGATTACAACTGACACCACAGAAATACAAAGGATTGTAAAAAAAATTACTATGAAGAACTATATGCCAAGAAATTTGAAAACCTAGGTGAAATGGAAAAATCACTAGAAAAATTTAATTTTCAAAAACTCAATGAAGAAGAAGCAGAAAGCCTGAATAGACCAATAACAGCAAATAAAATTGGGGCAGTAATCAAAAATCTCCAAACACAAAAAGTCTTGGACCAAATGGTTTCACAGAAGAATTCTACAAGAAATTCTACAAGAATTCTAAAAGAAAAATAGAATACCTAGGAATGAACCTAACCAAGAAGGTAAAAGACCTGTATTTAGAAAACTACACAACACTGAAGAAAGAAATCAAGGAAGACAAAAACAAATGAAAACATACACCATGTTCACGGATTGGAAGAATTAACATCATCAAAATGTCCGTACTACCCAAAGAAATTTATAAATTCAATGCAATACCTATTAAAGTACCAGTGGCATATTTTACAGATATAGAAAAAACATTTTTAAAATTTATATGGAACCATAAAAAACCCTGAATAGCAGCTGCAATTTTAAGAAAGAAGAACAAAGTAGGAGAGATCACAATCCCCGATATCAAACTGTATTACAAGGACATTGTGACCAAAACAGCCTGGTGCTGGCATAAAAACAGGCCTACAGACCAATGGAACAGAACAGAGAGCCCAGAATTAAATCCAACTCTCTACAGTCAATTAATATTCGACAAAGGGGGCAATGACATAAAATGGAGTAAAAATATCCTCTTCAACAAATGGTGTTGGAAGAACTAGACAGATACATGCAAAAAAATGAAACTTGAGCACCGACTTACACCATACACCAAAATAAATTCAAGGTGGATAAAAGACTTAAATATAAGCCATGACACCATTGAAGTCCTAGAGGAGAACACTGCAAGAAAATCTCAGATATTTCATGCAACAACATTTTTACTGATATGTCCCCCTAGAGCAAGGGACATAAAGAAAAGAATAAACAAATGGGATCTCATTAAAATAAAAAGCTTCTGCACAGCTAAAGAAAACAGTATTAAAATAAAAAGAGAAATAACTGTATGGGAAAACATATTTGCCAATGATACCTCAGACAAAGGTTTAATGTCCAAAATATACAAAGAACTTACATGACTCCACTCTAAAAAGACAACCCAATTAAAGAGTGGGCAAAGGACTTGAACAGACATTTCTCCAAAGAGGACATACAGAAGATCCAGAGATACATGAAAAGATGCTCAATATTGCTAGCTATCAGAGAGATGCAAATTAAAACCACAATGAGATACCACTTTACACTGGTGAGAATGGCCATCATAAACAAAGCAACAAACAACAAGTGTTGGAGAGGTTGTGGAACAAAGGGACCCTAATCCACTGTCGGTGGGATTGCAGACTGGTATAACCACTATGGAAAACACTACAAAATTTTCTAACAAAACTAAAAATGGATCTGCCTTTTGACCCAGCAATCCCACTGCTAGCATTATATCCTAAGAACTCTAAAACACCAATCCATAAGAACCTATGCACCCCAATGTTGATAGCAGCACAATTTTCAATAGCCAAGAGTTGGAAGCAACCTAGGTGCCCATCAGTAAATGAATAAATTCAAAAACTGTGGTGTATGTACTCAATGGAATCCTATGCAGCAGAAAGAAAGCAGGAACTCCTATCCTTTGCAACAGCATGGATGGAACTGGAAAGCATTATGCTGAGTGAAGTAAGCCAGGTGTTGAAAGACTAATACCATATGATATCACCTTTTACATGAAGGTAACCAACAAAACAAACAAGCAAGCAAAATATAACCAAAGATACTAAAATAGAGAACAGGCAGACAGTGACCAGATTGGGGAGGGGAGGGAATTTCAGGGGAAAAGGTGAAGGATTTACAGGAACTAGTATAAAGGACACATGGACAACAACTAAGGGGGTGGAAATGGGAGGGAGGTGGGGAGCATTAGGCGGTGGGCTGGGATGGGATTAAAAGACAGAAAACTGTACTTGAACAATAATTAAATTAAAAAATTAAAAAATAGGCCAAAAAATTTCTAGTCATAAAATAAAAACCAGAAGAAAGAGCAAGTATTGTAGAAGTGTAGGAAAAACTCTTGTATCATGTTGGTGGGAAGTAAATGGTACACCTGCTATGGAAAACAACATGGCAATTGCTTAAAAACTAATACTACAATTGCTATATTACACAGAAATTTCACTTCTGAGAATGTACGCCCAAAAATTGAAAGCAGAAATTTGAGGAGATATTTGTATATTCAAATTTATAGAAATATGAGTCACGGTAACTAAAACATGTTCAACCCAGGTATTTATCAGTGGATAAATTGATAAGCAAAATGTGGTCCATACTTATAATGGAATGTTATTCCATCTAAAAAAAGGAAATAATGGTGACTGACATAATTGTGACTTCTGGCCAAGATGGAGGCATAGGTAGATATACTGTACCTACTCATACAACCCAAAGAAAGACAACAACACACTTAAAAACAAAATATTACCAGAACTGCCAGAAAATCAAACTGTATGGAAGTTTGACAACCAAGGAGTTAAATAGAAAACATTCATCCAGACTAGTAGGAGGGGCAGAGATGAGCAACTGGAGTGGAGAGGACTTGTGGCGGTAAGGCAGCAGCTGGTGGACACGGCAAGACAGTGGATGGAGGATCTGGTAGTCCCACATTTGCGTGCAGATAAACTGGGTGGAGCAACTGGGGAGTGAGACAGATCATACAACCCAGGGCTCCAGTGTGGGGAAATAAAATCTCAAAACTCCTGATGGAAAAAACCTGTGGTGGCAGGAGAAACTCCTAGGCTCATAGGAGAGTTTGTTGGAGAGACCCACAGGGTCCTAGTATATGCACTAACCTACCCACCCGGAATCAATACTAGAAGGGCCCAAGTTGCTTGTGGGTAGAGAAGGAAGTGACTGAAATTGGCTGAGAGCTGGGCAAGCAGCATTGTTCTCTCTTGGATCCCTCCCCCAAATATGGCACCATAATGTAGTGATGTGAGTTGCTTCGCCCTGGTGAGGCAACCTAAGGCTTTGCCCCTTACTTCATAAGAGGCATGTGCCGAAACATAAAAATATGGCTCAAATGAAGGAACATATCAAAACTCCAGAAAAAATACAACTAAGCGATGAAGAGATAGCCATCCTATCAGATGTTTGAAACACTGGTAATCAGGATGCCAACAGAAATGATTGAGGATGGTTGCAAAAGAGAAGAAAAAGTGAAGGCTATTAAAAGTGAAATGAAGGAAAATGTACAGGGAACCAACAGTGAAAAGAAGGAAACCAGGACTCAAATCAATGGTTTGGAACAGAAGGAAGAATGAATAAAGAATAATTTTTAAAAATGAGATGCTGCCTTGGCTGGTGTAGCTCAGTGGATTGAGCACAGGCCTGAAAACGACACTATCATGGTTCGATTCCCAGTCAGGGCACATGCCTGGGTTGCAGGCCAGTTCCCAGCAGGGGACTCACGAGAGGAAACCATACACTGATATTTCTCTCTTTCTCTCCTTCCCTTCCTTCCCCTCTAAAGATAAATAAATAAATAAATAATCTTAAAAAAATAAATAAAAAAGAAATAATCATTTTTAAAAAATGAGATGCTTAAGAACCTCAGGGACAACTTTAAATGTCCCGACATCAGAATCATATGGGTGCCAGAAGGAGAAGAGAAAGAGCAACAAATTGAAAACTCATTTGAATAAATAATGAAGAAAATTTTCCCCAATCTGGCAAATAGAATTTCAGGAAGTCCAGGAAGCTCAAAGTCCCAAAAAGTTGGATTCAAGAAGAAACACACCAAGGCACATCGTAATTAAATTACCCAAGATTAAAGAGAAAGAGAGAATCTTGAAAGCATCAAGAGAAAAGGAGACAGTTACCTAAAAAGGAGTGCCCATGAGACCATCAGCTGATTCTCAAAAGAAACCTTATAGGCAAAAAGTAGCTGGAAAGAATTATTCCAAGTCATGAAAGGCAAGGACCTCCATCCAAGATTGCTTTATCTAGCAAAACTATCATTTAGAATGGAAGGACTATCATTTAGAATAGAAGGACAGATAAAGTGCTTCTGAGATAAGGTGAAGTTAAAACGGTTCATGATTACCAAGCCCTATATATGAAATGTTAAAGGGCCTTATCTAAGAAAAAGAAGAAAATAAAAATATGAACAGTAAAATGACAAAAACACAAGTATAAACAACCAAACCTAAAAGAATAAAATCAAAAATGAACTAAGGAAACAACTAGAACAGTAACAGATTCATAGAAATGGGGGGTTATCACATGGGGGGTTATCAGTGGGGAGGGAGTGGGTAGAATGGTGGAAAAGGCCCAGGGAATAAGAAGCATAAATGGTAGGTACAAAATAGGCAGAGGGAGGTTAAGAATAGTATGGGAAATGTAAAAGCCAAGGAACTCACATGTATGACTCATGGACTTGAACTAAGGTGGGGGAATGCTGGTGGGAAGGGTGTACAGGTTGGAGAGGAATAAAGGGGAGGAAAAATGGGACAACTGTAATAGCATAATTAATAAGAATATATTAAAAAACAAAAAATAAAATTCTTGCATTTGTTCAAAGAAATTAAGTGAAATGTCAGTCACAAAAAAAGACATAAATATGATCCTCTTATATGAGGTGCTTAGAATTGTCAAACTCATAGGGACAGAAAGTAGAATTGTGGTTGCCAGGACCTAAGAAGAGGGAGGAACGAAGAGCTATTGTTTCATGGGTTTAGAGGTACAGATTTACAAGATGAAAAGAGTACTGAAGGTGGGTGGTGATGTTGTTTGCACAATATTAGGAATGCGTTTAATACCATTGAACTGAACGCTTAAAAATGGTTAAGATGGCAAATTTTATGTGTACTTTTCTACAATAATACAAATTAGGAAATAATAAAATACTATATTTGGACCAAGATGCCTAAAAAGACCAACTGCAGAATAGTCTTCATTTCAGTTTGGGAAACTCCAGCTTCATTCAGTGGATGGCAGTATTTAAAGGCCCCTTTACACATTTCTAATCTAGGACAATGAACCAAGGCTGTGACTGACAGCTACCTGGTTTTGCATTGCCTCTATCCCACTCTAAATCCCTAAATTCTAAACTGTCTGTGAGAATTATTTGTTTATTTGGGAGTAACTGAACTGGGTAATAGTTTTACGTAAAAAGATTTCCTAAGAAATCTAAATGCCCTGGTCCCTAAGCATTCTTTGGAGAGTCTTGCTGCCACTAAGGGGAGAATACAGCTTCTCATTTTTCCATTATACATGACTGGAGCAAATATTGTGAATAAAAATATGCTGGAATATTATTTCAGCATAATAGGCCTAGCACTTAACTTGGTCTTACAAACTGTGTTTAATGAAAGTTATCCTCATTTCAGATAAAAATAAAGTCAAGTGAGTAAGAACTAAATATTGTAATCTAACTACATCTTTAACATTCTAGTCAAAGCAGTTATATAATTTAGCATAGTTATTCATATTTTAAGTTGTTGCTTTGACAAAATTTAGGTAAAGGCAAAGAAGAGGATATACTATATTTTATCTAATCTTGTGTAATGTTGGAGGGCCATTTGTTGTCACTAGTACAGAATATACTCACAATAACTTTTTAGGATGAAAGTTATGCCAAAGTAGGTCTGAAATTATAAACTGCAACCTTAGTTTGACAAGGTTTATTTCAGATCTGAACTGCTTCTCTCGTTTAGAATTCAGTCCTCAAGGCAGAGAAGAGTCTAGCTTTGATTCCATGACTTTTCCACCGTGAGCCCTCTGTCAGCACTGTATAAATAATTTTTTGTTATTAATTACCACCATAGCCGGCTTCTCATTGTCTTTCACCCCTGAACATAGCCAACACTTCTCTGATAAACTGCAAGGAATGGGTTGATTATTTGGTTGCTGCGATGAATAGAAGTGGCAAACATGCCCAGGGTCACAGAAAAATTTCAGTAGTAATTGAGTAAAATAGTTTCTGTGCTACATGCAAACAAGGCTATTTGCAACTTGAGTACTTTTCAGTGTCTTAAAAAATATGGTTAGATATTTTGAGGTTTTTTGGTTCTATAAAGTGGCAGT
This sequence comes from Sturnira hondurensis, assembly GCF_014824575.4. NCBI lineage: Eukaryota > Metazoa > Chordata > Mammalia > Chiroptera > Phyllostomidae > Sturnira > Sturnira hondurensis. The sequence continues at coordinate 24,659 of NW_028081623.1, forward strand.
GATAGGGGACTCGAGACTTAAACAATTTTAGCTTAAAGTAAAAAGTTATGTCTAGCAAGTAATGTGTATGTTAAAACTTTTGTTTCGGAAACTACAGATAAGGCCCACCCTGGCTCCTGGGAGTAACAGCTGACCTCCTGAGGCACTGGCTAGAGATTACCACCTGGGGACAAGTTGGAGGCATCTGGGCCTTTTGTCTTCCAGGGGAGCAGAGGACCACTGCCCACCGGCTCCCTGCCCCCACCCCTTGGGAACAGCTCACTTCCAGAGGACAGGAGTATTGCAGCTTCTGAATCTCAAAGCCTTCACCGCACCTCGTTTGTCCTCCCCTACTCCCCTTATAAAAGGTCTGCCAGGAAAGAGAAGGGAAGATGGTCTGTTAGGGTATGAACCTGCCACCCTCTCAGATCACCGGCCACCTGAATAAATCGCCCATAAAAGATTCAATTGCTGTCATTGCTTATTGGATTTAGTAGTGACAGGCAGCCCGAACACCGGTGTCTTTTCCAGTTAGAGCAGAAACTTAAATTTTGCACTTTACTCAATTAGCAAATATTGGTTGAGTTCTTCCTACTTGTGAAGTGCCTCAAACAACACATTGAAAGGAGTGCCCACTCCCCTTCTCCATGCTTAAAACTAAGTTCATGTCCAAGAATGCTCTCCTCCCTTCTATGAACTCTCCCACACTGTTGTTACACCAATCATTTCATCCTTTATATTTGATAAAAGCAAAAATCCCTAGCATTATTAGATAGAGGTGGAATGGGGACATACAGGTATAAATGGTAATGGAAAAAGCTCAAAAAATAAACTATTAAAAAAAGACATTTAAACATTGACATAAGTAGTATTTACATTTTGGAAATAGAGATTATTTATTTTTTTATTTTATTAAAAAATAAAGGGACGTTTCAGAAAAGTCTGCTTTCATGTACTAGATATAAAACTTACCTTAGTTCAAATGATTTACTTTATGGTTTTTTACATTTATATTTGCCTGAATCACTCATTTTTTCTCTGTTTGAGAAATAAATAAGGGATCTTTTGACTATGTCAGGAGCACATAAAATAGGCAATAAATGATAAATATAACCTTGATAATATAAAATATGGTATAGTCTTTATTATTCTACCTAAGCTATTCACACTTGAATAAAACTACTCACATTTATTGGCACTAAAATGAAATTTATAATTCCCTCTCATTGTTTCACAACCATAAAAGCACTTTCAACTTATTTTATTTATAATCTTAATGACATCAGAGACAAACAAGGATAATGTATCACATTTTATATTTTTAAGAAGCCCCAAGAGTTTAAATGGCTTGTGTTCTAATAATTAAACAGCAAAGAGCTTGTAATACCATGAAGAGATCTCTGGGTGCAGGTCTCTCTTCACTATAATATATGCTGAAGTTATGGATGAACTATCACTCCCCACCTTTTTTGGGCTTTGTTCAATGAGTGCAAGTTACTTGGCTCACATTGGTAAGAGGATTCTTTTTCACTAAATAATTCAAGAATTGCTAGTGACAGAGGAAAGAACAAGGAGCTTTTGTTTTACCAGCATAGTTCATGCAGAGTTTGGCTATTTTGTAATTTAAACAAATTTGAAAACAACAGCTTTGATTTTAATGTGTTTCTCTTTTTTCTGCACTTGGGATCTTTCTGGATCAAATTCAATTTTTAAGGTAAAGAATGAAGCAAAAAGCAGGGCATTCCCAACAGTTTTGTAAAGCTTTGTTACTTTTCATCCAACAAAGCATTGCCCTCTCAGGGTAAGGGGCTCAGGTGAAGGTTAATACATAATGAAATCTAATAGTTTCTCCCTTCTGAGAATCAAAGGAAACTTTAAAGAAAAGTATATTTATATTTTATCGACTCAATACATATATTCTTTGAATACCTTCTGTGTCAGCTTCTGTGATAGGTGCTGTTGTTGGGAGTACTATATGCAGTAAGACTGACAAAGGAAACAGAAAAGGAGAGGCAGTAGTGAGAAGTGCCACAACTGAAGACCATACAGATGATGTAGAGAGCAAGAGTAGGGACCCAGCCAAGTGCTGGTGGGCCAGCAAGATGATAGCTAAGAGACAACAGATTTGTAATAAATAATTTTATTTTATTTAGCCTCACTTCCCTCATTTTTAAAGTCAACTAGTATAGTTCCCCATGGGTCTACTGTGCAAACAAAAAATGTATGTATAGTGCTAGGCACATATAAGTGCTTAATAAATGATAACTATCATTATTATTACTCTTATAATGACTAATAAGAAGGATGAATGAACCATATCCTCTAGAAAAGGAAAAAGGGCAAGAAGAGATTTCATATACAAAGGCCCAGAAGCTAGAATGAATTTTCTGAAAATGTTCCAACATAACTGGATGAAAGAATGGTGCTAGAGATGAGCTGAAAGATCAGAAAGAATCACATCACAGAAGGCCTTGCAAGCCACCTTAGGAATTAGTCATTTATCCTCAAGTCCATGAGTTGACATTAACAGATTTCAAGTAGGGGTGTGATATGTGCTGGTTTCCATCTTACAAAAAATCAACTTGACTACAGTTTAGAGAATGTGTTGGAATGGGACAAGTTTGAAGGCTACTTGGAGAAAATTACAGAAATACATATGAAAGATGACACTGTGTTAAATGGCATAAAGACACTGAAAATGGAAAGAAAATACATAGACTTGTGCATACATTTGAAAGTTGTTTGGGAGATGGAATGCACTCTTTGGAGACTGGAAGTAAAAGAACAGAGGGTGGAGAGGATTCAGAGAGGAACTCAGTATCTTCCCTTGGAAAACGGGTAGCTACTGGTGTAGTTCACTGGCCTTGTGATGCAGGAAAGGAAGAGGAAAAAACGGGGAGAAGGAGAGGTTTAAGGAAGGTTTGGATATACAGGGTTCTGAGGCAACATATTGAATGATCTTTATAGGTAGCTGGATCTGTGGTCTGGAGCTTAAAACAGATATCAAGGTTGAAAATACAGATTTGGTGGCTGTTTCTGTCTATATTCTATAAATCCATGGGCCATGTCACATATTCTTAGAAAGATGTCTCATTTGCAGAAACATAATCCAACTAGGAACTCTGATTTGTAGTTGTGTCTATTTCAAACATTCAAATGGATAAAAAAGTCCTCAATGACTTCTATTACAACCTTTTGTCTTGGTTTGCTCTTTGGAAAATCTTGAGCCACCCACTTTCTCACTCCACAAAATACCCTTTAATGGTGTCACCCACACTGTACCATCCCTTTACTCTATGTCATACTTTGGACTTTGTCACATCCCTCTAACCCAGGGGTGTCAAATTCATTTCCGGCAGAGGCCACATCAACCTTGCAGTTGCCTTCAAAGGCCCGAATGTCATTTTAGGGCTGTAGAAATGTAACTACTCCTTAACTAGGGGCAAGGAGCTCGGTGCTGCTGCCAGGTAGAAACAAGGTGCTGGACCACATAAAACAAGGTGGAGAGCGGGATTCAGCCCTCGGGCCTTGTGTTTGCCACCTGTGCTCTAACCCATGCTGCTTCCTTAGAGATGTAGTTCTTCCTGTATAATTACATGGCTCATGAACATTATAAGCATGTAGCAGGCACAGTTTTGATGTCTACTCACATATCCCAATCTGCTGGTCAGGGACCTTTCTACTACAAATAAATGTCTTCATGCTATAAGTGTTTCATTCTACCTCTTGATACACAAAGATAGATTAAGAATGAAAGTGCCAACCCCATATTTTTGAGGTGTTTTATTGAAAGGTTTTCTTTCACTCCTCCAAATGAAATTCAAGTGATAGTAGTAGTAATTTCACTTTCCTGAACTCTACATACTTGAATTGTACTGAACAGAGGTCTGTTCCAGGTTTTGGACCACAGAACATGGCTGTTTTTTGTGAATAACAAACATGCCATAAAAATGTCTGTGGATGCTGAAAACACGATGCTTTGATAGTGAATATGAGACAAAATTTACTCTGTAGACTTAATTCAAGTTACTAGATTTGGGTTCATAATATAAATTATGTAAATTAGCAAAAAAATATTCTTTTTCTTTTATTTTTAAATTAGTATTTTTTACTTTACAACTCTGATTTTTAAAATGTCAAATACCCTTAACCTCATACTTTTGATTGTTCTAAATACTAAAATTTATTTGTAGTATATAACCATCTGTTCCACCATTTGAATCCTCTTTCATTATTGGTTAGGCTATTTTAGGGCCTTTTCTGTGTATTTTGGGTCCTAAAGACCAAAGAAATTAGAAATGCACCTTGCCATTTACTACTTGGAACTAGTATCTATGCAATTTATTGGCCCTTCGGGTTGACATATTTGGTGTTTTCAGTATTTTTATCTTTGTCAGATAGAGAGAAGGAGCAATGGAGGATATTGTTCTTATACCAATCAGTCTTATGCTTTGGCCATCTGTCCAACCTATTCTATGAAAATTTTCCCTGATGACATGCTAAGTTTATGGCCTGCAATATCTGAATTTCCACTGTGAAATGTATATATGGGGATAAATTCTGGAGTCATCACAAACTGGTTTTTATACTCGTGGAGACAGATTGCTGTGATTACAGACCATCGTAAAAGCCCCAATGTCAGAGACACATATGTATAAAATTCAAAATGCTGGATAAAATGCTCTGGATTTAGCTGTAATTTTTGTCTCTTTGGTTGTGGTCATTAAGCAGTTTTTAAATGTTTGTGTACTTTTTATTCAGTACGTGGAATCTCATTCATTCATTCTCACGGATTCATTTGTTTTTGTTAAATCCAGTCTTGTGTTTGGTGTTTAGTTGCTGCAAGTAAAACTAGTGCTACATTGTTTTTCTAGGGGGAAATTTGTGCTGTCTTTTATTCTGTCTTGATTTAACCACCAAAATTTATTTTCTACAAGCCTTAATAATTTTTGACATTGAGCAATTTATAAACCACCCAAAATAATTAGTTTATAAGCAAAAGAGAAGATTAACTTTTCACAAAACATTCCCATTTTCTATTAAAAATTAAATTTTATTTTTTTTTAGTTTTCAGAACTTTCTCCAACTCAAATAGTGTCTCCAAATATCTCATATTGATTTTTATAAATAATAACAATGTAAATTATCTGCCAATTGCCTGTTGGCATAGTGTCAGGCAATGGACAACCACATGTCCAGCTTACTATTTTGCAAACCTCACTTCCATTCATGACATTGTGCAAGATATTACATTTATTTGTCTAAATTAAGTAGGAATTTGATAGTCTGGAATTAAAAAAATTCTAAAAAAGGCAATCAACAGGAAAAGAAAACTATATTGGGGCATTTCTTTTCTCCTGGGCACTTAGGTTAGAGAAAGAATGATAAGGCATCTGTGCAACAGAGGAAAATTAATTAACTCAACCTCGACTTCTTAGCTCATCTGCTCCTGAGTGAAGAGGAAGGTATCATTGGTGTTTCTTTCTTGTAGTTAAGACCAGCCTGTGTCCTGAGAATCCTAGGTGGATAAGAAACAACTATAGGACAAGACCTTGGAAATGTTGAGCTTTTATCTTGAAAATGTCATTTTCGCTGTAGGAGATTTGCTTCCTTAGGGAGCCCAGATAATACTGTTTCTCTCAGGTAGCAATGAGTCTCCCTTTAAATTTCTTCTTTTTAATTTGTCTTCTCCTGGTAAGGTAACCAGTATTTAGCTTCTATAAATGAGACAAAGATTGTTCAATCAGTAAATAAAACTAATTTTTTAGCTTTGTTTAGCTAAGTGTCTGACAGTATGTTGAGAATCTGACAGAATTATTTTCTGAATCAAAAATAATCATCCTCTGAATACATGATCCCTGATCTTAAATTAGGACCAAAGTAAGATAGAATAAGTAGGAAGTTACAAGTAGGAAGAACAAGTAGTAAGTAGGATATTTAATTTGTAGTTCATGTTCTGGAACTTTCTGTGACACTAGGTCTTGTGTATGAGAAATGCTAAATATACATTTTCAGATGTTGAAACAGTACAGGGGCTTGTCTCACTGTGCCTTCAGACCAAAAATACACCCTTCCTGATGTGGTTAAGTCCATTAAGACATACAAGAGTTTTTCTCTGGAATTAAAAATCCATAAGGAAAGTCTGTGGTTTTATCTCTCAGTGGTAGAAAGACTGACTAAATTGGCTTCAATTTATGCAGAATTTCTGTGTGGCAAGTAAATGATGGAAGAAAGCCCACAGGATCTTTACTCTTAAGAGAACAGATGGTTTTCAACTACTTTTGATATAATCATATAAATGATTGAAAAGTTAAGTATGTTGCTAATTAAAATGAAGTCCACACTAGGCTAATAGCCTAGAAACTAGTTTTAGGAAGAAAAGTCTGTAGCATTTTGTTGCACCCCTTCCTGCCAGTTCTGCTGCCTTCCAAATAAGAAATACCTTAAAATGACAGGCAGTTCGAGTTAAATAGTTTTCACAAATCTTTAGTCATCTATCAAAGAATACTGTTCATTTCACCACCTAAATACTAAAAAAGAGATTAAAGACCAAAAATGATACACTTTTTCGGCTTGACATCATAAATAGAGTGCTACACTTTACCTGTTAGCATCTTTTTGTTTTCATTTGGAATATGGTGGAACATGGTTGACTTCACATAGCTGCCCTGTAATTGTTGGTTTTATTAAGATAGCGCAAATGGAATGCTTTAAAACACTCAACTAAAACAGTGTTTATTTGCTCTACTATCAAAGCATAGAAAGATGGAGGGGGGCCTAGAATGCCAAAACTTTGTATGCTTTTACATTACAAATTTAATTATGCAATGGAGTAAAGTAACACAAGTCAGCAGCACTTAACAGATACACTCTATGATCATTTAAAAAACAAACAAATATATATCTTCTCCACTGTATTTATAATAGCAGGAAGGCTATTATCTGAAGGGTGTAAAGCTATCTGAGCCAGGCTCTCCAGCACTAGCAATCTGCTTTCTGAAGAGTTTTGTTCTCTTCGATATTTCATTTTGTTCTCTTTGATATTAACTCTATTGTACATTACTGATAAAAATACTAAAATTACATTTGTGAGGAAAATCAACAGTGATCCCCCTAAAGTTGCCTTGCACATGATTGTCAATATTTATTAAGAATATGTAAATAAATTCTTTATGAAAAAAGCAACTGCAGACATAAAGTTAAGGTCCATTCATTGCTTTTCACTATGGAAGAAAGTTATACAGTTTTATCATGATTATTGGTGCCTCTTTCTCCAAATCGTCTTCTGTTAATGCTCTTTCTGCCTTCCCAATAGAGAGTACAGTAGTTACCACTCATGGACAACTCCAATCTTAGGATGCAAACTTTAGGAACTCCTCTTCTTTTTTGAAGATTATATTGTACACTTACATTCACAAAATACGTCCCTTAAATTCAGTCCTCTCTGCTCCAATACTGGTTTAGTGATGATTCTTGTAGTTGGTTTAATATGGCTCAATTTGGGATCAAGAGCATGCCTTGATCATAGAATTGGTAGATATTAGGAGTATTTAGTTTAATGTGTTCACTCCCCTTTCTGGTTCCAAAATTCACACAACTTATACAGAACACCATGAAAAGTTAAGAGCAAAATTTAGAGGAGTCTGAGATGAAGGGGAAAAAAGGAGAAATAGTAAATATGAAGTCAGGAACAAGATTATTGTACCAACTCTCCAGTATGACATCCCATATTCTTCTTGAGGTAGTACAAAAACTTGATTCTCAGTTTTCTAGCACCCATGAGGTGGAGGAAAACACAACAATTACCTAATGCTCAATGACTGAGACCTAATTAAGCCAGATATTCAGGAAAAGCACAACTGCGATAAGAACAGTTGTGTTTTTCTTCATATGGGACACACAGTATCCCACAGCAAATGACAACTTCAGTGGCATCTTATAGTAAACAAAATAGTGACCTGCATAGAACTTTTCTTACCAGGTTCTATGACATGACATCATTCAAGCATTTTCCTGTTTGGAAGGATCAGGTAAGAAATGGGAGTGAGTCTCTGGCACTCACGTCTCTCAAGGATAAATGCTGACCAGGGTGAGTCAGGCCCATGAATCCTATTTCTTCTAACTGAATTTCTGATAAGACCTGGGCTAGAGTAGCTTTGAATCATACTTGCTAATCAACAAATGTCCTGAGCATGGCAACGTGTCGTTGCCAGTGAAAGAGAAAGCCATAAGCTTTCACAGCCAGGGTTCTTCCCCCATGACATAGGCCTTACTAGAAAGCTGCCCCATGGCTGCTTAGGCGCGGGCTGAGGGAGTTAATAGTCTACAACACCAAGATGGTTCTCAAGAGATCATCATGGATGTGTTTTAATTCGCATTTTCAAAGGACTGATCAGCGCTCAGGTGTTCATGTACAGTCAGGCTACAATTACTTGCACCTGCAATATTGTAAAAACGCATGTAACTTGAGGAGCACACTAACTACGATTTTCTATTTGGGAAAACATTCAGAGGATGCCTGGTGTTGAACTGTGTAATTTACCCTTTCCTCTCCAAGATAAACAGGTTATGAAATGTGATACTAACTGCAGTTACTAAATGTGATATTTTAGTTATTTAATTCTTTACTTCTTAGTCATAGTGCAAATAATTGAAAATGGAGACTACTGCAGGGATGGAATTCACCAGTAATTGTTTTCCTGAGAATTTGTCCATAACCTTCACTTTTAATTTTATTATTGTTTTATTGAAGAAACCATTTATATTTTGGGTAAATAAAAATGTGAGTAAAAATAAAAGACATATTTCTTTCAACCATAGAAAAACCACTTATATTTTTTCTGTTTCCTAAATATTTTGTATAGAAATTTACACTATACTGTCCATTTTTATTTACAGAATCAAAAGCTGAAGAAAGCAAAACATGTCAGTTAACTTTTTAAATCTGCTCCATATTTTCCATGAATTGTTAAAAAATGCAGCATATTTGATAGAAGAAATGCTGTACCTATAATATGTCAGCTTCCAATGCAGACCATTGATTAGAGAAACCTGTTTTCAATCTATCAAGGAGGAATAAGCATATATTTTATATTAACTATCTAGTATACTAATGGTTCTACAATTATGAGAGGAAAGGAATCCATTTTAAAAGCTTAGGTAAACTGTATTCTTTACCTGAACAAATGGAGAATTTTCTTCAGAAATGAACACATTAGTAGAGTTGGGGATGACTATTCAGGGTGGTTCATAAATAATGTTGGTAGAAATGTCTTGCATTGATAGACAAACTGGTATTTATTCTAATCTTTCCTAAATAATGGCTGCATTTTATTATTATAGGGATTTAAATTTCTAGGTATAATAAGACATTCATTACTAAACATGGCCACAAATTCTTTGATACTCTACCCCCTGAAAAGTTGAATCTGGGATCTATTGCTTGACCAATAAATAGAATGCAAGAGCAAACATAAAAGAAGTAGAGTTCTGGGACTTGAGGCTAGAAAAAAAACCTTTCAGCTTTTGCCTTGGCCTTGGGAAACACTTATTCTAGAGGGAGCCACCCTTTATGTAGGAAATGCAATGCTTAGACTCTCTGTTGTGAGGAAACCCAGCCCAGCCTCATGAAGAGAAACAGATGCCTGACCAGCCTCCAACTGTTTGTATATCTCAGCCCAGGTGCTGGGTGTGAGTGAAGAAGCCTTCAGGAGAGTCAACTCTAGCTCAGCAGCTGTCTGACAGCAAGTTTCTGAGGAACTTGCTGAGCACATCAGCAAGCTGAGCACATCAACTCACAGAACCACATGTGGTAAAAATGAAGCTACAAAGCTTTAGAATTTATTACCCAGTAGTGAGTAGGTAATCAGAACACTTAGATTATTATTAAAAAGAACAAGTCCATAGTCAACTTGACAATTGCATAACAGAAACACAAAACATCCTCTAAATGTATTGTTTTGTGAAGTGGAACATTTATGGGGATCAGGAGAGCCAACATCTTGCTCAAGCTCTATACCTGCAAGTTGTATGCATGTGAACAAGACAGTTAACCCTTCTAAGTTTCAGTTTTATCATCTGTAAGATGAACGAATAGGACAAAATGAGTTTTACAGTGTTGTGGGGGTCTAAAATCCTGAGTTAATAAACTTAAGCAGTAACTGGTAGTCCCTGGTTGCCTCCACCTCTTAATTCCCTTAGGCTCCTATGTACCATCATGAACAAGGGAGGAGGAAAAAAGAAAATTATGAGCTCTATTGAAAGAGACTTGACTGCTTCATAGATTCCAGCTGAATTTTATTTTTTGGCTAGTTCAAGATAGCAGCCATGTTGTGGGAAGATATTTTGCTGAATCATAATACTTTAGTATCAGGAAAATTCATGAAAATTCATGCAGAGTGGGCCAATTCATGTTTCAGAAAATTTTCCAGAATGAAGCTGTCATGAGAATTTTTGTGACAAAGGAATCAAGTACCCAATACATTTTAAGCTCACAGTTTGGAATGCTGCATAGACAACTTTCTAAAAGATAAAGCAGAAAATCCATGATTAGCTGAATTTTTAATTTGCTGGACGGAACTTGAAAGTTCCTTGTCCCTGCATACTAATTACTTAAACTCTTGCTATACATAGTTAAAATTTTACTTATATCCTGTACCCCATACCCTCTATTCTTAAAACCTATGACATTCGCACTTTCCCACCTCACTTACCTCCACCTAATGTTTCCACTGCTCACCTTCAAGAAGCAGGTCAGTATCAGAGTATCATCTCCCCAAGCAAGCTTTTACAACTTAAACAGCCTGGATGAGCCACATGACAGCAATCTGAAAATGTCTTTCATTTTCATTGCTAAGTTGTTTATGGTGATCTCTGTATCTTCACTTAACCATGACCTCCTTGAGAGCAAGGGCCATGTTTTCATATGTGTATGCTCAATGTCTAATTCGGCTATCTGACTAAATGAATAACTGAATGCTAGACCTAGAGAAAAGTGGAAAGCAATCTCCAGGGTGGGTAATGCTAGCAGTAAGTCAACGTGTCTGTATCAGGTTCCGATTGCTGTTATCATAAATCACAACACAAACCCGGTGGCTCAACACAGCACACATTTATCACCTAATAGTTCTGGAGATGAGAAGTACTAAAATCAAGTGTTGGCAGGGCTGCATTTCTTAGAGAATCTCAACGGAAGAATCTGTTTCCTTACCTCTTCTTCCACAATCTACAAGCAGCTGCCTGCCTTTGTGGTTGTGGTCCTTTCTTCCACCTTCAAAGCCAGCAGTGCATTATCCTCAAACCTCTCTGATTCTGACCTCTTTCTATAACTTACAAGGACCTTTGTGATTACATTGGGGCCACCTAGATAATCTTTTCACTTCAAGATCCTTGATTTAATCATAGGTTCAAACTTCTCTTTGCCAGGTAAGGTGATATATCCACCAGTTTGGGGGATTCAGACATGAACATCTTTGATGGGAGCCTTATTCTGCCCATCACAATGTCTATCTAATTCGGATGTCTATTCACAAATGTGGTCTAGTGAAATCTGCCCTGGTTAAGACTGGAAGGAGGAGGCTCATGACCTGACAAGGGAAAACTGCATCTTGCCCCTCCACCTTTAGAAGATTGCCTTCTAAATAGGGGATAAACATAGTTCTTCACTGATATATTGAAGGATTCATGACGTAATGATCTCTGCCCTCACACTGAGGAAACTTTCTTCCAATACAGTAAGTGTGATGTTCTAGTTAGTGATGATAACCACAGCAATGGACGCTGTCACTTCTCTCTTCAAAAGTAAGAATCATTGCTGCACTGAACAATCTTATCTATTCTAGAAGAGTTGTTCTTCACTGCAAATTGATATCACCTTGGATGCTTTCTAAGAGTACCAATATCTTAGATCCCTCCACCCCCAAAATTCTGATTTAATTTGCCTGTGGTGAGTGCTGACATTACTAGATTAAAAATCTACCCAGGTAATTTTAATATTACAGAGCTTTTCATTGGCAGGCACATATCATAAGTAATGCATTACAAGTTATTAAGTTGGTAGTTATTCTGGTGTCAAATTGAAAGGACTAAGCACTGTGCAAGTTCAGCATGACTAGACTATATTAAATTCTTCTAGATAACCTTCTCATATTTCAAAAAGTAGCCAGAGTTTGAAATTTGAGATGAAATGCATCTACTTGAATCTCACTTTACTTGTGATACAGATACCTGAGATAGACCTCAGGAGGAATAATTTAAATGTATTCAGGGTGTAGTAGAGCCTGAGGATATATAAAGCAAGAAGAAAGTTAGCAATGATCTTAGATTGCTCTGAAAATGACTAAAAGAGGCAGTGAAGTCTCATTAATTGCTTCATAAAAGCAATGTAAGGCAGCAAGGACTGGTGAGCTTTGGATGCATCTGAGCAAACTGAGGTGATTATAAATAAGTAGAAAGGCTGAGACCATTTTTGCATGAGGAAAATGAAAAGGCTTCCCAATGCATCACTACTTTGGCAATGTGGATGCAATTACATTGTTCTTTAAAAACGTATTGCAAGATGCATTGCCTGTCAGAATGGCACTGCTTTACTTCTTAAATCACAATCACTAACAATTTATCCTGCACGGAGATACTATCTTCTAAACTAGTGGTTGTATAGTCAATATCTAAGTTGCAAGATATGCCTTGTCCTCAGCCTATCCACCCAAATCACTAGACCATAAATATAAATATGCCTACAGATTTCATTATATATTGGTATGACTTAACTTTTGTATCTTTGGTGGTGATGACTTAAAGTTTTAATCCCTTGTTGGACAGTTGGGCATAGTAGAGGGAATTCAAGAAATATTCTAGTTCTGAATACTGAAATCCTGCTGAAAGTGATGGCTTTGAGAGCTTGTATTTCTCTTGGGTCTGGGTGTTGTCAGTTCAGGTAGTAACTCTTAGCATACTTTTTAAAAATGGCAGAGAACTTCCCAGAAACTCATAGTACTTTGACATCAACATCTTTTGCAGGTCATGATTTCTAATACACTTTAACATATCCCTCTGAACTTTTCATCTAGGTGCCCACTCTACTGTCCATCATTCAAGAACAGAACAGTCATGCAATAATTTGAGACAACAGAACTTTAATGAACACGGTGTCCTTTTCTCATTAGAAATAGAATGTGTTGTGCTAGAGGACCCATCTTTTTGAAATTCAGCACCTTAAAAAAAAAACATTCGATTAGGTTTTTGCCTATTGAGTAAATCAGTTGGTTTAAGGGTTATACAAAGCATTTTTGCTAACCAGAGTTTTGACATTTAATATACACAGTAGCTCTGTGGGTTTTCCTACAAATGAATGAACAAATACACCTTAGATAAGTGCTCTTTTCTATATTTAGTTCTACACTGACATTCACAAAAATATTTTCTCTCTTAAGAATCTGATATATTTTAAATGATGCTCCTTTTTTTATTCCACTCTCCCTCTCTATTCAAAAAACATTGCTGAGATACTTTTTTATTCCCCTTGCTCCCCAGGTGGCAAAACAGAAGTAGACCACAACTATTAGCGTACATGTAGTTCAGTGAAAAAAATCCATGTTAGACACAAAGGGCCCACAGTTCATATAAGGTCTTTCCTGTACATTTCTAGTTCACCAGACTTTTGCCTATATCAAAACAGAAGAAGTATTTTTATTTTCTCACAATACAGCCATGTGAAAGGGCTGAAAGGAAAATGCGATTTGCCTGGAAGCTGCTTTTATTTCTATGCTTAATCGTAAGCCAAGTGAAAATGAAAGCACACCCCAGAGGCTGAGGGACAGCTTCCAGTTCTCTGATGCAGGATTGAGAAACGCTAACATTTGCCACTGCAGTTTCAGTGGCTCCACTGGGAAGACAGGGAATGTGCTCCAATGGTGTCCCCCAGGCTTGAGAATAATAAAGCTTGTCAAAAAGACAATGGCCTGTCTTCCAAATGAGAAATGAGGCCTTTTATTCTGTTTATGAGGGGTATTTATGGTTGTTTGTGAACATGTGGTTATTTATGTGTGCCCTTTTACTGTACAAAGTTTGCCACCAATAGCAAACACAGTTAAAGACAAGAAGCCACATCCATGACCAAAGGAAGGCAGAGAGAAAAATGGGACTTCTGTGAGTTGGGGAAAAATGAAAATGTAGGGGGAAACTCCCTACCCAGGGCACCAAGAAAGGGTTTACATTGTCTTCAGACTTCAAAATTTCTTATGGTTTTAAATTTTCTGCATTATATTTTCTCCTTGTAATTCTTGTTTCAAATTCTGGCATTGGGAGATTAATGAATGAAAATATTCTTCTTAAACTTGGCTGCTGTGCACACTGCGGCAAATCAAACCATGGTCATAAACATTGGTATGATGCTTATGTGTTTATGAACCAGCTTTTAAGAACTGCACCAGTCCTTGGAGATAACCTGGTTCCAGTCCTTTATTTTACAACTGAAAAAAAGGAGAACCTACTGTGAGGATGATTCAGTTATAATCGTAACTTCAGAGTGTGTTTTTTTGGAACCTAAAAACGAGCTAGGCAATGGACGTAAGTGGCTCCTGGAGGTGCTTTTGGCAGGACTGGCCTTCTTTATAAGCCAAACTGCACATACATACCGACAATGTCCTTGGTCTAAAGCATAAAGGATGGGCATTTGTTGATTAACTTAATAAAATAAAATATGATCCCTGATGGACTGCCTGTAAAAGCTACCACTGGAGAGATTATATTGTGAATTCAGACATTATATTTCCAAGCACTCCTCTGTGAGAAGTTACACATAAAATTAACAATGTCAGGAGCATTATTCTGGGCCGGCTACTCTCTGAATGCATATGGCTTAGAGTGGTGCTTCCCTAAAATTGTCTTGAGAGTGGTGTTAATTCATAACAGCTTTTCATTGTGATCAATCCAAGGCTAAATCAAAATTTAATAGAATATGAAAAAGTGAGATAATTCAAAAATGTTTAAAATTCTCTCACTTTAAAATATAGAGCTTTTCTTTCTGAGATGAACTTCCCTGTAATTTCTGGTGTTTGGATATCTATTGTCTTATGAAATAATCATGCTACTATATAGTAGGTCTTTTTTTCTGTCATCTTTATTTGAAAAAGCAATCAACAACACTATATTTAATTGATCCATTACCAAAAATTGGGTAATTCTTGACTTCCACATGCTGGGTGGCTTTGACATGTTAGAGGCAGAGGCTAGCAGGTGGGTAGGAAGGCCCTGTAGCCTGTCTCTTGTGGCTGACAATTGGGGTGCTCTGACTGTGGAGAAAAACAGGGAGCCACTGTAAACTACCTTTCACAACAAATTGTGAGCCTTTGTTTGTCCATAGCACACACCATTCTCAGAGGTGCCATTCTGCTATATCTTATGAAAGTTTCTTTATCCTTCACACTTTTTGTTCTGGGTAAATGTCCAACAGGTAAATGAACATGTCATTTTATGCTGCCTGCCTAAAATATCCCAAGTCTGAATTTTTTTTTATTTATTTATCTTTAGAGAGGAAGGGAAGGAGAGAAATATCAATGTATGGTTGCCTCTCGTGAATCCCCTGCTGGGAACTGGCCTGCAACCCAGGCATGTACCCTGACTGGGAATCAAACTGCAATCGTGTGGTTCACAGGCCCGTGCTCAATTCACTGAGCTATACCAGCCAGGGCCCAAGTCTGAATTTTTAATTCCAACCTCACTACTCAGTATCGTTGTGAAATTACATGGAACTCACTTAGCTTCTTTAAATCTCAACTGCCTCTAATATAAATGGAAATAATAATCACTTATATTAATAATAATAATAATAATCCTGTAATAATTTATAGGATTACGGAGAGGATTGAATAACATTGTATATGTGTTATTGCCTGGATTAGTCATCCCTCAGTAAATGATAAGTTTCTATATAAGTTTCTATACATATGACATTACATATAAGTGCCATGTATACCATATATTTGTGTAGTGCCACATACATGTGTATATATGACACCATACATTACACATGTGCATATGTCATATATAGAAATGTCATGTACACATGCTGGTATATAAACTATACATACTGTTTGCTACATACTATATGTGACATACTACATATATGTACACGGTGCATATTATATCCCATATGTGTGTATGCTTATACGCAAACATATGAATGTATTTATGCATATGTGTAATATAAGTACACACACATGACATTAAATGATAAGGTGTCAAGTTGTATATGTGTCAAGGAGGGAGAGATATCGCCACACAAGTCTAGGTGTTTAGAAAAAGCTTCGTGGATTGATTGGGATTCTTGCCAAACCTTGAAGGAGGGATATGGGGGAGAGGAATGAAGCAGCTGTTCAGAGTCAGATGGAATATTGTAGAATAATCACAGGATCTGAAGTTAGAGGTCTTATGTTTAAAATAATAAATGGTTGGATTTATGCTAAATAAATATGACATGAATAAATAAATATTCATGGTACAACATGAATAACTAATAACACTTTCAAAATTCAGTTCCTCTCAATCTTATTATTGAAATGTTAAAAAAGATAAATTGCCATTATGCCATGAAGATTTTTTCTGTTGCAAACAAAAAAGTCCATAGACATTAAAATGAATCCCCAAGGCATGCTTTAAGTCTGTTTTATTAAAAGAAGAAAATGCCATATTCATTAAAGAGTTGTGGTAGTCAGTGAAATACGAATGTATCTATTTTGCATTTGATTAACACGTCAGAGGCACTTTTGCAGGATTTTCGTCTTTTTGCCTTTAGCTTTTGAGATATTAAAAAGCATTTAGAAACAAGCCTTTAGTTTTAGAATTCTTTAGGCAAAAGTGGTAGGATATATTTAAGGTATTCCTTTGAAGATTAATGAGATTTTTGTTTGGCTGTTGCTAATTCAAGCCCTTTTCTAGAGTCATGCCAGTATTGAACTTGATTTTGAGTTGATCCTGTGGTGGAATTTTCTTACTAATTATATTTCCATGGGTTCTGAGGACCCATTTCTTCCATGGTATTCTTAAAGGGATAGAAATTACGAAGTGTATCTCACCCAACTCTGACCACTCACATGTCTGCTTTAAGTACTGTCACTTTTAGAGTATATCCCTTTGCATAGGGCTATCTATTAAGGAACTAAAAACAGTAAATTTACAGAACTTGATGTTTCAGTTGTTCCTTTTCAAAATGAATGGCAGCTCTTTTATCTCTCATTCACTTTTATGGAGTGAACTATAGCTTTTCACCCACCCAGTCAAAGTTTCCAAATACGAATTTTTAGATATGACATATTATTTCTATCCTTCATTGTTTTTCTGATTGCTGTCCTGTGGGCTTTTTTTAACTTCTTATTCTATCATCATTTCAATGCTTATTCATCTAGAACTGAATTTGTATGTTTCCCTTACCAAACAACAGAAACCACAAAACAAGCATGAAAACCCAACAATAACAACAGAAAACCCCACAAAGAAACAACCCTAACTCTCCATCTTAATTATTCACTTTATCAACAAAAATACCTTTTCACAGGGTAGAAAATACACATTCCTCTTTACTGTTTCCCCCTTCTACAGAGTCCTTTGAAGTGTCTCAGATTTAGCTGATCTGTCCACCAGCTTTAGGACTCCTTTACCTTTAGTCCATTAAATGGTGAGGTGAATCTTTTGAAGGTGCACTCTTCAGCTTGCTTTGCCTAAGCATTTAATGTCTCTGTCTGATTTTCCATTTGTCTATTCCTTGTTTCTACCCTATCTATCAACTCAATTTACCCCCAGCCCCAGGCTACCATGCTCACACACGTGAATGCACACCTATCAAATCAAGCCACCCTATCCTCTTCCTCTTACACACCATCCTCAGCTTTCTCTTCACTCACTGAGAGAAAGACAGTCTGAAGATATCCTTCTTTTCCCATCTGCTACACACATGTTATGCCTCAGTTTGGGGCTAGTTCAAGTATTAGGCCATTTTGATGTTTTTGAAGCATCTTCCCTAACTACTCAAGTTCATCTTGATTTTTCCCTTCTTTGAAAGTGGTTTGCAAGTAAAGACAAAAACTCACATACTATAATTTAGTTGTTCTCTGACTGTTTTATGTACTGGAAAATAATTTTCAGAAAAATAGTTCTTTAAAAATAATTTTAAGCCCTGGCCAGTGTGGCTCAGTTGGTTGCAGTGACATCCCATAAACTGAAAATTGCAGGTATGATTCCCGGTCAGGGTACCTATCTAAGTTGCAGGTTCAGTACTCAGTTGGGTGTGTACAAAAAGTAACTGATCGATGTTTCTCTTTCACATTGATGTTTCACTTCTTCTCTTTCTCCCTCCCTTCCCCTCTCTCTAAAATCAATAAGCATGTCCTCATGTGAGGATAAAAAATAATTTTAAGACTAAGTCATTTCTTTGACAGGCTGAGGTAATTTTCAATCTAAGCTTAAAATGATCACATTCTTTAAAAAGTTATACATGACAAATTCTTAAGAGAGTTTTTTAAAGGATGTATAATAAAAACCCACATTCATGCTTTCATATTTATCCAAATTGATCAGAGCTAAAGAGATAAGACCATAAATAGAATAAAAGCCCTGAAGGCAGCAGCTGCAGATACTGAACAAAGAACGGTGTGAAAACAATGTAAGAAAGAGACAGTGGGACCACATGCCAATCATTTGAATCATATTTTCAGTTATGAAAAAGCAATTCATACCACAAATACTTATGGAACACTAATATGAAGAGAACTCACTGTTCAGGTACCATGGATTATAGAAAATGAAAGAATAAGGGAGACTGCAACAATGAAGACATGTGTGTGTATGTGTATATACTTTTAATCAATTTCAACTATTCAATTAAAAATAGTTACTATTTCTTAGGGGCCAACCACATACCATGTGCTTCATATGTATCATTCATTTAATGGTCACAGAAATCTGAAGAAATAGGTTTTCTCCTATTTAAGAAACTTAGCAAATTTAGTGTTCCTACCTAAAGCTACACAATAACTGGTGGAAACCTGATTCAAATCTATTTCTGACTGACTTCAAATCTATTTCTGACTGATGAGGAACAGTGAGGGAGTTCCTAACTTTGGGAAACATAGAAGACTTCTCAGGAAACAGGGCCCTTATTATGTGTTTAGAAGGAACAGGAACACTTTGGCTGATAGAAGCAGGTATAGGGGGAATATTGAAAAAGTTTTAGGTAGATGCATAAGCATGAGAGATAAAGCAAAAGGGCAGTGTTTAACATTTCAGTGTAACTGTGAATTGTTGAGGTTGCGGGGAGATGAGGGAAGGAAGGGTATAAGTTGGTGAAAGCCACATCACAAAAAAACATTGTCCAGAGTTTGGACTTTCCTCTGTAGATAATAGTGACTCATTGCAGGAGATAAGCATGCAAACAGTCAAATATACATTTCGTGAATCTCACTGTATTGGCAGTCTGGAGAATGGTTATAAGGAAACCTACTAGAAGGGTATGGTGATATTTATAATTGAGGGATGATGGAATCCCAAACTAAAGTCTCACAAGGGCCTATGGAGAGGGTCCAACAAACTTGAGAAATTTTTTATGAGGTAGAATTTATAGAGCCTAGTAGTCAGTTTGATATGGTGAGAGATAGAAAAGGTAGAGCCAAAGATGACCTAAGGCAGTATCACCCTCAGATCTGGGCAATGAGGATCCCTGCTCTGACCTCAAGATAGAGAGAGCTCTGTTCTGACGCTCCTATTTGTCCCCTCCCCCACATAAGTATGTTACTAAATGGGCCCGTGTCAGGGCCAAGATACTGTTACTGAAACCAGCCCCCTCCCTTGGGGTTCCTGTCACTGTGGAGTCTTTGCCCAACATCAGGTGTTAGGAATTATTGCTCTCAATGCCAGAGTTTGGTAAAAAGGAAAGTAACTATTTTTTCAAAAGTTATACAGGTTTTACGTAATGGCAGACAGTCACCGTAAATCTCAAAGTCCCTTAAAGTACCTGCAAACATGTACAGTCTTTCCTCCTCCCCTTTCCTCAGTCGGGCCAGTCAAGGGTACAGTTTCTCAGGAAAAAAAAAAGAGAAATCCGTAGGTTGGCCAGGCTTCCAGTTCCTCCCAGTAATCTGTGCTTGGCTGGCAGGCCTCCCGAGGTTCCCAGCAACAGGAGTTTGTTGGTGTCCTGACCTCCAGTTGTTAATCCAAAACTATGTGGCACCTTCTCATGGCCCACCAACAAGCGTCCTTTCACTCCTTTCCTTCCCTCATGGGTCTCTTCTGCATCCTTTCAAACTGCTAAGAGAGAGCATGGCTACTACATCTTGCTGTCCTGCTTCCTAAGTGCCTGTTCAAAAGAGCCCCCAAATCCATGTGGTTAGAACCGGAATGGCTACTACACCTGGGTTTAAATCCCTGCTCAAATCTTCTGTAACCCCATTTCCGACTCCTCCCACAATCGGCTACACCTGCCAGCACTCCCACATTTTCTGCCTTTCTTGGCTGCCATAATAAGTTCTAGCAGGTGTGGCCTGGTGGCATGGATTGAACCATTTCCATGCTCTTATGCAGGCATTGTAAGGGGAGCTGCCTCCCACTTACATCATGGGTCAAAATCATGACCATTTCCCTAGCTGGCCTGCTACTGACATGCAAAATAAGTGTTTGTGCATACCAGGTATGAAGCTGGTCAGCTATTGTTATGCAAAATAACCTTCTATGGCCCTGTTCCATGTGTCCCATCCTGCAGTCTAGACTTGTGGGGATATCATATATTTCCTGAACACCCTGAGTTCTGAACCTCATTTCAGATCCTTTGTTGGGGGGTCCTGGCTGCACTCCACTACAAATATGCTTTTAATTTTGCAGAAAAGTCAAAAACATACTCATACCAAGATCACATTTCCCTTCCCTGCCCATGCTGAGTACCTGGGACCACAGATTCCCTTCCCCAACTACTCCAGTGCTACTGCTTGAATACTGCTGTTTCTAGGATGCAGTCTGGCAGGGCAAATCAGACCACTGTATGTATCCTTAGATCTGAGAGATGGGCAAGGCTTCGTTGTTTGGAGGCAGGTGAAGAGAGATTAAATATGAGAGCTAGAGATTTAGGCTTATATGGACAAGGCCCATTATAATTAGTGGGGGAGGGAGTGGAAAGTTAGAGGAGTGACCTCAGGCTGGGAGCTCCCATGTATAATTTTATCCTGGTGCCACTAACATTAAGAGTGAGGTTTCTGGCTTGGGTAATTGGACAGGCCATTGAATAACATATATTATAAAAAGAGAAGCTCATCTGAGGTACAAGAACCAAATAACTTGGGTTATTTGTGAGCTATCTGGTGGATGATGTGCTTCATGCAGTTGAAGGAAGGATATCCTGTTGTTTTCGTCTATTTTTTGTCTGTATGTGTAATAAAGAATCTGACCCCATTGTTGATGTTTGTTTGACTCTGAGAGCTTAAGCCCTACTATTCCCAATTCTCTTTCACCCCCATGTTTAGCAATCTGATAAGAAAGCCCTGTGTCCTCTCCTTTAACATGAAAAGAAAATTCAAACCTCCCAAACCCCTAACCCTTTCAAGGGAACTCTCACCCTAATCTCTCCTCTCACTAATAAAGCTCCAAGCCAGCTGCCCCTCCCTGCTCTCTCTCTCAAGCATTGTAACCCACATTTGGATTCTGCTCCAACACAACTTCATTATGAGTCATAAACCATGTCATGCCCTGTTGGTACATATGTGTTGTAACCAAAGCAGATTTACAGGGAAAGTTCATGCTGGCTCTGTATGGTGGCAACAGTATAATTTCCCCAAAAGTATTCTTCTAGTTCTCTGATGGAAGTTTCCCTCATCTCCTTAGGAAAATTCCCATCTTTCTAAGAGTATGTTTGTATTCAGTTCATTCTTGTCTTTTCAGTATATTCTCTGTTGGCAGGGAAGACCACTGCAGACAGATTGGAACATAAGGTGTATGGAGGGCCTTGATATTCTGTACAACTCTTTCTGAAATTTGTGGCCTGTTTAGATTTGAAGACTGAAGTTAGAATCTTGAAAGTCAATTATGACATTAAATGATGATGAAAGAAGTTAGTATGAGCACAACAAGTTTCCTAAATTCATAAGAGTCATAAAACATATCTTGCTATTTGATATTTGATAAAGTGCACCACAACTCCCTGTGAAATATTTGGTTGAAGTATCATCTCAATTCCTTTCCTAAACTTGATCTTATAATTACTTTTTCACAAGTACCCTTGACCCTGTTTTTGTTTTCTTTCTTTCCCTTACCTGGGGGACAATCTCTTGTATTAAAGGCCTTTAATGTGGCTTTTAATTTTATGCTAATCTTTTGGTGTGAGTTTGTCAATAAAAAAATACTGAATTTTAGTTTCAGTTTGTATGAGCCAGTAAAATGAGTAGAAACAGGGCAGGGATGAATAGGAAGATGTAAGTCAAAGGGTATGAAGTTTCAGCTATGAGAGAGAAACAATGTACAGCACAGTGAACATAGTTAATGCTGTATTATATACTTAAATTTTTCAAAGAGGGTAGATGATGGTTTCACTGCAAAAAGAAAATAAGAGAGAAAGAATGAAAGAAAAAGAAAGGAATATTGGGAGATATGGAAAGAAAGACTGAGAGATATGTTGAGTAGAATAATTGTGGTAATCATTTTACAATGTACATACGTATATCAAAACATCAAATCATATATCTTAAATATATGTAATTCTTACTTGTCAATTATTCTTCAGTAAAGCTGGAAAGAACAAAAGAAACCTCACATAGAAGCTTGTATTTATTTATTTCTATGTAAATAAAGATGACTTTTATCTATAGCCCAACAGTTGTTAGTTTTACTCATTTACTTTTCTTCTGCGGTTTCTAACATGGTTTTCTATAACATTTCTCTTATGTTTGTTTCTTTAAGCTTGTCTACTTAATTCTCATTGTGTTGTCTATAATTTCCTTTCATCTGCAAAGATAGTATTTAAATAAACTTTTAAAAACAGCTTTGTTAAGGAGTAACTGACAAATAACAAGATGTACATATTTAAAGTGTGAAATTTGTTAAAATTTGACATATACACATACTCATGAGACCATCATCACAATCAAGATAATAAATATATCCATCATTCCCCAAAGTTTTTTTAAATTGCTTTGCAATTTTTCTCTTCTGCCACTCCCTGCATCCCTCCCCCGACCTCCAGGCAGCTATTCATTTCCTGTCACTATACATTAGTTCACATTTCCTTGCATTTTATGGAAACCTAATCATATAACATGCATTAGTTTCTAGCTGCCTTCTTTCACTCTAAATAATAATTTTGAGATTTATCCTTGATGTAATATGTAGCGATAGTTCATTCCTTTAAAAAAAATTATTTTGTAACAATTATAGGTTTATAGTTAAATTAAAAATATTATGACAAGTTTCTATGTATTCTTTACTCAGTTTTCCTAAATGCTAACTTCTTATATAATTGTGGTACATTAGTCAAAACTGAGAAATTAAATTCGCACTCCACTAAAGGCTGAACTATAGACTTTATTTGGAATTCACCATTTTTCCTAATTTTCTTATGTTTTAAAATGTTCTAGAATTCAATCTAGGTAACCACATTGCATTTAGTATTCATATCTCCTTAATACTTTCTGAAATGTGACAGTTCCAAGCTTTTCCTTGATTTTATGACATTTACAGACTTTAAGAATACTGGGCTCAGGTATTTAGTAGAAATGTTGCTGTTTCAAGGTTCATGTGCCTCATACATTAAGAAGAGACCAATATTCAGTTTCAGAGTTTGGAGTAAGAAAATGTGGTGTATTGGCTGAGAAGAGCCAGCTCCAGAACATGAGGGGAGGGAGATGTGAGGCTTCCTTAGATCCACTTTCACAGAGCCCAGAATTCAGGCTTCTTTTATGCAAAAGGCAGGGAGGAGGGACAAGGCAACAGGTATTTGACACCTCAGTACCAACAAGGATCCAAGGAAGAGCATGAAATCTCTAAATCTCTCTGTTCCTGGGGTTTCTCAACCCCTACTGATCTGAGTCTGGGTCTTGAGGTTCTTTCAAATCAAGCCTCAAGGAGAATTCCTCTAATAATTAGTATATTTCTAGCAGGAGCTATTTGCCTGAAGGCCATGGGAGAAATGCAGTCAAAATATATTTCTTTTTATTTCTGAGTTATTACATCATATAAGCACACCACACTTTGTTTATCCATTCACTTGTAGATGGAATTTTGTGCTGTCTCCAGTTTTTGGTTATTGCATATAAAGTTGTAGTGAGCATTCATAGTAAGTATTTGTTTGGATGTGTGCTTTCACTTCTCCTCGGTTGAATGAATTTGGAGGTGTACATTTAACTTTTTAAAATGTTTTCCAGAGTGATTATACCACTTAACATTTCAATCAGTAGTGTACAAATGTATAGTTTCTCCATATTCTTGCAAACACTTGGGATGGTCAGACTTTAATTTTATCCATTCTTGTAGGAGCATAACAGTATCTCATTGTGGATTTTTTTGCACTTCCCTAATGACTAATAATGTTGTTCATCTTTTTTTGTGTGCTTATTTGCTATATGTGCATCTTTTCTTGGTGACATATCTGTTCATATATTTTGCCTTTTTTATTGGGTTGTTTGTTTTTATTGTTGTTTTCTGAGATTTTAAAATACATTTCATATGTTAGTCCTTTATCATATATATGCTTTGCAGATATTTTCTCTGTCTTTTTATTTTCAAAGCTTTTTTTAACTTCATTTCTATCTATGTATATTCATGTTTTAATATCTAATGAGGGTAGTCCCCCACAACATTCTATAGTCTCAGAATTTTCTCGGGTCCTCTTTCTAGTTCGTGTTCACTTTAACACATTAGAATTAATTTATATGTAGTTTCAACCCCGTATTGATATTGTTAATGGGCATATATTACAGTTTGCATTTACTTCAGGGAAATTAACACCTTCATGAGATTGAGTGTTGTTTCCCAGTCAGATGATATGTCTCTCCATTTGTTCAAGTCTTTTTTTTTAAATAATTTTTTATTTAATTCTTGTTCAAGTCTTGTTTTTGTCTTATTGTAGACTATTTTAAAGTTTTCTTCATGTTGATTACATAAATCTCTCATTATGTTTATTTCTAGGCAATTTGTCTTTTTGCTGCTATAGTAATGGTATCTTTTCTTTTAATATATTTTCTAATTTCTTCTTGTTTGCACATATGAAGGGTATTGCTTTCTTCATGTCTATTTCACTCCAGCCATTTCACTGAATTCTCCCTATCTCAAAGCCCATCACTTCAGCAAAACCATGGAAAAGCCAGGGCTCCTGCCCCAAGTTAAAGCACAGTCCTTTGAAACCCACAGGTGGCTGCTAAGCAGCCATTCAGGTAGCTTAGCTGGTTCCAGGCTGCTGTTTCAGACTCCCTCCTGTTGGATCCATGTGACCATGAGCCATGCAGCTGCTCTGGTTTTAAGGTCATGAGAATATACTGGCCAGTGCTTTCTCCAGGTGGGCAAAGAGGAAGAGAGGCTCCTACTTGGAGGCCATGGGCCAGGTGGCAGCTAAGGCCATATGCCCAATGGAAAGAACAGGCAAACACATTGTATGTGCAAGTCCAGGTCACAAGCAAGAGCAACAAGCAAGAGAGCAAGTTTCTTTGTTCCCCTGGGACTATATATGCTTCTGTGTGGGACTGACTATGTGCTTTCTCACATTTTGGGTGGGTCCACTTCCCAATCATTCCCTTCTTTTTTCAGGCTAGACTGACAGGCCTCTTTGAACTAGTACTTTCCCCTGTCACTATTTTGACTTCTATACTGCATGTGTTTGCCTTCCCCTGATCCCACCCCTAATCTGGAACCTTCCCCTGCCACCATCTTGGCTGGTTGGAGAGACCTCCCTGATTCCTCAGGTCCTGGGGCTGCCCAGCTTCCCTGCCCTTAGAAGCTCCAGTTGGCTGTGTTGTGGCAACTCTGCCACCTCCAGGTAAACACTTTACTGCAGCCAGGTGCAACCACTGCTCTGACTGAGGGGAAGTGGCACCCTGCTGCTTGCAGTGCCTGTCAGAGTTCCCTCCCTGTGGGCAGAACAGTCACCCTGGGGAGGTGCCAGGCAGCCAGACTGTCCTCTTTAGTGTTCAGCCAAGCCTCATCCTAAGCCTCAGCCTCTGAGACAACAGGCTTCATGACCCTCTTGCAGAGAGGCATTCTCTCCTCCCTGCAGCTTGGCACAGCCTGCCGGGCATTGGGTGCCACAGCTCACCAACAGGTGATTGAAAAATGGCAAAAGTAGCAAATAAGTTCTTGAGAACTATGAATAAACAAAATTAAACACATTACCTTTTTTCAGTACTTCTTGGGGTCTTTTATATGCTGATGTGTACTGTGAATATCCAAGACAGATATACTGCACAGCGTTTCCCAGACATGACTGGCTAAGTTAGTTCTCTTTTTCCTCTTATTGTTAATTCTCCATCCTTCCCCAAATGTGTAAATTCAAGTAAAAGCCTTAACATATAATGCAGCAAAGATGGTACCCTTTTGTCTCTCTTCTCTTTTCTTTTCCTTTATATTAAATCATGATCAGTGGAACTCAGTGCAGAGATAGGAACAAATAGATGCTAATGAGCACTGAAAATTCACACTAGCTTCTTTACTGCTTTTTATGCATGGCTCTGTAATGTAGATTTGCCCCTATCTCTCTTATGCTTAAGACTCCTCAGTAGTTATTCATTGTTAAAAGAAATTAGTGTTTGCCGCTTGCATTTCTGGACACATCTACCACAAAAACTCATATGCCATGAATGTTCCAGCAGCACTGGAGAGCTTGCAGATCACCCAAGACAGCAAATATGCAATGCTGTCCTGCCATGACAGTGTAAGGATTCTACAGAACTAGACCACAGTGAAGCTGGTAAAAAAGTTTGGAAAATGGCCTCATGATCAAGTGTCATTTACTTTTCTTCTACAAACAGTTGCCTCTTGCCACTGCTTGGGCTGTACAGCGTGACATGAGCATTCTCTGGAATGTGGGACCACAGAAGATAACCACTGAGGCTCTGAAAGTGGATGTGATGACCTTTGGCCATAGTATTACAGGGTTCAGTGTAACTTGGAGCTTGGGGGTAATGGCTCTGTGTGGCCCATTATCTTAGCTTTGTAGGCTTCCTGCCCTATGAGGTATGATGTGGCCAGAAGAGGCAAGAACAGGATCATCTCAAAGCCAAAACCAAGTAAAAACATCACCTCTTAGCCTGGTATAAGGATTCCGATAATAATGTTACCTGAATCAGTCCTGAGATTCTACAAGTTTCAGCTTAGTGATGTGAAAGGAATATATAGTATAATTGATTAAGCAATATGTAATTCTTATTACAATATTTGATCTCCTTTGGTGCTTCTCTTGGAACATCAGAGAAGGTTCAGTTCATAACACGTACCTCTTAACATTTATTTCATTGTTCCAGCTGCTAATCAAGTTCTTTATGTACTGTAGCTGTGCCCAGAACTTTCTCTTGTCCTTCTTCATTTTCAACTGCCAATTAAAAACTCCTCTTGTTTTTCTTTTCTCATAATGAACAATTATTTAAATGTATTTGCAGCTCAGACAATTTTAAATTTTCCATTTCGGTTTAACCAACATTGTTAAAATACTTTTAGGACAACCGTATCCACAGATTTTAATTGCATAATTATTTCTTTGCCATTTCTTTTCTTTCTTTTCCTTCCCAAATAACCTCTTCGAGCTTGTGGGTCAAGGTATAATCTATCCTCTTCATATTTTGTCCACTGCTCTTTAGGCAAGATATGCTGCCTCATGAACAAGTCCAGTGCCCTTTTAATGCAAAGCAAACTATCATTATAAAGGTTCTCAAGAAACCTTCTTATGGCTTCTTTTACAGGGTCATCAACATGTATTGTATTGTCTCACATTAACCCCAGTGTATTGAACCCGGTGTCATGAATGTATACTTGTGATGTAGATTTTCCTGTAAGCCAGCTGGTCAACTGCTCAGCTAGCTGCCTGCTGAGCAGCCTGGCACCAAGGAACACACAAGAGTCATAAAAGGTAACTATGCTCTTCACTCACCTTTTATTGAATGCTGGTTCATTCAAAGCAGAACATCAACACACATTAATATCCTAGTCACACTCTAACAACCTAAGAGAAACATCACACACAACAATCAAAGGGGAATAACAAAACCAAGTCAGAGCCTCAGTCTCCAGGTATTTGGGAGAGCATGGTGGGCAAGGGAGTCACCAGAATCTTGTGTGGAAGGATCTTCAGAGTCAGGTGGGCAGCAGGGGAGGCAAAGTATTCAGTCAGCAGGGCAGAGCCTCTGGTAGCTGATGTCAAAGGAAACAGTGTGGCATGGAGCAACATCTTTGTATGTGGAGCTCAGCTGTCTCAGCGATGGTCTGGAACCTGCCTCAGTTATACTTTGGAAGTGGTGTGCTCCACCCTTCTGGGTCTTTTGATAATTGTCTTGGCATCCCAATGGCAAGTGCAGAATTTCCCCAGGAGCCTATCTCTGGGTGGTCCCACTTTGCAGATGTGGCTATTCAGATCACACATGCAAATCTCTTAAGTGTGTCTTCTTAGATGTGTCTAGTGTGACTTAGGTAGTTTCCTTCTTGAACCAAAGTGTCATGGCTGACTAGAAGCCACTTTGGTTGACATGAGTGACTTCATTTTGTTTTATATACTTTGTAGTATGGTGACTGGACCAATGCCATTTTACGGGTCCAGCTCTCCACAATATCAAAAACAAATTTAATGAGATCTATATTCTCTTCTAAACTGGAGAAGAGTTCTGTAGGCCAACTCTCTTGTTTGACTTACAAATCTGAAAAAAAATCTCTGCCAACTAAAGGGTTCTATGTTACTTTAGGACAAAAGTTTCTTTAGGACAAAACAAAAAACACTTGTCATGAAATAAAAGGCACTTCAGAAACGGAGACATGTTAATTCCTCTCGGCTTTATGTCTATCATTTCTCTGCCTGACACAATGTAAGTTACAGCCATTCGGGCCGACTTTCAAGTTTCTCTATTTTCTCTCCAGTGTTAACTAAGACTTGACAATGCCTGTCTCCCTTGACAGCAACAACCTTTCCCTGCTTCATTGCCCATTACTTCCTTCTCTCCCTTCAGGCCCCAGCTGGGTAAATTTGACTTTCCATGATAAAGACTATAATGCTATAATATCAAGTTTGCCTCTCACAATAGCAAAAGAACCTAAGACTTTAATTAATAGATTCATATTTATTGACCACCCACACCTCATGTGTAAAAATGCCACAGGGAACATAAATATGAGCAAGATACAGGCCTGTTTGTGGAAAAAAGGTGTGGAATTTTACATTGAAAAGTAAGGCAGAATGTCATATGGGAAATCCAAGTGCTATGGACATTGAAGAGGTAGGGTGACTTTTTCTTCAATTTGGTAAACCAGCTTATTCTGATGTTATTCTAAAAGTTGAGAAGCTCCATTGGTCCAAAAGACGTTCATCTCTGAAAGGTACCTCTCAGCCCTCTCTTGGGTGATTAACCAAGGATCAAATTTGTAGGTCTTAGACCCCCAACATTCAGTTCAATCAGAGCTGCTCGCTCCAGTGGGTTTCTGTGGCTTCAAAAATGTTGTCTGAAATACTACCATTTGCAGCAACATGGATAGATCATGAGAGTAATGTGCTAAGTGAAATAGACAGAAGGAGTCAGACCCTTATGATTTCACTCTTATGTGGGAAAGAAGTCTGGGAGCAAAAAATGAACAAACAAGATAATCACACAAAAACTCAGAGACAGAAGAGATTGGGGGTTGCCAGAGGAATAGGAGGTTAGGAGAAAGTAAATAGGATAAAGGGGGTCAAATACATGATGACAGAAGGAAAATTGACTTTGAGTATTGAACACACAATGCAAAGATCAGACAACGGATCGTAAAATTGTACACTGGAAATCTATACAATGTTATGAAACAGTCTGTCCACAAAATTTAATAAGATTATAAATTTGAAAACCACACGTTTTCAACTGGCATGGTAGTATATTATGACATTAAGAAGCATTCTCAAGTTATTTTCACTTTGAAGAAATGGATAACTCATGTACCTTCTGAATTTGTAACTCTACTTGTTCCCCAAGTGAATGAAGAGACATGTGGCTCTTCAGTCCATGGCCATGTGTGATTGAGGCTACTTGGGACATTATACTGTGGTTTTATTCTTTTTTCTTTCCTTTCATAGAATTTCACACAAGAAAGTATTTATTGGAAATTGTCATACAGCACCATGATCCGTGGGAGTATCTCAATGCCCTATGTTAATTGCAAATGTGTCAGTGTGGTACAGCAGGGATTGTCACATGAAGCAGAAGAAAAAGACACTAAGTTTAAAAACTACAAATTCCCAAAATACCTGTGGAAGAAAAATGGCATTTTAGCTATAGGACCTTTTTCTTTTCACTTGAATATGTGGGATAGTACAAACTTAAGCAGTTTTTCTTTTCTATCTTAATTCTGCTTTGTTTTGAAATTAACTAAGTAGTCTGTAGCCATACCACCCTTAATGCCCCTGATCTGGTTTGAAATAAATTAAGCATACTTCTCTAGTATTTGTGTCCACTGTACAAGATGAATTAAGTCTTCCAGGCTTCTAGGGTACCAATTCATGTCCCTGGGGAGGTAAACCGCTTCTGGCACCCTGCTGGGTGGAGGACTGACTTGCCACACACAGTTTCTTGCTGTTGATAGAGAGTAGATGACTCCAGTAGTTCTCTTCAGGATGAGATCCACTTTTGAAATGGGACATCAAGCTACTGACACCTACAGTGAGTGCTTGAAAAGCCCATAAAAATACTGGGACATGGAAGCCAATATTTAGAACGTTTAAAATAGTGGTTTATGCCTTAGTGCTGCCCACCTGCATTATCGAGCAGTGGTGGCCAGTACCCAGCCCTCTGCTTCCCACAGTACTGCTGCCGTGGCTCAGGGAGGCTCATCCAGCATTTGCTGCTACTGGGAATGGGGAAAGGACAACGTTGAGGTCCTCCCCACACTCACAGGATCAAGAGACGGTGTCCAAAACCCCCTACACTCACACTACTGATGAGCTAGCCATGGGAGATGAAAGACTGGGACATGGCTAACTCCCAGGAACCACCGCAGCTGAGAGATGGTGAGCACNTAAAGGGGGTCAAATACATGATGACAGAAGGAAAATTGACTTTGAGTATTGAACACACAATGCAAAGATCAGACAACGGATCGTAAAATTGTACACTGGAAATCTATACAATGTTATGAAACAGTCTGTCCACAAAATTTAATAAGATTATAAATTTGAAAACCACACGTTTTCAACTGGGATGGTAGTATATTATGACATTAAGAAGCATTCTCAAGTTATTTTCACTTTGAAGAAATGGATAACTCATGTACCTTCTGAATTTGTATCTCTACTTGTTCCCCAAGTGAATGAAGAGACATGTGGCTCTTCAGTCCATGGCCATGTGTGATTGAGGCAACTCAGGACATTATACAGCGGTTTTATTCTTTTTTCTTTGCTTTCATAGAATTTCACACAAGAAAGTATTTATTGGAAATTGTTATACAGCACCATGATCTGTTGGAGTATCTCAATGCCCTATGTTAATTGCAAATGTGTCAGTGTGGTAGAGCAGGGATTGTCACATGAAGCAGAAGAAAAAGACACTAAGTTTAAAAACTACAAATTCCCAAAATACCTGTGGAAGAAAAATGGCATTTTAGCTATGGGACCTTTTTCTTTTCACTTGAATATGTGGGATAGTACAAACTTAAGCAGTTTTTCTCTTCTATCTTAATTCTGCTTTGTTTTGAAATTAACTAAGTAGTCTGTGGCCATACCACCCTTAATGCCCCTGATCTGGTCTGAAATAAATTAAGCATACTTCTCTAGTATTTGTGTCCACTGTATAAGGTGAAGTAAGTCTTCCAGGGTTCTAGGATATCAATTCATGCCCCTGGGGATATAAACCGCCTCTGGTACCCCGCTGCATGCAGGACTGACTTGTCACAAACAGTTTTTTGCTCTTGATAGAGAGTTGATGACTCCAGTGGTTCTCTACAAAATTAGATCCACTTTTTTTCATTTTTTAAATTTAATTATTGTTCAAGTACAGTTTTCTTTTACTCCCATCCTACCCCACTGCCCAGTGCTCCCCACCTTCCTCCCATTTCCACCCCCCTTAGTTGTTGTCCATGTGTCCTTTATACTAGTTCCTGTAAATCCTTCCCCTTTTTCTGTTGAAATTCCCTCCCCTCTGGTCACTGTCTCCCTGTTCTCTATTTCAGTGTCTTTATTTTTATTTTGCTTGCTTGTTTCTTTTGTTGTTTAGCTTCCTGTTAAAGGTGAGATTATATGGTATTTGTCTTTCACCGCCTGACTTATTTCACTCAACATAATGCTTTCCAGTTCCACCCATGCTGTTGCAAAGGGTAGGAGCTCCTTCTTTCTGCTGCATAGAATTCCATTGTGTAGATGTACCATAATTTTTTAACCATTCATTTACTGACAGACACCTATGTTGCTTCCAACTGTTGGGTATTGTAAATTGTGCTGCTATGAAAATTGGAGTGCACAGGTTCTTTGGGATTGCTATTTTAAGATTCTTAGGATATAATCCCAGCAGTGGGATTGCTGGGTCAAAAAGCAGGTTTATTTTTAGTTTTCTGAGAAAATGCCATACTGTTTTCCACAGTGGTTGTGCCAGTCTGCAATCCCACCAACAATGGATTAGGGTCCCTTCTTCTCCACAGCTTCTCCAACACTTGTTGTTTGTTGCTTTGTGTATGATGGCCATTCTGACCAGTGTAAAGTGGTATCTCACTGTGGTTTTAATTTGCATCTTTCCAATAGCTAGTGATATTGAGCATCTTTTCATGTGTCTCTGGATTTTCTGTATGTCCTCCTTGGAGAAATGTCTGTTCAAGTCCTTTGCTCACTTTTTAATTGGGTTGCTTGTCTTCTTAGAGTGGAGTCATGTAAGTTCTTTGTATATTTTGGAGATTAAACCCTTGTCTGAGGTATCATTGGCAATACATTTTCCCATACAGTTGTTTCTCTTTTTATTTTAATACTGTTTTCTTTAGCCATGCAAACGCTTTTAATATTGATGAGATCCCATTTGTTTATTATTTTAATTATGTCCCTTGCTCTAGGGGATATATCAGTAAAACAGTTGCTGGGTGAAATACTTGAGATTTTCTTGCCAGTGTTCTGCTCTAAGACTTTTACGGTGTCACGGCTTATATTTAAGTCTTTTATCCACCTTGAATTTATTTTGGTGTATGGTGTAAGTTGGTGCTCAAGTTTCATTTTTTTTGGACGTAGCTGTCCAGTTCTCCCAACACCACTTGTTGAAGAGGCTATTATTAGTCCATTTTATGCTGCTGCCCCCTTTGTCGAATATTAATTGGCTGTAGAGACTTGGGTTTTTTTCTGGGCTCTCGGATCTGTTCCATCAGTCTATGTGCCTGTTTTTATGCCAGTACCAGGCTGTTTTGATTACAGTGGACTTGTAATACAGTTTCGTATCAGATATTATGATCTCTCTGACTTTGTTCGTTCTAAAAATTGCAGCTGCTATTCAGGGTTCCATATAAATTTTTGAAGTGTTTGTTCTATGTCTGTGAAGTATATCATTGGTACTTTAACAGGTATTGCACTGAATCTGTAAATTGCTTTGGGTACAATGGACATTTTGATGATGTTAATTCTTCCAATCCATGAACATGGTATTAGTTTTCACTTGTTTGTGTCTTCCTTGATTTCATTATTCAATTTTGTGTAGTTTTCTGCATAAAGGTCTTTTACCTCCTTGGTTAAGTTTATTCTAGGTATTTTATTTTTCTTTTTGCTATATAAAATGGGTTTTTTTTTCATGATTTCTGCTTCTGCTTTTTCATTGTTTGTGCACAAAAATGCCTTTGAGATCCACTTTTGAAATGGGACATTAATTGGGCAGGCTAAAACTTTCCCAATGTTTAGTGGAATCACCATGATTAGACTAACAGAAGCTACTAACACCTTCTCAACTGAGTGCTTGAAAAGCCGATAAATAAATATTGGGACATGGAATCAAATATTTAGAACATTTAAAGTACTGGCTTATGGCTTACTGCTGCCCACCTGCATTATCGAGCAGTGGTGGCCAGTACCCAGCCCTCTGCTTCCCACAGTACTGCTGCCGTGGATCAGGGAGGCTCATCCAGCATTTGCTGCTACTGGGAATGGGGAAAGGACAATGTTGAGGTCCTCCCCACAATCACAGGATCAAGAGACGGTGTCCAAAGCCCCCTACACTACTGATGCGCCAACCATGGGAGATGAAAGACTGGGACATGGCTAACTCCCAGGAACCACCGCAGCTGAGAGATGGTGAGCACCTGCCCCCAAAGGTTATGTTTGCAGGAGGGAAGCCCCACAGCAAGAACGTAAGGAGGCCATCAAGGAACCGCACGCCCCCTCCTACATTGCACGTGGGCGAGTGACACTGTTACCATGGTGATTTAGTGACAGACCCCCAGTACTAATTCTAGAACTTCCCGCCCTAACCGCCCTGAGGACCAGACCCTGAACAGCCTCTCCTGAATCACCCCAGCACCCTTCGCCTTCTTCCAGATCTCCCCGCGACTTTCCCTGTACTCGTTGAGTTTGAGCGTTTGAGCCTTTGAGCATCACCACTCTCTGAGTGGACCAAGCAGCAGCCTCGTCCTCCTCTCCATCCATCTCGAGGTAGGCAGGCAGCCCCGTCTCCCCTGGCCGGGGGGCGGGGCCCCTCCAGGTGCAGGACCCAGGGTCTCTCCTAAGGTCCCCAGGCATCAGCTTCCAGGTCGTCAGGGCTGGTGGTGTCCTGCAGGGCTCCCAGCCACTGGAATGAAGAAAATGAAAGCACTAGCAGGAGGCAGGGGGCGTGCTCCAACTCTTGCCCCGGGTAAAGCCCACTCAACAGGGCCTAGTACCCAGGAAAAGCCTTCTGGTATCCCGGACATGTGTGTATTTCTGTCCACATTTGTGACCCCCGGCAGGACTCTGCTCCTTGAGGGCCCGGTGGAGCTCCAGAGAGGCCTGCAGAGGCGGGGGCGATACCTTTTCCTGTTTGATGATCTACTTGTGGTGGCCAAAACCACATATACTAACAGGTGGAAGGTGAAAAGTGAAACAAAATTGAGTGACATGTGGATAGCAAGCTGTGTGAAGGAAGTGGGAGGAGGCAACATCGATCCCTCTCTGTCCTTTGTCCTGGGCTGGCCCACGGTAAACCTTGTGGCCACTCTCAGTTCCCCAGAAGAGAAGGACAGATGGCTCTTTCTCCTTCAGAGGTACATCAGTGTAGAGAAAGAGAAGGACCATCCAATGACCATTCCCCTCAAAATTTTCACCAAAGACATCGGGAATGCTGCCTATTGCAAAACGATCACAATAAGGAACTCAGATACTGCAAATGACGTTATCAACACGTCACTACCAATGCTAAGAATAACTGGCTCTGAGAGAGATTACCAGTTATGGGTCAATTCTGCCAAAGAAAAGGCATGGCGTCCACTTATTGGGCATGAATATCCTTACGTAATCAAAATGAGCCATCTTCGAGACACTGCACTCCTGATGCAATGCTCAGAGGACGCCACCAAATCTTTCAGCCTCCAAGAGCTCTGCCTCATGGAAGAGCTGCCCCGGGAGATGTGCTGCCAGTTCACCCTGAAGCCAAGATGCCTGGCTGCAGCCCAGAAGCCAAGGGACTCAGGTCAGAAGTCCTTTCAAAGGAGAAGGTCTATCACCAAGTGGCTGTTTGGGCGAGGCTCTAGCACTCACCTGGGTAACTTGCCCACCTCGCCAACCTCTCCTGTGTCAGGACAGCTGTTTGGAGTGTCTCTGCCAAATCTCTGCAGGCATGACAATCTGCCCAAACCTGTCTGGGACATGCTTTTCTGTGTTCATCAGAAAGGTCCCCTCACCAAAGGAATATTTAGACAGTCAGCCAGCATGAAATCTTGCAGAGAGCTGAAAGAAAAACTAGATTCTGGACTCGAAGTCCACCTAGACCACGAGTCTATTTTTGTGATAGCATCTGTGTTTAAAGATTTCCTAAAACATATTCCTGGAAGTGTTTTGTCATCAGATCTCTTTGATCACTGGGTCTCTGTAATGGATGAAGAAAATGATGAGCAGAAAATAAATAAAATTCAAAGACTGTTAGACCAGCTTCCAAGAGCCAATATTGTTCTCTTACGGTATCTTTTTGGAGTATTACACAACATAGAACAAAATTCCTCTTTCAATCAGATGACTGCGTTTAATTTAGCGGTGTGTATTGCTCCAAGCATGCTTTGGCCTCCAGCTTCCTTCAGCTTAGAACTAGAAAATGAATTTACAAAAAAGAGTAATCTGCTTATTCAATTTCTGGTTGAAAATTGCTGTGGGATATTTGGAGAGGAAATCACTTCCCTCTTTGGAGAATCTTCAGTGAGGCATGATACTACAGAGAGAGCCTCTGACACCCCTGGTGCAGAGAAGACTGTCATCCCCGACAGCAGGGAGATGGTGCTGAGTGAGGATTTTGATGCTTCATGCAGTGACCTGGTAGAGAAGCTTGATGAGGAGAGCAGAAGCACGGGCTGTGTCTTAAACTTTCAAGACAATCACCTCGATTAACCTGAGGTGGAAGATCTTTTAAGCCTGAGTGACATTGACTTAGACTTTTCTAAAGAAGAGGACATTGAAAAGCAATGGCCACTTGAATGCACACTGGTGGCCATTTCTGTGGTATCTTGCAGTCACATGCCCACACATGATTCCTCCAAGAACCAGCCCTTTGATGCTGAGACATCTGGACACCCCCCACCACAAACACCAGTGGTCCTCCAGAGTTCCAGCAGACACCAGTGCTGCACAGAGCCCAACACCAAGGATCAGCCAGGGCACACTGAGCTATCTCAGGATGATATCTGCAAAGAACCAAACTAAAACTACCTGCAGGCCTGGTCACTTGCATGGAGAGGAGGACTATCTGGATGGTGGAAAAGAAGACACACTCAAGTGTCAGTTAAAAATGTACCTGAAACTCCTAAGCGCTGAACACGATGGAATAGGTCTGACAAGGTTGAAAAACTGGCCCCTCAGAAAGAAAAAGAGGGAAGCAAGGTCATAAAAAGAAAAGGTCTTAAGTAGAATAACCACGAATTTGCCTTTCCATGCCTCTGGTGTTCCAGAAGCCAACTCACTGAAGGGTAATCAGAAAGGCATCTGCCTAAGGGCAAAGCAAAAACATAGAGCAGTGCAGGCAGCCTTGTCAGAAGAGACTGAAGTTGTGGGAAATAGTAGAAGTCCTGGTCACCACAGAGGGAAGGTGTGGAAGGTGAGCAGAAGGACTTGTTGGAGAAAATGGACAGTGTTGGAGGCCAGCACAAAGGCTGGTAAGAGGGGACAAAGAGTGTTGGATCAAGTTGGAGGATTTGTCAAAGGATACGGAAGGTGTAGGAGGGAAGCAGAAGGCCTGGTCAAGGTAGAAAAAAGGAGTGGGAGAAAAATAGAAGGCTAGGTTATGGTAGACAACATTAATGAGAGTTTAGTGAAAGGCCAGGTTGAAGGAGGCAGATAGTGTGCGAGTCAAGTAGGAGGACCATTAGGTTAAGACAGAAGGAGTAGGAGTCAAGCAAAAAAGAATTTCAGAGCAAACAGAAGGTGTGGGAGGCAAGCAGCAAACCTGGTGAGGTCAGATGGAAGGTGGGGGGTGGCTAGCAGAAGTACCAGTAGGAGGAGATGGAAGGTGTCTGAGGCCGGCCAAAGGCCTGGTTAGAAGAGACAGAGTGTGTGGTAGCAAAGCAGGAGGTTTGGTCAGAAGATACAGGTGTGGATGGGGGCAGAAGACTCTGTCAGAGGACAGGAATGGTGTCAGAGCCAAGCAGGAGGCCAGATCACAGGATAATACAGGTGATGGAGTCCAGTAGATGACTTGATTGGAAGAGATGGAAACTGTGGGAGTCAAGTACTTGGCTCATTAGGAGGAGACAGAGTTAGTTGGAGCTGAGAAGAAGAACAGTTTGGAGAAGAAAGAAGGTGTGGGGTGTGAACAGAAGACTAGTTTGGGGCAGACAGAAAGTGTGCAAGGAGAACTGAAGACAAGATCATAGCGGATGGAAAGTGCCAGAGGCCAGCAGAGGAACTGGAAGTTGAAAAGGAAGTTGCCAGAGCCTAGCCAAAGACCAAGTCAGGGTACAGGGAAGAAATGGGAGACCAGCAAAAGCTCCAGTAATATGACAGGTGTCAGAAGTAAGCAGAAGGCTTTGTTGGAGAAGAAGGAAAGTGTGCCAGTAGAGCAGGAGCTCGGTCCGATGATACAGATAGTTTGGGAGGCAAGTAAAAGATCAGGTGAGAGGATACAGGTGGTTTTGGAGGCCAGCATTTGGCCTGGTTGAAGGAGACAGACAGTGTTGGGTCAATCAGGTGTCTGGTGAGAGGACACAATAGCTTTGGGAGGGGACCAAAGGTTTAGTGGGACAGATAGTAAGTGTGGGATGGAAGCAGAGTGTTTGTTGCAGGGACATGGACTGAAAGGTGAGCAGGACAAGTCAAAGGGCAGGAAGGGTGTTGGAGTCAAGCAAGAGACAAGATGAGCAGATACAGAAGGCCAGCCAAATGCCCAGTTGGAGGAGACAGAGTGTGGGAGTCCTGCAGGAAAATCCTTAGGCCAAGACAGAATGTGAAGGAGCCAACCAGAAGACCAGGTCAGAGCAGACTGAGGGTGTGGGAGGTGAGCAGAAAGACTGATGGAGATGTGGGACAAGAACAGAGGGCCTAGTGGGGGAAAAGGGTGGGAGGCAAGCAGAATACCAGCTTGGAGGAGACAGAAGATGTGGGAGTGGACTAGAAGGCCTGGTTGGGGAAAATGGAAGGATGGGGAGGCTAGCAGAGGGTCTGGCTTAAACAAAGAAAGGTGTGGGGAGGGAGCAGAAGAGTAATTGAGACAGGTGGAAGGAGTGTGAGACAAGCAGAAGACCCAGCAGAAACAGACAGAAGGTGATGGATACAAGCAGAATGCTGAGTTGCACAGGGATGGTGTAGGAGGCAAACAGAGGCCTGGTCAGAAGATAGAAAAGTTGTCAGAGGAAGTAGGATGACAGATAAGAGGATACTGAAGGTGTAGTCCATGGGACCACCCACTAGAGGAAGATGGAAAGGGACAATCAGGAACTCCTTAAGAGGAGAAAGAACGTGTTGGAGCTGAGAAGAGCAGGTTAGAGCAGAAGGAAGGTGCGGGAGCAGAGAAGACCACCTGTTTGGACCAGACAGAGGTGTTGGAGGAGAATGGATGGCCAGGTCATAGCATGTGGGAGGTGTAGGAGGCAGGAGAAAGCCTGGTCTAGGCAGAGAGAAGTTGTGCTTTTGTGTGGGGGCCACACAAGACAATGTCAAAAGACATGCAAGGTGCAGGGGGACAGAAGATAGCATGGATGGTAAAAAAAAGGAAGGTGTTAGAGTCCGGCCAAAGACCCATTCAGGGGAGAAGGAAAAAGTGGGAACCCAGAACAAGTCCTGATCAAAAGGTATGAAAAGTGTTGAAACCCAGCAGCTGGCCTGCTTGGAAGAGAAGGAAAGTGTGGGAGTCAAGCAGGAGATGGGTCAGAGATTAAGGTGTTGGAGAGGAGCAGAATGCCTGTGAGGGCAGATGGAAGGTGAGGTAGGTGAGCAGAAAGCCTGGTACAAGGATGAAGGAAGGTTTGGGAGGCCAGAAGTTGGCCTGGTGGTACCAGACAGAAAGTGTGGGAGTCAAGCAGGAAGCTCTTTTTGGAGACAATACATGCGGCACCTGAGATGAAGCCCCGGATGAAGCAGAGGGAAGCAGTGTGAGGCGAGCAGGACTGGTCCAATCAGAGAAGGCGTGAGAGGACAGCAGGAGGCCTAGTCAGGACAGACAGAATGTCCCCCACACATTTGACCTGCTGCAATCTGGTCTTCTTCTGGCCTCCCAGACTTTCCCTCTGCCACAACTGGGTCTCCTGCTCCCCTCCCACACCACACCTTCTCTCCACCCCTACTAGCTCTTCCCCTAGCCTCCCACACCTTCCATCTCATGTGACCTGGTCTTCTGTTCATCTCCCACCCCTTCTCTCTGCTGAGACCACATCTTCTGTTCACCTCCCACACCTTCATCTCCTCCAAACTAGTCTTCTGCTCTTCTCCCTCACATTCCATCTGCTTCAGCCTTGTCTTCTCATCTCCAATTCATTCTGTCTCCTCTTAACCAGCCTTATGCTTGACTCTTTCCACTTCATGCACTGGGCACTCCCAGGGACTCCAAAACCCTCTGTATCCTCTGATCTGGCCTCTTTCTTGGCTCTGACACCTTTCCTGTTCTTGGACTTCATCCTCTGCTTGCCTCCTACACCATCTCTCTGCAGCCCAGATTTCTGCTTTCGTCCATCACCTTCTGTCTCCATTGCTGGCACTTTTGCTCACCTCCCACTGATTTCATTTTCCCATACCAGGATCTTGCAGACCACCCAACCTTGACCAGTCTTTCTGCTCACCTCTCATACCTTCAGTCTGATCTGGCCTTCTGCTTGGCCCATTCATGCTTTGTCTCTCCCTAAGGAACATCCTGCAAGATTGCCACACTTTCATTCTCTTCCACCCCAGCAGCCCGCTGGCCTGCAACTCCTGTATGCACTAATGTTTCCCCCAGCTTGGCTCTGATACACTTCCATCCTTCCGACCAGGCCCTCTGCTCAGCATCCACACCATGCTTCTGCAAAGGAACCTTGTCATTGTATCTCACACCTTCTGCCTTCCCCAGCCAGGCCTTGTGCTCACTTCCAAAACTTTCTGTCTCCTATTAATAGGAGTATTCATTGACTCCCAAACTTTCTGCCTACTGCAATGGGGCCAAACACTGGTCTTCGACAACTTCTGTATCCTCTGACCCAGTCTTATGCTCATGTCTTAAACCTTCCATCTGCTGCAACCTGGGAGTCTCCTCATCTCCCACACCATCATACTACCCTGTCAGGGTGTCCCACAGGACTCTCACACCTTCCCTCTGCTACCCTGCTACACCACATCTTGTCTCTGCCTGCACCAGGAATCCTGCTAGCCTCTGGTCACAGGGAAGGCATTAGAAGAGAAGAGAAGGCCTGTCTGGGGCAAAAGAAAGGTGTGGCAGGAGAGCAGAAGGCAATGTCAGAGAAGAGGGAAAAAGTGAGAAGTGAGCAGAAGGCTGAATATTGGCAGAAGGCAGATGTGGTTGGGAGGCAGCAGGCTGTGTCAGAGTAGTTGGAAGATATGGAAGATGAGCAGAGGACCAGGTTGCAGCAGATGGAAGGTGTGGGACACACAAAGAAATCAGGCCAAAAGATACAGAAGCTGTGGGAGGACAGCATATGGCCTGGTTGGTGGAGACAGAAAATGTGGGAGTCAAGGAGGCATCCCAGTCAGAGAAGACTTGGGATGGGAGGCCAGCATCCTTAGGTCTCTCCATTTACATGGAATATTTTTTTTAATCTTTTTCACTTTCTGCCTGTGCAAATCTTTTGTTCAGAGGTGGGTCTCGTAGACAGCATATATATGGATTATGTTTTCTTATTCTTTCAGCTAATATATGTCTTTTGATTGAGCATGTAATCCATTTACATTTAAGGTTATTATTAATAGGTACCTATTTATTATCATTTTTTCTTTATACTTCTGTTCTCTCTCTTTTCTCCCCCACCTTTCTCCTCCCCCATTTATTCTTCTTAAAGAAGTCCCTTTAACATTTCTTGCCATGATGACTGGTAATAATGAACTTCTTTAGCAATTTTTTTTTTGGTCTGAGAAACTCTTTCACCTTCAATTTTAAATGATAGCCTTGCTGGATAGAATAGTCTTGGTTTCAAGTCCTTGCATTTCATTACTTCTAATACTTTACGACAATCCCTTCTGGCATGAAGTATTTATGTTGAGAAATTAGCTGACAGCCTTATGGGAGCTCCCTTGTGGGTAACTGTTTTCCTCTTTCTGCCTCTAAGATTCTCCCTTTGTCTTTATTCCTACAGAGGTTTCAGCTAAGCTGAGAGATACAAATAAACTATTTTCTTAAATATTGTTATTTATATTAAATGCAGAGGTTCAAAATCATGACTAGTGTGAGTTTGTACATGACTAACGTTAAGTTATAAAATTTAAGCTGCCAGTTTGGTTCTAACAGGTGTTTCATAAGGCTGTGTGATATTTGATAGTAAACTGTGTTTGAGAGATTGTGAACTCTGAAGTCAGTGTTGGCGTGGTTGGGGTATTTTTTCATGATCTTCAGAGTCACTTTTGTGGGGGTTTTTTATTTTCCATTGTAAATGACTGGAACTGTATATAGATTTTATAATGCAAGAAATGTTGAAGAACTTTAGTGAAAGCTACTCAAGTCTGATGATTAGAATGGTGAACTCAGATGTGAAAATGAAAGTGATTTAGAATATAAATATTATGTGAAAGTTTGCTCAAGAAACTTGGATACTGAGCAAGACATTTCTCGTAAAAAAATAAAAATGAATTGCATATGAATGAAGAATTTGTTTTTTTTTCAAAGTGTAAAGAATCAGGCTCCCCAGCCTGTGAGCATGCCCATCCACCAGCTGGAGCCATCGCCTTCTGCTGCTGCCTCAGGATCAGCGATGCCATGCTCACCTCCAATAGGTGGAAGCTGTGAATACCAGGATACCTGCTGGAATAGGAAACCAATCAACAAAAGAACCACCAACAGATAACAACAAAAGAAGATGAAGAATGGAATAGAAGTACCACTAACTCAACCCAGGACCTATCTGGAAATACAACTAAACAGTGGAGAAATTGCTCATAACAAACAACTGAACAAGAGCAAGAGAGAATCCTTAAAACCTTGTGTATATAAAAAAAACAGCTTCAAAACAACCTACCCACACCTGCACAACAGAATACAAGAGGTGGTTAATGGTGTGACCTTCAGTAAAGCAGCTGGAGAGAAGAATCCACCAAAGAAAGACCCAACAACAATCAAAACTGAAAGACATACAGAGAGCCAACATAAATGACACCCCAAGACAAGTGAGCTCCGGAGATCAAGGAGAATGAACCACTGAATCTCCCAGGTTTTCTACATAGAAGTTCACACCAGAAACCCAGGGAGTCAAAACAGATCAATTTAAGAAGCAGAGGCTAACAAGAAGAATTTCACAAACAAGAAGACAAAGAAACAATCCCCAAATGAAAGAAAAGGAGGGAACTTCAGAAAGAATGCTAAATAAAACAGAGGCAACTCAACATTCAGATATTGAGTTCTAAGCCATGGCTATCAGGAAACTCAATGAGCTCACAGACAATTACCAAAAACTACAGAGAAATGACAATGAACTCACTGAAAACTGTATTGATGTGAAAAATGAAATAGAAACTATCAACAAGGGCCAAAAGGAAAGGAAGAATACAATTTCTGAAATGAAGAACACAGTAAAAGGAATAAAAAGCAGACTCAATGAAGCAGAGAATCGAAGCAGTGAGCTGGAGGACTAGTTAAAAAAACACTCAGAAAGAGCAAGGAAAGTAATAGGCTCAGAAAGAATGAAGAGGAATTAAGGGAAATGCAGGACAACATGAAACATAATGATATTCATGTAATACAGATACCAGAAGGAGAAGAAGAAGAGCAAGTAATAGAAAACCTCTATGAAAAAGTAGTAATGGAAAACTTCCCTAATTTGATGAGAGAAAAAGTCACATGAATCCAGGAAACACAGAGAGTTCCAATCAAGAGGAACTCAAAGAGGCCCACTTCAAGACACATCATCATTAAAATGGCAAAATTCCAAGACAAAGAGAGAATCTTAAAGGCAGCAAGGGAAAAACAGGAAGTAACATACAAGGGAGCCCCAATAAGATTAGCAGCTGACTTCTCAATGGAAATGCTCCAAGACAGAAGAGAATGGCAAGAAATATTACAAACAATGAGAACCAGAGGACTGCAACCAAAACTGCTTTATACAGCAAGGCTCGCAATTAAATCGGAAGGCCAAATAAAGAGCTTCCAGACAAAAGAACCCTCAAAAAATATACCTCCTTCAAACCAGCTCTGCAAGAGATGCTAAAGGGTTTGCTTTAAGAAAAGGAAGAAAAACAGTGAAAGAGTGAGGAACACAGGTATGAAAAATGGCAATGAAAAAGCATCTGTCAATAATAATCTTACATGTAAATTAATTAAATGCTCCAATAAAAAGATATAGAATAGAATGGATAAGAATGCATGAGCCAAACATATGCTCCCTACAAGAGACCCACCTCAGGAAAAAGGACCTACACAGACTAAGAGTGAAAGGATGGAAATAAATTTTCTAAGAAAATGGACAGAAAAAAAACCAGGGGTAGCAATACTCATATTAGACAAAATAGACTTCAAAAAAAAGGCCGTAAAAAGAGATACAGAATGTCACTTCATAATACTCAAAAGAATAATCCACCACGAAGACATAAACATTATAAATATATATGCACCCAACATAGGAGCACCCAAATATATAAAGAAAATCTTGCAGGACTTCAAGAAATATGTGGACAGCAACACAATTAGAGTAGGGGATTTTAACACCCCACTGTCAAAAATGGACAGATCTTTCAAACAAAATAT
The DNA here is from genome assembly GCF_014824575.4 of Sturnira hondurensis. NCBI lineage: Eukaryota > Metazoa > Chordata > Mammalia > Chiroptera > Phyllostomidae > Sturnira > Sturnira hondurensis. The sequence goes on from NW_028081623.1 coordinate 69,322, forward strand.
CAACAAAGATATTGTGGCATTGAACAATGCCCTAGATGAAAAGGACTTAACTGATGTATAGAGAGCCTTTCATGCCAAAGAAGCAAAATACACATTCTTTTCAAATGCACATGGAACATTTTCAAAGGACACAAAACAAGCCTCAACAAATTCAAGAAAATTGAAATCTTATCAATCATTTTCTCTGACCACAAGTTACTGAAACTAGAAACCAACCCCAAGGGAAAAACTGCCAAACACTCAAAATCATGGAGATTGAATAGCATGCTGTTAAACAATAAATGGGTCAAGAATGAGATTAGGAAAGAAATCAAAAAGTTTCTGAAAACAAATGAAAATTAAATCATACCAACCCAAAACTTATGGGACACAGTAAAAACCGTCCTGAGAGAGAAGTTCATAGTGATACATGCCTACCTAAAAAAGATAGAAGCATTTCAAGCAAACAACCTAACCCTATGCCTACAAGAACTCAAGGAACAACAACAAAGACAGCCCAGAGGAAGTAGAAAGAAGGAAATAACCAAGAGCAGAAGAGAATTAAATGGCATAGGCACTGAAAGCACAATTCTAAAGATCAATGAATCCCAGAGCTGGTTCTTTGAAAAGATAAACAATATCAACAAGACTTTAAGTAAGTTCTTCAAGTAAAAAAGACAGAGAACCCAAATAAACACAATCAGAAATAAAAGATGAGAGATAACAGTTGACACCTCAGAAATACAAAGGATTGTAAGAAACTACTATGAAGAAATTTGAAAACCTAACTGAAATGGACTAATTTCTAGAAGAATATAATTTTCTAAAACTCAATGAAGAAGTAGAAAGCCTGAACAGATGAACAATAGCAGGTGAAATTGAAACAGTAATAAAAATACTCCCACACACAAAAGCCCTGGACCAGATGGTTTCACAGGAGAATTCTACAAAGCATTTAAAGAAGAACTAACCCCTATCCTTCACAGACTGTTCCAAAATATCCAAAATGATGGAATACTCCCAAACTTTTTTTATGAAGCCAGCATCATCCTAATCCCAAAACCAGATAAAGACACAACAAAGAAAGAAAACTTCAGGCCAATATTGCTGATGGACATAAACACTAAAACCTTCAACAAAATATTGGCAAACTGCATCCAATAATACATTAAAAACATCATACACCATGACCAAGGGGGATTCATCCCAGGGATGCAAGGATGGTACAGTATTTGCGAAGCAATAAATATAATACACCACATTAACAAAATGAAACAGAAAAATCACATGATTATATCAATAGGTGTGGGAAAAGCATTTGATAAGGTACAGCACCCAGTTTTGACAAAAACACTCAGCAAAATTGGAATAGAGGGAGCATTCCCCAACATAATTAAGGCCATATCTGAGAGACCTACAGCCAACATCATGCTCAATGGGCAAAAACTAAAAGCTTTTCCACTAAGATCAGGAACAAGACAAGGATGCTTGCTTTCACCACTCCAACTCAACATAGTATTAGAAGTCCTAGCCACAGCAATCCGACAAGAAAAATAAATAAAAGGCATTCAAATTGGAAAGGATGAAACAAAAATGTCATTGTTCACAGATGACATGATACTATACATTAAAAACCCTATAGACTCCACCAAAACACTACTCAACCTAAATAGATGAATTTGGCAAAACAGCTTCATATAAAGTCAATACTCAGAAATCAAATGCATTTTTGTACACCAACAATGAAATATCAAAAACAGAAATCAGGGGAAAAACCCCATTTGATATAGCAAGAAAAATAAAGTACCTAGGGCTAAACCTAACCAAGGAGGTAAAAGACCTGTACTCAGAAAACTACAATGCTGAAGAAAGAAATTAAGGAAGACACAAAGAAACAAAAGCACGTACCATGCTCATGGATTACAAGAATTAACATCATCAAAATGGCCATACTACCCAAAGTTGGCCATAAAACCAGATATATGGAGCACGAATAGCTGAAGCAATTTTGACAAAGAAGAACAAAGCAGGAGGTATCACAATACCTGATACCAAACTGTATTACAAGGCCACTGTAGTCAATACAGCCTGGCACTGGCATAAAAACAGACATGCAGACCAATTGAACAGAATGGAGAGCCCAGAAATAAACCCAAGTCTCTATGGTCAATTAATATTTGACAGAGGGGGAAGAAGCATAAAATAGAGTAAAAATAGCCTCTTCAACAAATACTGTTGGGAGACCTGGACAGCTATATGCAAAAAAGGGAAACTCAATCACCAACTTACACCATACACAAAAATAAATTCAAGGTGGATAAAAGACTTAAATACGAGTCACAACATCATAAAAGTCCTAGAAGAAAAGATTGGCAGGAAAATCTCAGATATTCCATACAGCAACATCTTCACTCATATGTCCCCTAAAGCAAGGGACATAAAGGAAAGAGTAAAGAAATGGAATCTCCTCAAATCAAAAAGCGTCTGCATCACTAAAGAAAACAACATTAAAATGAAAAGAGAATCAGCTACATGGGAAAATATAATTGCCAATCATACCTCAGACAAGGGTTTGATCTCCAAAACATATAAAGAACTCACATGACTCCATTCCAGGAAGACAAAAAAAACAATTAGAAAATGGGCAAAAGACTTGAACAGACACTCCTATAAGGAGGACATACAGAAGGCCCAGAGACATATGAAAAGATGCTCAATGTCACTAGCCATCAGAGAGATGCAACTTAAAACCACAATGAGATACCACTTCACACTGGTCAGAATGGCCATCATAAACAAATCATCAAACAAATCTCTTCAAGTGTTGGAGAGAATGCAGAGAAAAGGGAACCCTAAAGCACTGTTGTTGGGAATGCAGAGTGGTTCAGCCACTGTGAAAAACAGTGTGGAATTTCATCAGAAAACTAAAAATGGATCTGCCTTTTGACCCAGCAATTCCACTGCTAGGATTATACCCTAAGAGCACTGAAACACCAATCCAAAAGAATGTATGCACCCCAATGTTCATAGCAGCACAATTTACAATAGCCAAGTGCCAGAAGCAACCTAAATGTCCATCAGCAAATGGGTAGATCAAAGAACTGTGATATATCTACATTATGAAATTTTATGCAGCAGAAAAAAAGGAGGAGCTCCTACCCTTTGCGACAGTATGGATGGAACTGGAGGGCATTATGCTAAGTGAAATAAGCCAGGAGGTGAAAGACAAATACCATATGATCTCACCTTTAACTGGAACCTAATCAACAAAAGAAAAAAGCAAACAAAATATAACCAGAGTCATTGAAATTAAGACCAATCTAACAATAGGCAGAGGGTACCGGGGAGGCAACAGAGGGTAGAAGGGTTTTCAGGAACTATTATAAAGGACACAGACAAAACCAAAGGGGATGGTGGAATCAAGGGAGGTAGGTGGGTTTGGCTGGGGTCAGGGAGAGTGGTTGGGAGAAAATGCAGACAACTGTAATTGAACAATAATAAAGTAATAAAAAAAGAACAACAAAAAAGAATCAAAATGGAGGAAAAATTCAATGATAAGACAAATTAGAAAACAGCCACAGAATATTTTTTGTTAACTTCTGTTGCAATGACTGTTACAAAAGTTCTGTAAAACCAGCTATTAAAAATTCTGATCACTGGGGACTTCCAGCCAAGATGGAAACACTGTGCCTCCTCCCACAACCAACTTTAATGACAACAAAGATTTAGTAACAAAAACACAACCAAAACACAGAAAATTGAACTATATGGAAGTCCGACAACAACGAATCGATCAGCCAGACCAGTAAGAGGGTCAGAGCAGAGTCGGAGCGGGGTCACACAGGAAACCTTGGCCAGATCTACCCAAGCACATGGGCGGCGGTTGGCAGATCCCAGGTGTGGGGTTGCGATGGGCAGACCCATTGAGGGCGTAAGGCAGCAGGCTGACCGCGGTCACACATTCACGCACAGATTAAAAAAGTGAAAGAGCGAGCAGTGAGATAAACTGTGCAGGCCCCAGCTGCAGGAAGCAGCAGAGGGGACAGCCATTGCCCTTCTTTGGCCCCACCCCCACATACAGCATCACAACCCAGCAACTGGGTTGCCCTGCCCTGGTGAACACCCAGGGCTCTGCCCTTCATACGTAACGGGCACAAACAGACCAAAATATTATGGCTCAAGAAGAACTCAAAGCCCCAGAGCCAATAACTCTAAGCAACCAAGAAATAGCCAACCTATCAGATGCACAGTTCAAAACACTGGTGATCAGGATGCTCACAGAACTGGTTGATTTTAGTCACAAATTAGAGCAACAAATGAAGGCTAAACTAATTGAAATGAAGGGAAATGCACAGGAAACCAATAGTGATGGAAAGAAAACTGGGACTCAAATCAAGGGACTGGATCAGAAGGAAGAAAAAAATGAAAAAACAGAAAAGTATGAAGAAACAAGAATTCAAAAAAAAATGAGGAGTGGCTTAGGAACCTTCAGGACATCTTTAAACATTCCAACATCCAAATTATAAGGGTACCAGAAGGGGAACAGGAAGAGCAATAAGTGGAAAACTTCTTTGAACAAATAATAAACAACTTCTCTAATATGGCAAAGGAAATAGACTTCCAGGAAATCCAGGAAGCTCAGAGAGTCCCAAAGAAGGTGGACCCAAGAAGGAACACACCAAGGCACATCATAATGACATTAGCCAAGATTAAAATGAAGGAGAGAATCCTAGAAGCAGCAAGAGATAAGGGGACAGTCACCTACAAAGGACCTCCTATCAGACTGTCAGCTGATTTCTCAAAAGAGACTTTACAGGCAAGAGGAGCTAGAAAGAAGTATTCCAAGTCATGAAATCCAAAGACCTACAGCCAAGATTGCTCTATCTAGCAAAGCTTTCATTTAGAATGGAAGGACAGATAAAGTGCTTCTCAGATAAGATCAAATTCAAGGAGTTCACCATCACCAAGCCCTTATTATATGAAATGTTAAAGGGACTTATATAAGAAAAAGAAGATAAAAAATATGAACAGTAAAATGACAGCAAACTCACAGTTACTAACAACCACACCTAAAACAAAAGAAAACCAAGAGGACAGCTAGATCAGGAGTGGAACCATAGAAATGGAGATCACATGGAAGGTTAGCAACAGGACAGTGGGAGGAGGAGAAGGGGGGAGAAGGTACAGAGAATAAGTAGCATAGATGGTAGGTAGAAACTAGATCAGGGGGAGGGCAAGAGTAGTATGGGAAATATAGAATCTAAAGAACTTGAGACAGGTGGTCATAAACTAAAGGGGGGGAATTAAGGGGGAGGGGGTGTGCAGGGTGGAGGGGGATGAAGGGGAAATAGGACAACTGTAATGGCATAATCAATAAAATATATATTTTTTAAAAGATTCTGATCACTGATGTTTTTAGCAATATCCATATTTCTGTTATTTGAAAAGAAAAAAATTTATTCTTTATGTTTTTATATTTCTTTAATAATTTCTAGATTGTAATTGAAAGTAAATAAAAATCATGTGTTTTATTATATTATATAAATATAATAAATGCAAATTTGTACTTTTTAAACTTTTTTCACATTTTGGCACCTACTACTATCTCTCAGATACATGCAACTCACACTGTAATTTTTTGACTGCAACCTTCACAGTGTTAAACTTTGCCATTTTGTGATGTATCTTCTTGTGGGTCTCTTTGGCTTCACCTTGATTGGTACTCCACTTCCTGAAAATCTGACTTTTTCCTTCATCAGGTTAGGGAAGTTTTCTGTCATTATTTCTCCCAACAGGTTTTCTATCAAGGAATAGAAAACAAAATTCCCTCACTTTCTTCTCCTTCTGGTACCCCTATGATGCAGATTTTGTTCTGTGTGGTGATGTTTCAAAGTTCCCTTAAATTATGCTCATTCTTTTTAAGTCTTTTTTCTTTTTGCTCTGATTGCTTTTTTCTACCTTGTCTTCCAAGCTGCTGATTCAATTGTCTGCTTCATCCAGCCCACTTTTAATTCCTTCTAATATTCTTTTTTTCAGATGTTGTATTCTTAATTTCCTACTGCTTTTTATTGTGTTCTATGTCCTTTTTATGCTGATGTAGTTCTCTCTAAGTTTCTTACAATTCCCATTAAGCTGTTTGTAGTTCTCCCTAAGTTCCCTGAGTACCCTTATTCTCATTACTTTGAAGTCTATGTCTGATAAATTGTTTGCCTTTATTTCATTTAGCTTTTTTTTTTTCTGAAGATTCCTCCTTTTCTTTCATTTGGGAATTGTTCCTTTGTCTACCCATTTTAGCTGTCTCTTTGTGTTTGTTTCTATGTATTAGATAGAACTGCTTTCACTCCCAGTCTTCATGGGGTGGCCTTATGTAGTAGGAGTTCTGTGGGATGCAGTGGTGCAGTGTCCTTGATCTCCTGAGCTGGATGCCCTAGGATTGTTTTATGTGGGTTATGTGGACTCTGCTATTGGGACTGGGTCTTGATTGCTGTTGGCCTGGTCATGGGTGTGATCTCTACTCTGGCTAGCTCATTGAGAGGCTCAACCCCAACCACATCATGCTGTTGAACGGGTGCTGACAGAAGAAAACATAATAATACAACATAAACCAAAACAAAAATAAACACAAACAAAAACCCAAGCATAGCAGCAAAAACAACAAAGGAAAATAAGAATGGAAAAGAGAACACAAGAAGACAGAAGGAAAAAAGAATGATAGAGAAAAGAAGGGAAAGGAAAAATAAGAGTAAAGAATAGAAATAGAAAAAGAGGGAATAAAGAGAAAAAATAAGAAAAGGAAAAAAGAAGAAAATGGAGTAACAAAAGGAAAGGGTAAAATAATAATATGAAAAAGAAAAAATAGAAATAATAATTTAAAACTTATGAAAAATCAAGAAAATAATGAAAAAAACAAAGTGGAGTTCATCTCTGTAGAGTGTAATGCCTGCCTGCTAGGATCTCCCTCTGGATACTGCACCAATGTTGTCTAAAGCTGCTGTAAGCCAATGTCAGTTGCTGTTCATATCTGGCTCTTGGCAGCCTATTCAAAGCTATGAGTGATCTATTTTGTGGCTGCACCTACTGGGCTTTGCTGTGCATGGAAGGAGCCAAGTTGCACTGCAGTGCCAGCCTTTACTAACACCGTGCCCAGGGGCATGTCAGCAAACGTTCCAAAGAACCAAAGGATCCACCTGTCCTTGCCTCTGCCTGTCAGCCACCTGTCAGTCTTAGTCACCGAAATAGCTGTTTCTGAAGGGGCTTCTGGCAGAATCAGGGTGGGACCCCTGGGTTTCCCATAAAGGGTGGTGCCATTCAGATTTCAGGGAAAATGATGGGTGTGCTCTCCTTCCTAAGAGACACACATCTGAGTCTGTCCCAGATTATTTCCCTAAATACAACAGGACACGGTCCCTAACAGGCAAGCAGACAGGGCCTCCAGAGCCCAGAGTTTGGGTCTGCCAGAAACCAGGAGGGTGCTTCTATTAGCTTTCCCATGAAGGGAAAACACCAGTGTATTTCCTGGGAAGGTGTATGGAAAGGCCATGCCCCAAAGATAGTTTCTAATAACCCCTGAATCTGCCTACTGCTGTCTTCATAGCAGCGGTTAAGATGCAAGGTGGACTAGCAGAATTCCAGAGGGTAAGGTGAGTGGTATCCCAGAGGATGGGGTAATTGCTTTCCCCCAGGCTGCTTCCCCTGGTAGGAACTTGTTCTTCTCAAAAAAAAAAAAAAAGGTTGCTGTGATATCAGGGGATGACCCAGCACAAGGATCATAGCAACTGCTCCCCCATGTCTCTCTCCAATGCCTCCCACTTCAGATTCTCTTCAGGCAACTCCAGTTTATACCACCCTCCTTTTGCCAAAGCCCGGGATGAGTGGCCGAGAACAAAAAACCTGTGCTTTGAAAATGGCTTTGTCTCCAGCAGTAGACATCTCTATCTGGTCGATAGACACCTTGCAGCCTTTCACCACTGGACCTTTTGTGAGTGGCTGATCCCTGCTCTTGCTCTCTGGGCTGGGGAGCCCAGTCTGGGGTTCAGGCTTCAATCTTCTTAGGTGGAAGCTCCTGCATCTGTGCTCCCCCTGCAACCTCAGCCTGCCACCTGTGGGAGAAGGCCAGCTCCTTTTGTGACCCCACCCTTCCTAATGATCTCCAGGTGGTTTCCGCCCATCCTTGGTTAAACGCCTCATCTTCAGGTAGTCTTCAGTTGGTAATTCAGGGTGACTGTTCTCTAGTTTTATTTCCAGGTTCTCTCTGGGAGGAGGTGCGAAAAAGATCTTCTTACTCTGCTGCCATCTTGTGACCTCTCTCTCCAGTGAGAGAATTCTTGTGGAGATCACAGTTCCTGGTACGTAAAAAGTGCTCTGTCTGTGTTAGCTTTCCCCTTTCGCCTTCTCTTAGCAACTTCTTCAATCATCTTTGTAAATAAAACTTGCAGAGATTTCAGTGTTCATGAAGCTGTGGGGTAGATAGTTCAAGTCCTGACCTCAGTCCAAAGGCCTGAAAACCAAGGGCACTGACATGCAAGAGCAGGAGATGATGAATCTGAGTTTCTTTTTTTATTCAAGACATACGCTTTTCCAGAATATGTATCATATCATACGATCAGGCCAGACCTCTTACCTGTAACACAGTTATAAGCATATTAAATCCATTAATTTTTGTTGAATTAAATTGCATTGGCATATAATAAAATCATGAACTCAAAGGAGAAATAACAATAGACTTGGTGATTTTTTGGCATTATCATGTATGAGGTTGTAACTGACACGCCATCAATAAGGTATGACTTCCAGTTAGGTTCCTGTTTGTAAGATAGTTGGCAGGGCAAAAAAGAGCAGAGCAGACTTGCTCCTGTTGGATTTCAACCCACGCCCCTGGCCTTTTTAACACCAGGCTCTAACTATGTGAGCTCACCCAGACATGTGTCCCATCTTTACACTTGGCAAGAAAAATCAGCACCAAGAGGACTCCTTGTTTTTGTGCAATCACAACTAATAGGCTATTTCTCCCAAGTGAAAAAATTGCATTATGATTTTTCACACTTCTAACACACATTCTCCCAAGTGAAAATTTTGCATTATGATTTTTCACACTTCTAACACATAATAAAAGCTAATTACTAGTTGCAAATACTAAGAATAACAACCAAAGTCTCAGCACTGAAAGTGTATTTCTACAGTTTGGTAAGAATATCACCACCTTTATGCCCATAAGAAAGAATCCTTATCAAAGCCAATTCTTTGTCACCTCTGGAAGAGTTTAGAGATACTATGAACCTACTCAAAAGTTAAAGAATAGCTACCCTCTTATTAGTCTTCACTTCAAAGTGAAGAAAGGGGACAGAAAGTTATTAATAGCAAAAGAAACTATGAAGATTATTTAATCACATATTCAAATTGTTCATCTTTCTTTCCACTTAAATAACTTTTCTGGCTATGCTTTTGGAGGAAAAAAGACATTTGGATAGCATTATAAACTCCATAAACTGGGTTTCTTAGATTCCAATGCTGGGAGGGACCCTAAAGATAAACAAGTCCAACCCTCTCACTGCACGGTAAGAATCCTGAGATTCAGGGTCACAAAAAGAGTAAGTGGCAGAGTCACTCCTAAAAGTGTTGGTCATATGTGTACAGACAATGAATTAAATAAATTTAAACACAACTCTATCATTGGAATTGGAATAGATAATTAAAGAAAAAAATTTTCCATCTAGGTAGTTATATATTTTTCATTTTAATTGTTTTATTTCACATGGTCTTTCAGGCTGTAAATGTTTACCCATTAACTGCTGTGCAGTAGGCCACTGGCTAAACACCTGAATATTTACAATGAAGAAGATATTTTGAGACAGCTATTTTGGCTTCATATAGGCCAATTGAATGAGCAAACTTCTAGTCTTAACATATTCTATACATGATCAGAACCCCTGCTACCCATGGTCTCCTAGAATCGTGCTTCCCCTCTGTGACCGGTATGCACCACGCAGAACAAAGCTGAGGGATAAACTGATGATCATGGATGGGGTTGGGTCAGACTGTCAGCTGCCCACATTATCTTTGTAATTAAAAAATTGTATTTTCTACACATTATAAAATCAGTCATAGGTAAAAGTCCATTACCTAGGTACAAAAATAGAACAAAATTCTATCTCTGCTTTAAAACAAGCTTTTACTATTAAGATGATTAAAATAGCTCCTTTAAAGTATCCCTCCCATCAAAAATTATGAAGGATTTGAGATTTTTGCACTGATTGCAGATGACAAGGTTTCCTAAATTATAGCAGGAGACATGAAGATCTCTGGGTCAGAGACAAAGTAGCTTGTTTCTCACAGCACAAGAAGCAACAGAGACATCTATGTCAGTTCCCCTTACTCCCAAGTTCCACCCAGATGCATTCCTGCATGTGCAGTGTGTTGCACTGCAGAAGAGGACCCTCTAAGCTGAGGAAAACTGAATTTTTTGGTTTCACCTTGGAGAGAGACACTACCTTACCTTCCAAGGCTATTCACTATAAAAGCATCTTTGAAAAAATAGTTCAAAATAAAGGTAGTACCTCTGCTTTCAAGATACACATGAATGCAAGAGATACATGGGAGATTACCTGCAACATTCCCTATCTCCAGGCTCTGCTTTCTCTAACACGTCAGGCACAGTACCTCTAGATTCATTTTTAACCATATTGTGACCTCATCTGTCTCTTCTTTAATAGCTGTCAATGCCCCCCCCCCATACATCATCAAATCAACCTCTCTAGCCTGACATTAACAGGATGTGCACAACCTGACCTAGCCTTTCCATGCAGGCTTATTGCTCACTGCTCACCGCTCACCCTTAGCTCCAGTGTGAGGAGAGAATTCATCTTTCCAGACACAAGCAGCCTTACCCATCTCCATGCCTCTTCTGCTTAAGCTCCCTTGTCAGTCTCAAGGCCATTCCTTTTCTCTGTGTCTGCTGTGCCTGGTTGTTGTTTACACTCTCACCTTCTCCATGAAGCTTTTCCTAAAAAAAAAAAAAAAAAACACTCATTATGCTGCTCCCAGGCTGCTCTCTGCTTGCATCTTTATTTTGGATCTTACTTCAGTGGGATGTAAATGATCATTTCTTATAAATGTGTCATCTCCCTTGCCATATTGCAATAACCCTAAAAAGGAGGGACTGTTCTGTCTCCTTTTTATTCTTCACAGTGTGAAATGTGGTGTCTGGCATATATCAAGTCCCCTCTTATTTTGTTAACTCGATTGAATTTGATGCCACTGCTTCCTAAAATCCAAGAAGGTACATGGCAGAGTTAAGTGGCTTTCTATTCCGCATCCTCTGATGGGAGGAAGACTCTAGAACCAGGCACCATGACCCTCATTTGTGCTATTCTATTTATTCTTTGCTCTTCATGTTCTGCCTCTCCACTCTTCTTTCCCTCTTATGCTTTTCTCCTTGAACCAAAGAAATATTCATTAGAATTAGTGGCAGGATAGTAGCCATTCTACTTTCTTTTCCCCTTATTTAAACCTCCCTTTCAGTGATTAATTACACTATTATCACCCTGGTCTCCTCCCCAGTGTTCTGTGCCCAACAACTGACTTAGATGCATCCCTACATGGCCATCAGCAAGCAGGGAAAGACAGGAGAGCTGCTGTTCTTGTTTGAGGCCCATAGTTTTGCTCTTGTGACAGGTTCATAGGGCTAGTGTAGCTCTGGGACAGCTCCTGCATGTTCTTGTTAAAGTTGCCTATGTTCTCAGCTCTGGGACAGCTCCTGTATGTTCTTGCTTAAGTTGCCAAGTCTCATGCCAAGCGTAATACCTTGAACTTTACACTTGATCTCCCTCCCAGATGTGCTCACCATTTCCAGGTTTCAGGTTGTCCTCATCTGGTCTCCCTTCTAGGTGTCCTTACAGGGAGTCCTGGAAGGAAGTCTGGTCATTAGAAGACATGAACACTTATGTTCACTATTGGATCTATCCAGGGGCCCTCATCTGACCATGATGAGGATGTTAGTCCCCATGGGACTATGTGCTCGCATGTTATTTTACTGTTGTGTTCTTGGTCAGAATCCTGTTAAGCACATTTTTATCATTAATTATTCTTTCCTTTTATCAGTTTTTTTCCTGGTTCATTGTACTTTCAGATTCTGTGTGTGAACCCAGAGCCCCTGCCTCCATCAAATGTTCATTACAGCCATCTACTTACACAGGGTAAGAGGATTATTCAAAAAAATAGCTAGAGTAACGTCAGTGACTGAGGCTCATAAGTATTCTGTGTAAGGAGTGAGATGCTGGGGCCAAGCCAAGGAAAGAAACCCAGCCACAAGCCTGAAGGCTGGGAAAGAATTTGAGCCTGGTCAGGTCCCCAACACAATGTGTGCTAATAACACAGCAATAATTGTTTTCTTATTATATTAACCTAACTTTTGTATTTTCAACTGGAACAAGAGGTGGCAAATGAGAAGGAATATAGGGCCCAGGCAGAGAAGCTAGAAGCCTTTAACACCACAGGAACCCTGTGAGTTTTCCCCGTAGCTTGAAGCAGAGGCCCTGCTAACCCCTCAAGAACCCTTCTACTAACGAGTCAGGTCAATGGCTGACAGCTTATTTTTATCTATTCAAGTAACTCAGGAGGTTCCCAGAGCAAATTACCCCATCAGAAATTTAATAAGGTCAGTTTCAAAGACAGCTTAAGGGAGTTCCTGGCACAAAGCTCCTCTCTGGCTTTCCAGGACAGTGTAGAGCCTCTGTGAGGATATTTGCGCTCCAGAACCCGAGGTCCCCGCTGCATACAAAGCCCTGATTGTGGCCACTTCTGAGCTGGGAGTGCTACCTGGGGACAGGATCAGGCTCTCTCTGATTCTTGGCCAGGCCATATCAAACCTTTTTACAAAGGTTTGGAAGAAGAGACCACAAAGGGACAATATACAAATAACTCAAGTCTTTTTATGTTATCCTACTTCTGGGATAAATTTTAATAAATGAATTCATATGCCTTCAAGGCCAGGACCTAAAAAAAATAGTAACTCATGTAAGTCTTCCCAGATTTCCACCCTCATGGAAACTAAGGCAAAGATCATTAGAATTAGTTTTTTTTAAGTTGCTTTTTCATATATGCTTTCCTTCTCAAAAACTTATGTCTATAAATCTTCAAATAATTGGAATGTTACAGAATAGAAAACCCCTAATATCAGAGAACCCACTTCATCTTCTTACCTCCCTTAAAGGTTCTGGTAATTAGCAAAGTAGGTGTTTGGAAATTTTTTACTCATTTATCAATGGAGAAAGTAAAATGTTATATGGGCAACTTGAATACCTATAGAGCAAAAAGATTTATATATAAAGTTACTCCTTATATCTACAGCCAAATCTCACAAAATTACAAACACATATTTACAGCTATCCTTAGCAACTCAATGCCAAAGAAAAAATAAGCACAGGAAGGCATATTCCAAAGAAGGAGGAGAGAAGATTTCTTATTCCATGCAAATGCTATTTACTCTCTTTCTTTTATCACTGAATTCCATGTAATGTGATTGATTTCATGTTCTTGAACAGAACTCAACTTCATCAGCCCTTTCCCCCCTTGCAGAGTTAGAATATGGTGACTGAAAATAAAATCTAGGCAATGTTTCTCAAAGAACACACATTCTTTTTCTTGGCTTAGATAATATCTAAGTCTCCTTCTCAGACTTAGAGTTTTATAGGTTATCATCCTTCATCCTTGTCCTACAGCAATTTCATTCCAAATCCTTTCTGGACCCATGTCTACAGGTTGATCTTTACATTCAATTCCACTTTTACCAAACATAGACTGTTGGCACTATTTGTCTGTCTGACTCCTCCACTCCCCAGAGAAACTAGGGTAGGAAGTCAGGCAGCCCTAAAACAGGTGTGGGGAAATGGAAACCTTACACACTGCTAGTTCTAAAGAAAATTAGAATAAACTGCCCAAGTAACTGCTGGCAATATGGATCAAAAGCCTTATGGTCCCTCCAGTAATTCCATGTATAGTCATTGATTCTTAGGATGTAAAAAAGATGTGCTCAAAGGCAGGTAATAAGTGTAGCAGCAGGAAGTAGTAGATGAGTTGACATGCATGTGTCTTTTGTTTTTTTGTTAAAAAGAGAAAGGAATAGTTCTTTCTAGGTTTGTGTGCATAAGTGTATGCATGTGTCTATGTGTGCATGTTCATGAACAGCTGTCTCCTGATAGAGGGAGAAAAATCAGACTATTGTTTGAAATAATATGATATCTGTCCATTGCCTGGTTTCATGGATTTCTCACAAGCCTCTGCACACTGTTTTGGTGATGAACTTTGAAATGCACATCCCAGAGCTGCACCTGGGAAAGTATTTCAGTGTATATGAAGTGTGGCCTGGGCATCTACATCTTCTAAAAGCCCTATATGTGGTTCTGATGTGTTGCCAGAATGAAGATGTTCTGCTCTAAAGGGAGAGGAGTCAGAAGCTAAAGGACTGTTTCTATGAAATGCCTGTTGAGAATCTGAGCATAAGCATGGCTACCTTAGGACCTAAAAAACAACTCCAGCTCAAAACACGGAAAGGCACATGCTGCCCATTGTTTTGGCAGAACACTTTGGTAGTAGAATATGAGAACACTGCAGAGAACCTACCAAGGTTCAGTGTGGGCCACCTGAGAAATGGCATCCCCAGCAGGTGCCATCATTAACAGCAGAGTCCAGACTCCTCTCCTCAAATGTCTGTGGTTGGGAATCCCTTGAATATGACTGAGGAGAGGGCATAGAGTGGTGCCCCTGCCCCCACAGTGGCTGCCTACAGTCTTTGAGTGTGATGAACCCTATATACCGTAAGATCTCACTTAACACCTTGGCTATTTGGAAACTGCAACTTTAAAATATTAAGAATTTTCACCTTTTAAGCCAAGAATTTTTCACCTTTTTGCAACTTTAAGCAAACAACTTATAAGGAAACTTTTAGCACAGGCTAATTGATATAAGGAGGAATTAAATTCTTAAGGGCATATATTTCTGGCCACAAAACATCACTAAAATTCTAAATAAAAACCCAGCAACTTCTAATATGACACATTGAAACAAATATAAAATGTTTATACATTTAAGAAAGATAAATAAAAACAAGTAAGTGCATTGCTTTCCAACCCACTTTTTCCAGTTCGGGGTCCCTGGTGGTTGGAGCCTCATTCGGCAGCTAAGGACACAAGGTGTGCACCTACCCTGCAAAGGATGCCCTTCCATGACAGGACCACAGGCACACACCCACACTCACATAGACTGGACCATGTAGACACACCAGTTCAACTGACATGCACATCACTGGGATGAGGAAGAAAACCTGGAAAAAACTCATGCAAACATGAAAGGTACAAACTTCATATAGACAGTGGCCTTGGCCAGAAATCACATTTTTTCTCACCAATGTTATAATGAAATAATGAAACAATGTTGAATAAAGCAATGTTATTCAAGGACCTGCTGTATATTGTGTTTTGCCCTATAGATACATACCTATGATAAAATCTAACTTATAAATTAGACACAGTAAGACATTATCAAAAATAACTAATAATAAAATAGAACAATTACAATAATATACTGTAATAAAAGTTATATGAATGTGGCATCTCTCAAAATATCTTATGTGCTCTACTCACCCTTCTTATTCTTGTGATGATGTAAAATGATAAAATATTAAGAATTTTCACCTGTTAATCCAAGAATTTTCACCTTTTTGCTAAAAGAAAACACTTTCCGACTTCATTTCAGCATATTGAAATTGTCAGCATCACTACTCTTGAACTTTGGAACATTACTGAGTAAAATAAGAGTCATTTAAACACAAGCACTGTAATACCTGACAGTTGATCTGCTACAAGACTAGGGGTCAGGTAGCATATACAACCTGGAGACGCCTGACAACAGAGCGATTCATGTCCCAGATGGGACAGAGGGGGACACCTGAGATTTCCTCATGCTACTCAGGACTGAACACAATTTAAACCTTATGAACTGTTTATTTCTGAAAACTTCCATTTGATATTTTCAGAAAGTGGTTGACTATGGGCAACTGACAAGGAGGGGACATTACATTGACTTAGTCCCATACACAACTATGACTTCTCTGGAGCTTTTCAGAAATAACCAACAGCAATTCAAAGGGATCAGGAAGGAGTTTGGAGATATAATGTGAAAATTAATGTTAGTGTTACTCCATTTTCATTTACAGGCTAATAAACTTGAGCCATTTTGGGCTCCACAATATTTAGGATAGCAAAAACAAAAACAAAAAACTGAAGTCTCAAATCCTACAAAAATAGTTATGGTAAGTTTATACAATGAAACACTAAGCAATCACCAAAAATCATGTTATACCATATGTGCAATATTTATTGACATGAGGAGATGCTCCTGACACGTTGCTAAAATGAAAAGTAACACATGCAATTCTCTGTAACAGGTGTTAAAATGTGAATATTTATAATGTCTAGAATAATAAATAAATTTTCTTTCCTGGCTTCTCAGTATTTAGTATGTATTATTTTAACAATGTAAAAGTATATTTAAAAATAAAATACCATATAACAAAGTCTATAAATTGACCTATTATAAGACGGTCATCTATGCTAAATCTCAGTCTGTATGAGTGCAGCCTATCTTATTCTCACCACAAAAATTCAGCTGTTATAGATACATAGAACCCTGCATTGCAAAAGGAAAGCAGCTGCCTGGTCCCTGAACAATCTTCACAGCCACACCAGGTCACAACTCACCTTCCCTAGGATTGTTTCATGGCAAAGGCAGACAAGGGAACTTCTTTTGAATAAAAGGCAGAAAGATGGGTAATGCTGACCACCTAGAAATTTGGGAAAATAAATTAATTTCACATAACAGCCCCAACCCTTCCCCCTCTTTTTCTTTCACATAATTCTTTGATAAGGTAGCTTTGACAGAAACAAGATAGCTTTTGACAGAAAAAAAAAGTTAGCCTATGTGATCTTAGGATAAATTACTTAGGATAGATAATACTGACTTATCACTCCCTCAAAATAAAGAGAATATAGTAAAAGTTTCCAGAAAAAAAAAAAACGGGATGACTAACAAAGATTAGATAAAGAAATAGCATTGTACTTCTTGTCACAAACACTGGCAGGTAGAAGACATTAAAGCAATTCTTTTTCTCAAAAGTGCTAAGAGAAAATAATTCTTAATGTAGAATCACAGAACCACAGGACTATCAGTCAAATATGAGGGTAGAATATAGCTATTTTTAAATAGGTAAAATATCTTTTTTCTAATTTTCCATGCATCATTTCTCAGGAACCCATTAGAAGATGAGCTTCAACAACATGCAGGGGTAAATCAGAAAAGAAGAAAGCGTGAGAGTTAAGATAGTGGAAATCCAATACAGGGAAGAGTCAAAGGGAAGTCTCTGGACAGAATCAGAGCATAATCAACACTGCATTGAGGCTGGTGAGCAAGAATTTTGATGTAACTGTACAGCAGAAGCCTCAAGGGTAGTTCTCCAGAACAAAAATGCAGTTGATAAATGATCTAAGATGTTCAACTGCACAAAAATCAATCTCAGAGTTTCATTTTTTAAATATATTTCATTGATTGTGTTATTACAGTTGTCCCATTTTTCCCCTTCACTACCCTCCACTGTGCAACCTCTCCCACCCACATTTCCCCCTTTAATTCATGTCCATGTGTCATACATTCTTTAGCTTCTACATTTCCCATACTATTCTTACCCTCTCCCTGGCTATTTTCTACCTATCATCTATGCTACTAATTCTTTGTACCTTTTGCTCCTCTCTCCTCCTCCAATTGCCCTGTTGCTATCACTTCAAGTGATCTCTATTTCTGTGGTTATGTTTTAGTTGTTTGCTTAGTTTGTGTTTGTTTTTGTTTTAGGTGTAGTTGCTAATAATTCTGAGTTTGCTATCATTTTACTGTACATGCTATTTATCTTTTTTTTTCTTAGATAAGTCCCTTTCACATTTCATATAATAAGGGCTTGCTGATGATGAACTTCTTTAACTTGATCTTATCTGGGAAGCACTTTATCTGCCCTTCCATTCTAAATGAAAGCTTTGCTGAACAGAACAATGTTGGATTGAGGTCCTTGACTTTCATGACTTGGAATAGTTCTTTCCAGTCCCTTCTTGCCTATAAGGTCTCTTTTGAGAAATCAGCTGACCATCTTATGGGCACTCCTTTGTAGGTAACGGTCTCCTTTTCTCTTGCTGCTTTTAAGATTCTCTCCTTATCTTTAATCTTGGCTAGTATAATTATGATGTGCTTTGGTATGTTGGACTCCTTGAGTCCAGCTTTTTTGGGACTCTCTGAGCTTCCTGGACTTCCTAGAAGTCTATTTCCTTTGCCAGAATGGAGAAGTTCTCCTTCATTACTTGTTCAAATAAGTGTTCCACTTGTTGCTCTTCCTCTTCCCTTTCTGGTACCCCTATAGTTCAGATGGTGGAACATTTACAGATGCCCTGGAGGTTCCTAAGCCTCTTCTTATTTTTTTGATTCTTGTTTCTGCATTCTTTTCTGATTGGATGTTTATTTCTTCCTTCTGGTCCACTCCATTGATTTGAGTCCCAGTTTCCTTCCCATCACTATCGATTCCCTGTACATTTTCCTTTATTTTACTTAGTGTACCCTTCATTTTTTCATCTAATTTGTAACAAAATTCAACCAATTCTGTGAGCATCCTGATTACCAGTGTTTTGAACTGTGCATCTGATAGATTGGTTATCTCTTCACCACTTAGTTGTATTTGTTCAGGAGCTTCAATCTGTTCTTTCATTTGGGTCATTTTTTTTTGTCTCAGCATGCCTGTTACATGGTGAGGGGTGGAGCCTCAGGTGTTCATCAGAGTAGGGCAATCCAGTCACTGGGTTGTGACATTGTATGTGGGGGAGGGATCCGAGAGGGAACAATGGTACTTCGTCCACTCTCTGCTAGATTTCAGTAACTTCCCCTGCTTCCCCCCAAAGCAAACTGGGACCTTCTAATGCTGATTCCTGTGTGGGTAGGTTTATGTACCCTCTAGGACCCTGTGGGTCTCTCCCATGAGTTCTCCTGTGAGTCTGGGAGTTTCTCCCAGCACTTCAACCCCCAAAGGTGTTTTCAATCAGTGATTTGAGGTTTTATTTCCCTGCACTGGGACCCTCGGTTGTGCTGTATGTCTCGCTCCCCAGTTTCACCTGGTTTATCTGTGTGCAAATGTGGGAACATCCAGTCTGCCAGCTGCCTTGTGCACTGCACCCCTCCACAATCTGCTGCCTCACTGGGTCTGCCCACTGCTGCCTTGCCCGTCCAGGTCCACCAGCCACAGTTTTGCTGAGACCCCTCTCCACCCTGGGTGCCCGATTCCACTCCTCCTAACAGTCTGGATGAATATGTCTACTTTAACTCCTTGGTTGTCAAACTTCCATACAGTTCAATTTTCTGTCAGTACTGGTTATTTTTTGTTTCTAAATTGGTGGTGTCCTTATTTGGATTGTGCAAAGAGTCACAGTGTGTCTACTTATGCCTCCACCTTGGCTGGCAGTCTCAATCTCAGAGTTTCTTAAAGATGCATACAGTTTAAGTATTCTAGCAGGACTAAGTAACTATAAAAATACACTATTGCCCTGGCTGGTGTAGCTCAGTGGATTGAGCGCGGGCCTGTGAACCACACGATCACAGTTTGATTCCAAGTCAGGGCACATGCCTGGTTTGAAAGCCAGTTCCTGGTTGCTGGCAGGGGACGCATGAGAGGCAACCATACATTGATATTTCTTTCCCTCTCTCCTTCCCTTCCCCTCTAAAGATAAATTAAAATAATAATAACAAATAAAATTTTAAAAATAAGCCATTTATCTCCAGAAAAAAAAAAAAGTCATTCAGATAACAAAATATAATTGTAGAATATTATTTGGAGGAAGAGGAAGATGGCGGTGGAGTAGGACAAAGGATTTCACTTCCCTCCACGTGCCGGAGAAAGACCTGGCTGATCTGAGGAGGAGGGCACCAGATGCCCAACAGGGACCCAGCATATAAGAAGGCAGGATTCCAGAGAGTGTAGCAGACACGGAATGACCAGAGGTTGAGGAGAGGAGGCGACCACAGATCAACAAGGTATGAGGTGGCAGCGGCACGCCCTCCGCCTGGTGGTGCCAGGGACCTGGCTGGCTGCCCGGGTCTTGGAGAGCCGAGGGTAGGCAACAACAACCCTGGGAGAGAACTAGTCACTGGCACCCTCCCTATCTGGCAGGGTGCAGATTGGAAAACATCAGGAGAGATTGGTTTGCCAGTAGTGGCAGAGAGAGGAGTGGGCATTTGGAAGCAAACCAGAGAGCTCTGATAACCCGTGGAGTCAGGCTGTGGTTGCTGGCCTGAAAGAACTGAGAGTCGCCCATGTATTCCCTGTGGCTCAGGGCCTGTGCCAGCTCTTGAACAGTCTCAGGAAGCCGTGGGCTGCTGGAAAGGTCCCTGGAAGAGAGCCAGCCATCAGCTCCCTCACTAACCAGCTGGGAGCAGGCTGAGAAGCGCCAGGAGTCAGGCTGTGGCTGTCAGCGTGGGAGAATTGTGAGTTGCCCTATGTGTTCAGCCACAGCACAGGGAAGGGTCCGTGCCCAAATCTGGGAAACCAGGAAAGCCTGGCTGGGAGCACGTGCCCTCACGCCAGACCAGGGCTGGAAAGTCTGAGGAAAAATCTGCTCTCAGTGGGGCATGGGAGAGTGGCACCAGTCTGGATCTTGGGAGGGCACTGGCGAGACCAGTTGAGTTCACCGAGGTGCAAGAAAGGCCACACTAACAGCCCCTCAGGCTCCTGCAGCTGGTGAGACCAGAAGAAAAGGTTTGACCACCTGGAAACCAACCAGGGGAGTAGGTGGAAGCAGAGAACACCAAGATACCTCAAGGAGACTGCACCACTGAATTTCACAGGCATCCTACCACAGAAGTCACACCATAAACCCAGGGAGTCAGATCAGATCAATTTAAGAAGCTGAGGCCAACAAGAAGAGCATCACAAATAATGGGAAGACAAAGAAACAATCCCCAAATGAAAGAAAAGGAGGAAGTCTCAGAAAGAATGTTAGATGAAATAGAGGCAAGTCAACTGCCAGATATTGAATTCAAAGCACTGGTTATCAGGAAATTCCAAAAGCTTACGACAAGCTACCAGAAACTACAGGGGAGCTACAGTGAATTCTTCGCAAACTATACCAACATGAAAAAGGAAATAGAAACCATCAGCAAAGACCAAGAGGAAATTAAGAATACAATTTCTGAACTGAAGAACACAGTAAAAGGTATGAAGAGTAGGATTGATGAGGCAGAAGACCTCATAAGCGAGCTCAAAGACAGGGTAGAAAGAATCTCCCAGATGGACCAAGTAAGGGAAAAGAGAATCAGAAAAAATGAAGAGAGTTTAAGAGAAAATGCAAGACAATATGAAACGTAATAATATCTGAATAATAGTAATACCAGAAGGAGAGGAAGAAGAACAAGGGATAGAAAACCTACTTGAAAGAGTAATAATGGAAAATTTTCCTAAGTTGAGGAGAGATAATGTCACACGAATCCAGGAATCACAGAGAGTCCCAGGCAGGTGGAACCCAAAGAGGCCTACTGCAAGACACATCATCATTAAAATGGCAAAACTCCAAGACAAAGAGAGAATCTTAAAATCAGCAAGGGAGAAAAAGGAAGTAACATAAGGGGGTCCCAATAAGGTTGGCAACTGACTTCTCAATGGAAACATTCCAAGCAAGAAGAGAATAGCAGGAAATATTCCAAGTAATGAGAAACAGAGGCCTACAACCAAGGCTACTGTACCCAGCAAGGCTCTCAATCAAGAAAAATGGCCAAATAAAGAGCTTCCATAACAAAAGAAGTCTAAAAGAATGCACCTCCACCAAACCAGCTCTACAAGAATTACTAAAAGGGCTGCTTTAAGGCAAGGGAGGAAAAGAGAGAGATGGAGAGGAACACAGGTACAAAAATGGCAATGAATAAGAACCTTTCAATAATAACTTTAAACGTAAATGGATTAAATGCACCAATTAAAAGACATAGAATACCTGAATAGTTAAGAAAGCATGACCCACACATATGCTGCCTACAAGAGACCCACCTCAGGTCAAAAGACCACCACAGACTAAAAAGCCGGGGTAGCAATTCTAATGTCAGACAAAATAGACTTCAAAAAAAGGGCCATAAAGAGAGACCCAGAAGGTCGCTTCATAATACTCAAGGGAAGAATCCACCAAGAAGGCATTAACATCGTAAATATATATGCACCCAACATAGGAGCACCCAACTATATAAAGAAAATCCTAGAGGACCTCAAGAAAGATATTGACAGCAACACAATTATACTTGGGGATTTTAACACCCCACTGTCTAAAATGGACAAATCTTCCAAAAAATATCAATGAAGATATGGCGGCATTAAATGACACCCTAGATGAAATGGACCTAATTGATATATATAGAGCCCTCCATCCCAAAGAAGCTAAATACACATTCTTTTCAAATGCACATGGAACATTTTCAAAGATAAACCACATGATAGGACACAAAATGAGCCTCAACAAATTCAGGAAAATAGAAATCATACCAAGCATTTTCTCTGATCACAAAGGACTGAAATTGGAAACTAACCCCACAGGAAAAAAAACAAAACACCCAAAAGCATGGAGACTGAATGGGATGCTATTAAACAATAAATGGGTCAAGATGAAATTAGGGAAGAAATCAAAAATTTCTGGAAACAAATGAAAATGAACTCACAACAACCCAAAACTTATGGGACACATTGAAGGCAGTCCTGAGAGGGAAGTTCATAGCAATACAGGCTTACCTAAAGAAGATAGAAACATTTCAAACAAACAGCCTAACCCGATTCCTCCAAGAACTTGAGGAACAACAACAAAGACAGCCCAGAGCAAGTAGAAGGAAGAAAATAAGCAAGATCAGAGCAGAATTAAATGACATAGAGACTAAAGCACAATTCTAAGGATCAGTGAATCCAGGAGTTGGTTTTTTGAAAAGATAAACAAAATAGACAAATCTTTAAGTAGGCTCATCAAGAAAAGAAGAGAGAGGACACAAATAAACACAATCAGAAATGAAAGAGGAGAGATTACAACTGATACCACAGAAACAGAAGGGATTGTAAGAAATTACAATGCAGAAATGTATGCCAAGAAATTTGAAAACCTAGGTGAAATGGACAAATTTCTAAAAAACTATAACCTTCCAAAACTCAATGAAAAAGAAACAGAAAACCTGAACAGGCCAATAACAGCAGATGAAATTGAAGAAGTAATCAAAAAACTCCCATCACACAAAGGCCCTGGACCAGAGAGTTTCACAGGAGAATTCTATAAAGCATTTAAGGAAGAGCTAACCCCTATTCTTCACAGACTATTCCAAAAAATCCAAAAGGAAGGAAAACTCCCCAACTCTTTTTATGAAGCCAGCATCATCCTAATTCCCAAGCCAGATAGAGACACAACAAAGAAAGAAAACTTCAGGCCAATATCACTGATGAACATAGATGCTAAAATCCCCAATAAAATATTGGCAAACTGCATCCAACAATACATCCAAAAGATCATACACCATGACCAAGTGGGATTCATCCCAGGGATGCAAGGATGGTTCAATATTCACGAAACAGTAAATGTAATCCATCACATAAACAAAAGCAAAGAAAAAACCACATGATCATGTCAATAGATGCAGAAAAATCTTTTGATAAGGTACAACACCCATTTATGATAAAGGTACTGAGAAAAATGGGAATAGAGGGAACATTCCTCAATATAATAAAGGCCATATATGAAAGACCTACAGCCAACATCATACTCAATGGGCAAAAACTAAAATCTTTTCCACTAAGATCAGAAACAACACAGGGTTGCCCACTTTCACCACTTCTATTCAATATAGTATTAGAAGTTCTAGCCACAGCGATCAGACAAGAAAAGGAAATAAAAGGCATCCAAATCGGAAAAGAGGAAACAAAACTGTCATTGTTTGCAGATGACATGATTGTGTACCTGGAAAATCCTATAGCCTCTGCCAAAAAACTGCTGGAACTAATAAATGAATTTGGCAAAACAGCGGGATACAAAGTCAATATCCAGAAATCAAAGGCATTTTTGTATACCAACAATGAATCAGCAGAAGCAGAAATCAAGAAAAAAATCCCATTCGATATAGCAAAAAGAAAAATAAAATATCTGGGAATAAACCTAACCAAGGAGGTAAAAGACCTGTATGCAGAAAACTACACAACACTGAAGAAAGAAATCAAGAGAGACACAAACAAATGGAAACATATACCATGTTCATGGATTGGAAGAATTAACATCATCAAAATGCCCAAAGCAATTTACAGATTCAATGCAATATCTATTAAAGTACCAATGGCATATTTCACAGACATAGAATAAACACTTCGGAAATTTATATGGAATCATAAAAAAACCCGAATAGCAGTTGCAATGTTGAGAAAGAAGAGCAAAGTATGAGGGATCACAATACCTGATATCAAACTGTATTACAAGGCCACTGTAATCAAAACAGCCTGGTACTGGCACAAAAACGGGCACATAGACCAATGGAATAGAACAGAGAGCCCAGAAATAAACCCAACTCTCTACACTCAATTAATATTCGACATAGGGGGCAATAACATAAAATGGGGTAAATATAGCCTCTTCAACAAATGGTGTTGGGAAAACTGAACAGCTACATGCAAAAAAATGAAACTTGAGCACCAACTTACAGCATGCATCAAAATAAATTCAAGGTGGATAAAAGACTTAAATATAAGCCGTGACACCATTAAAGTCCTAGAGGAAAATATTGGCAGGAAAATATCAGATATTCATGCAGCAACGTTTTTACTGATATGTCCCCTAGAGCAAGGAATATAAAGAAAAGAATAAACAATGGGATCTCATCAAAATTAAAAGCTTCTGTGTGGCTAAGGGAAACAGGATTAAAATAAAAAGACAAGCAACTGTATGGGAAAACATATTTGCCAATGATACCTCAGATAAAGGTTTAATCTCCAAAATATACAAAGAACTCACACGACTTCACTCTAAGAAGACAACTAACCCAATTAAAAAATGGGGAAAGGACTTGAACAGACACTTCTCCAAGGAGGACATACAGAGGATCCAGAGACACATGAAGACACATGCTCAATATTGCTTGCTATCAGAGAGATGCAAATTAAAACCACAATAAGATACCACTTTTACACCGGTGAGAATGGCTATCATAAACAAAGCAATAAACAACAAATGTTGGAGAGGGTGTGGGGAAAAGGGGACTCTGTTCCACTGTTGGTGGGATTGCAGGCTGGTACAACCATTATGGAAAACAGTATGGAATTTTCTCAGAAAACTAAAATTGGACCTGCCTTTTGACCCTGCAATTCCACTGCTAGGATTGTATCCTATTAACCCTAAAACACCAATCCCAAAGAACCTATGCACCCCAATGTTCATAGCAGCACAATTTACAATAGCCAAGAGTTGGAAGCAACCTACGTGCCCGTCAGTAAATGAATGGATCAAAAAACTATGGTACATATACACAATGGAATTCTATGCTGCAGAAGGAAAGAAGGAGCTCCTACCTTTTGCAACAACATGGATGGAACTGGAAAGCATTATGCTGAGTGAAATAAGCCAGGTGTTGAAGGACAAATAGCATATGATCTCACCTTTAAATGGAAGCTAAACAAAACAAACAAGCAAGCAAAATATAACCAAAGACACTGAAATAGAGAACAGGCTGACAGTGACCAGAGGGAAGAGGGGAGGGAATTTCAGGGGAAATAGGGGAAGGATTTAGAGGAACATATATACAGGTTACATGAACAACAACTGAGAAGGGCAGAAATGGGAGGGAGGGGGTAGCATGGGGCGTGGGATGGGATGGGAGAAATAGACAGAAAACTGTACTTGAAAAATAATTAAATACATTTAAAAAAAGAAAAAAATAAGCATAAATGGTAGGTACAAAATAAACAGGGGGAGGTTAAGAATAGTACGGGAAATGGACAAGCCAAAGAACTTATAAGTATGACCCATAGACATGAACTAAGTTGGCAGAATGTTGAAGGGCAAGTGGGGTACAGAGTGGAGCTAGATAAAGGGGAGAAAAAATAGGACAAGTATAATAGCATGATCAATGAAATATACTTTAAAAAGTTAACAAATATACTTTCCTTATCAGTGATATATATGGTGAATTATTCATACCAATACCCTGCAAATGAACTTGGACTTAAAAAAGTGAAATTCTAGAGTTTCTTGGCCACATAATTACAAATAATTTTGAAAAATTTACAATCAAAGAACACACCTTAATAAAATTGACATTTTGTATGAAAATTATCCTATGATATTTTGAACGTTGTTGGTACCTACCTAACACCTAGAAGGTGTATAAGCAGTACATGAAGCTAACACTTCCTGAAACGTAATATAGGGGTGAGCAAAAGTAGGCATACAGCTGTGAGTATGTAAAACACAGTTTATTCTTGTATTATTATTTATTAACTATTATATTATTTTCCATACAAACAACTGTAAACCTACTGTTGCCCACCCCTGTATATAGTACGCTCACTTTGAAACCTCCTTAAAGGTCGAAAAGCAATTCCCCTATATAAGTTAATCTTCATCAAAACAATATATTAGGACCTCTTGGAATTTAGAGGCTTAGTATATAAAGCAAAAGTAAACCCTGAAGACAAGCAAAACAGTCTGGAAGTTTCTCCCCAGTAGTCCACTCACAATTAGGAATCTTACCATAAATACAAATAAAGAATGTTTTGACTACCCAGAAATCTAAATAGAGCTATATCCAAAAACTATACATATTCTAACTTTATGAGAATTCTAAGAGTAACACTGACTCTATGTGATTTTTGCCAGAGATAATAACTTAGGAAATTGATTTTTGTGCAGGATGCAGTTCTACTCTATAAGAACTATGTGAAAACATTTTGGTTATTACGTTATAGCACTATCTGGCCTGCAGAGTTTTCTGCTATTGTAGTTATCCTGTCAGCACAGAGCCCATTAAATGCCACTTTATTTAGTAGTGTGTTGAAAAATGATCTTAAGCATTTAATATTTTTCTCCTATTTCACTTGTTTTAGGAGTAGCAAGTCCTCCTCATATTCATCCCCAGAATATATGGCATAAAAATCAAGCCAAGAGGAGCAATCTACAGTTGTTGATTTTATGTCACCAAAACTGTAAAAAATGTTACATAATTTTTCTTCAAGTGAGTATATGTATATATTAGTTAAGACTTTATATAAAGTGACCAAAAAAAACAACATAATGGTGGCTTAGATGAGACAGATATTTATTTTTTTACACACACACAAAAATTCACTAATAGACATTCCAGGATTCATAAGGTGGGTGTACAAACAGCAGAGATGTGGCTCTATCATTCCTCAGTCAACTAGAATTGCTGCCGGAGCTCCAGCAGTCGCATTAAATATTCCAGGCAGTGGAATGAAAGAAAGGGGCAAGAAAGGAGAGAGGCACCCTCAGAATCTGCCATGTAAAATTTCTACTTACATAACCACATCTAGAAAAAAAAAACTGTAAAACACAATCTTTGTTCATGGAGGTCTGTGCCAGCAAAGGGACAGTTTCTCTCTCTTGGGGGAAAAAAAAGGAAAAAAAATATTGGAGAAGACTCCATTACTGCCATACATGCATGGTTAGATGCTTCTCTAAATTCTATTTATGAGACAATGGTCACAGTTGTTCAGTGAAAGTTTGTATAAGTTACCTGCTATAATATCACTAGCCCATATATTAACAAGATTGTCCTCAGTGGTGTGTTCCATCCCCTCACCTATCCATTAGTAACTTTAAACTATGCTAAAAGTGCACATTCATTGTCAGGATACAATTTCTCAATTTATTTCCCTGAATTTTGTCTTGAAAAGAAATGGATAATTTTACTTAAATGCTTACAGTGCCATATTTTAAGATGATATAACTTTGCAGAGACAACAGAAATATTTTATAAAATTTCATTATATAAAATACACTAAGGACCTGAGTAATTTTTTTGTGGTTGTTATTTAAGTTGAACCTCACGTACAAGTAAATGTCATCATATTTTCACACCTCCAGGTGATGCAGTGGGAGTTTCTGCACTTTGCTTACAGTCCACAGTGGAGCCCCCCGGAGCAGGTGGGCATTGGCTGGAGGATGCCCCTGAGCCTTGTTGGATGTATCAGTAAGTTCAAAGCACATGCATGCTACAGGCTACTTGCAAATACAAATTTAGTGCAGAGGCTATGTGGAGGCTAGACCTAATAGAGTTACAATCATCATAATAAGTGTTGGCAGAAAAGCCTTTTTAGTTAGGTCTGCCCAAAACTAGTTAGCCCAACAGTATGAGCTAATGCACTGGTGGTTTCTGAGGTGAGGAAATTGGTCCATAACTAATTTTAGAAAGTGTCAATTTTTATTAAAGTTTAAAATTGTTTTAAAATAAATTTTTAGAATAACTAAATAGGCATGTATAGACACTCCAAAGCATCTAAGGTACTGGGAATTCTGCTAAAATGAATGCCACAGTTTTAGAAAATAAGAGCTGCATAACCCACGGAGGTTTCCCTTTTGCTTTTCTTGATCTTGTTTACTCACATGACAAACCTGGGCAGCACCAGAAATCCCATTTTAGCAAGTCTGTCTGTCCTCCCTCCCTCTCTACTTCTCTCCCTCCTTCCCTCCCTTGTTCCCTCCCTTCTCTCTTCCTTCTTAGCAAATAAGTAATCTAAAGAAAGCTTAAGAGACATGATAGAACTTCCCCAGTGTCACTCACAGAGCAGGTGACAATACAACAAAATAAAGCACAAATTCTTGCTTCTCTACCATCTGGGATCATGCCTCTCCCCCCTCAAAATCATCTTAGCACTTTGCAAAACACAGTCCTGGGTTGGCATGTGATAGACACATATGACTGCTAACCAAAAGCTTCGTTCATGGTTTTATATTTAACAGAGAAACATTCTTGCATAGTGGTCACCTTGTGAAAAGTGAAGCTTCTTGTTCAGTGAGAGCTTTCTGTCACTGTTCACTGCTGGTGAGCAGTGCAGGGTAAAAACAGAGATCAATGAAATTGAGTCTCTAGTGTACCTGTGGTATTATTTTTAAAAGACAAGTTAAATGTATTTTGTTGTCACTGTCTCTCAGGAGCTCTTGGCTGCAAATTGCCACACCAATTCATTCGTCTAGTCCCTTTGGGCTGAACCTGAAGTTTTGGGGGTAAAAGGTGACTGTGAAAAGAGAGTTCTCAGGGAACAACAGGTTGAAAGAAATTTTGCGGACCTGCAGTAACCACAGGGGGCCTCATACAACCTCTCCTTAAGGCTGAGTTGTTTTGGTTTTCTCTGGCTGTCCTGCTTTGTTGACATTTCAAGTTGACAACTTTGTCTTAAGTGCATCTTACTTCCTCTAAAATAGTCTAATTACTTCTCTCCTCTGTCTTTGACAGTATTTTCCCTGTGCACAAGTAAAAGCAGAGGAAAGGTATTTATTATTAACTATAATAAGATTAAAGCATGAGTCATTTAATATTCTGTGTCCTTCAGAAGTATTCTTACTTTCAAAAGAAGATACATCAGAGAAAATGATAGTAGTCTTTATTGAGCAATGACTATGTACCACACTTTATATTAGATGAACTTTACAACAACTTATTTGAAGATGTCATGAGCCTCATTAGTCTGAAAAATTGAAATTCAGAGAGGGTAAATATTATCACACATGTAGTTAGTAAGTTTTAGCCATCAGAAGTAAATAGAGGTATCCATGCCCTTAACCCTGTACCATAGCAACTCAACTGGTCACTGGAATGAATTGCTTAGAAAAAAAATAGTAGCTAAAGGACATCCTAAAGCACTATTTACCTCTGGATGGATAAATAAATAAATAAATAAGTAAACTCTATGCCTAAAATGTCAATTATTGTAGCCACTAGTCACGTGTGGCTATCTATATTTAATGTCATTTAAAAATAAATAAAATGAAAAATTTAATCAGTTGCTCTAGACACACATCAAAGTGCTTGATACCCATGTGTAATTATTGGTTACTGCATGAACAGTACAGATACAGAAATTTTCATCTTCAGAGAAGTTCAATTAGACAGAACAGTTAGCTATTTTGGACAGTGTAAGAAGTAAGATATATTCTTACTCTTGATTTTAAAAATCTATAGCAATAATGATTTTTAAAATCAAGAGGGAGGGAGGTGGGGAGAACTGGGGGGGGGCAGGGCTGGGAATACAAGAAAGAAAACTGTACTTGAACAAGAGTTAAATAAAAATTTGAAAAAAAATCTATAGCAATAATGAAATGAAAATAAGTGGTGTGTGCATGTGAGAGAGGTAGAGAGAGAGAGAGAGAGTTTTCTCCTTTTAAGAGAAAAGGGATAAAATAAAGGGAAAAAGAGAAAGAAAGAGCAAGAGTATTTCAAACAGTAATGAGGGTAGTCACCACGGGCTTTATTTTGGATAGAGTGGTGATGCAAGACATAATTAGAGCTTACAAGGAAATACTTTTATGTAGAACTAAACAAACTGTGCAAAGAGGGGTTTAAAATGTGACCTCCAAAAAAAAGGTCACCTCCAGGAATCTATGCTTCTGGCCTTTCTCCTTGAAACAACAACAACAACAAAAAGAGCAAAGTACGTGAAACCACAAATTTCAAGATATTAGACATCAGAAAACAAAGGACATGATCTCTGAATAATAAATGGAAAAACAGATGAAGTAAACACTACAATTGCCACAGGTTGAGTCCAGTAAAGGGAACCCAGGCAGATGCTCACAGGGTAACCTGAGATGAGGGGAGAGATGAATGTCCCAGAGATTAAGACTGGTGAGGCTGCAAGGCAGAAATCTGCCGGGAGAGAGAACCCTACCAATCTGTAGAGGGTCCACCAGTACTCAGCAGAGTACTAATCAGCATATGCTTGTGAGGCAACTTCTCAGAGCTGGCCATGCCTTTCCCAGGGCAGCCTCCCTGGTGAATCATGTGAGTAAGTCAGGAGTTCAAACCTGGTAAGACTCTGATGAGCACTATTCACTTCAGAGCTCCCCCAGCTTGTCCCAAACACTGTTGGGACTGCATTGCACATTTTTGCATACCCTCTCCCTAGTCTTGTCTCCACCCCTTTCTCTTAACACATTCGATCTCGACAAACATCTTAAATGCCCAACTTTATCTGGGAATGTGCTTCCAGAAAATCCTGCCTGTGACAGAAGGGGATAAGTCCAAGATGACAGCTAGTTTAAATCTGGCTTGGACAACAGTATGGATGGCGATGCAATTTACTGAGATGAGAATTTCTTTGAGAAAAGTAAGCTGACTATATGAATGTGCAGGGTGGACACAGTCTGTTTGATTACATTACGTTTAGGACACCTATTAAATATCTAAATAGGGATGTGAAGACTGTTAGCTATGTAATTGTGAACCTCAAGTGAGGAATCAGAGCCAGGGATAAAAAATACAAATATAATCAGCACTCACACAAGAAACCATGTTGAAATAGTCTCCCAAATTGCTTGAAAACATGTTAGGTGTCCCATAGGGTTGGGACAAAAGTAAGTTTACAGTTGTTTGTATGGAAAATAATATAATAATTAATAATTATAAGAATAAACTCTTGTGTACTCATAACTGTCAACCTACTTTTTGCCTCACCCTGTATTTAATTGAACAAAGGTAATTCTTGGTTATATGGATTTTCTAGAAACACTAAGCACTGTACCCATTCAGGGGAGTCAACAGAGCATCTTTATTATCAACCAAAAGGTTTTGAATACTTCTGCCATAGAGAAACTTTTTAGTTTTGTTTCACCTGGAATTCTCAATAGCTTTCATTTTTACAATAGAAGCATTTTCAAGAGTCTCTACTGAATTTTTTTCTCCTGAACACAGTTTGAAATTGTTGATCTGGACTAAAAGCCCAACATAAAATTTTCACATTGATACAGATATATAAACAAATATCTGTAAGTTCTGCGTTTGTCTCTATCTACATAGACTATGCCTCCTAGTCTGTAGTTTTTTGAACTAAAATTTAATTTTCTTTTATTCTCCTTCTTCACAGCTGAGCCACAACATATGTCTAAAAGTGAAAGAGAAAATAAGTCAAAGAGACATTGAAATTTAGTAAACAACGTACTGCTCCATCTGTCAAATACCCAAGCCTGAGCTCTGCTTCCAACAGGTAGAAGAGTCACAAGTCACAAGTCTGAATCTCAGTTTACTCAACATAGAGAGAGGAAGGTGAGCAGATGGGCTTCAAGGCTTCTTCTATTGTTCACCTTGATATCATACACACCAAAAAGCCCTTCTATCTTTGAAATTATAAGAAGTGAAGTAAATGGCAATAAGGAATAAAGAGAGCAAAACATACTTTATAGGGTTTATATGGAAGAATGTCAATACCTGTCTTCTCTCATCTCTGCAGCACATTCTAGTCATATTATCAGTACCTGTGGAACAGCCAGTAGAGGCTCTTCCTGACTAACATCTTATTAGTTGTGAGCCAACTTTTTTAAAAAAGGTAACTTACAAAAATAAAATTTTCAGGCTGATAGATTCATATCCTTTCCCATGTTATAATGAAGAGATGAGTTTACCCAAAGTTGGTTTTCATTTTAAGCTTATTGTCGTCTGATGAAATAATTTTCCTTAAGCTTCCAGTTTTCATAGGAGGCCTGGCATTTAATAGTAAATATGCTCTAAACCAACAATTTTTAACCTTTTTCATCTTGTGGCACATATAAACTGATTACTAAAATTCTGTACCACACCAAAAAAAAATGTTTTTTGCTGATCTGACAGAACAGATGTAATTTTGATTCATTTACAACAGACAGCTATTGTGTTGACTGTTGTCATTTTTTATTTGATAATCTGAGGGAAAAGAGGTCAGTGCCCCTGACTAAATAGTAAGGAATTGTTTCAAAAATTATCGTGGCACACCAGTTAAAAATCGCTGCTCTAAGCCTTTTGAAAAGGATTGATACTTGGAAAAAAAACATGAAGAATAGACATATAAAAAGTAAGTACTTTATCATAGGATACCCAACTTTAAATCTGGAAGCCCGAGAGGCACTGTGAGGAAATATATAAAAATCAAGATTATTTCTGAATAGAATTCATTGATTCTAGGGTAAGGTAACCCTAAAGTATAAAGCACCACCCAAATCCTCATATATTTTCCTTGAAATAATAAAGCAGAGGACTGGCACCAGGTTCTTTTCTGTCACTTCAATTTTACTCTCTTTTGATGGATGGACAGTCTTGCATGACATATCAAGTATGATAAGTCAAGTCAATGAGCAGGGGTTAGAGTGCAGGCCTTGTCTATGCAGCACCATATAAAAGTGAAAAATGTATCGCTACGCTGCCAAGAACAAACACAGAAGTCAAACTTATGTCCTTTCCTGGTGCCATTTCTATCAGGGGGCATAGTTTGTGTTTGGTTTTGTTTGTTTTATATTAAAGGTCGACGTCCATTTTTCCAAATGGCATTTGCTCTATAGAAAACCGTAGTACTTTGGCACCATGCAGCCTCAGTCTAAGAGAAGCAAATTCAGAAAATGAAATTAAGAGGAAATTTCAGATTATCAACAGAGAATGCTGGCCAGTAAGGTAAAGCCCTTGGCCACACAAATCTAAAAGACTTCTTTGGAAGAATAATTATAAATGGAGAACATTTCCCAAACCAAGGTCAGAGTTTGTTTTGTTAGTAGGAAATGAGAGAATTCTGGAATAACATATCTGAGTTAGATGGGGACAGTGTCTCTAATTAGGATGGGGAATGCAGTGTTGGAACACAGTGGAAGGACAGCCATGATCCCAGAAGGAAGCAGAAAATATTTCAAAGTAAAAAGGCCTGAGACATCAGGCAACAATTGAAGGAAGAAGGTATAAAACCAGCAATGGCAAGGAATGGGTTGGGTGAGAGAAGCTTGCCAAAAATGTGATGATCTTTGGAGGATATTTAGTCCACTTAAAGGAAATATTACACATTTTGTATATCCACTGTATAAGTCAGCTGTTTAAAATATCTCACGAGAGACTTCCGCCAAGATGGAGGCATAGGTGGAAACACTGTGCCTTCTCCCACAACCAAGTTTGAATACAACAAAAGTTTTGGAGAACTAAGACACACCCAGAGACCAGAAAACGGAATTATACGGAAGTCCGACAGCTACGAACCGTTCAACCAGGACGGTAAGAGAGGTGGAGCCAGCAGCGGAGCTGGGTCGGGCAGGACAGACCTAGGAGCGCAGGCAGCCCAGAACTAGTCGGGGTGCGGGGCAGATTGACCAAGGTCGCAAATTCTCGAACAGTGAGACGGACCACGCTGGCCCCAGGGGGCGAACCCAGTGGTGGAGGGCTGACAGCGGTGGCACACTCGCGTGCCGTGGAGCTAGGCACATGGGCCTGGTGACGGTGGTGGCTGCAGTGCTGGTGGGGGTCGCGGCAGCAGGCAGCAGAGGGAAGCCATTGTCCCTCTTTGACCCCGCCCCCACATACAACGTCACAACCCAGCGACTTAGTTGCCCTGTTCTAGTGAACACTTGAGGGCTCTGATCCTGCTATGGAATAGGCACGAACAGCCCAAAAGATGGTGCAAGAAGAACTCAAAGTCCCAGAGCCAATAACTCTAACCGACCGAGAAATTGCCAGCCTCTCAGAAGCACAATTCAAGACACTATTTATCAGGATGCTCACAGAACTGGTAGATTATAGTCACAAATTAGAAGAACATAGTCACAAATTAGAGGAACATATGAAGGCTAAACTAATTAAAATGAAGGGAGATGTCCAGGAAACCAATAGTGATGGAAAGGAAACTGGGACTCAAATCAATGGAATGGACCAGAAGGAAGAACGAAACATCCGACCAGAAAGGAATGAAGAAATGAGAATTTCAAAACAATGAGGAGAGGCTTAGGAACCTCCAGGACATCTTTAAACGTTCCAACATCCGGATTATAGGGGTACCAGAAGGGGGAAAGAAACAGCCACGAGTGGAAAACGTATTTGAACAAATAATAAAGGAGAACTTCCCCAGTCTGGCAAAGGAAATAGACTTCCAGGAAATCCAGGAAGCTCAGAGAGTGCCAAAGAAGTTGGACCCAAGAAGGAACACACCAAGGCACATCATAATTACATTAGCCAAGACTAAAATGAAGGAGAGAATCCTAGAAGCAGCAAGGGATAAGGGGACAGTCACCTACAAAGGAGTACCCATCAGACTGTCAGCGGATTTCTCAAAAGAGACCTTACAGGCAAGAAGGGGCTGGAAAGAAGTATTCCAAGTCATGAAATCCAAAGACCTACAGCCAAGATTGCTTTATCCAGCAAAACTTTCATTTAGAATGGAAGGACAGATAAAGTGCTTCTCAGATAAGGTCAAGTTCAAGGAATTCATCATCACCAAGTCCTTATTATATGAAATGCTAAAGGGACTTATATAAGAAAGAGATGATGAAAAATATGAACAGTGAAAGGACAGCAAACACACAGTTATTAACAACCACACCTAAAACAAAAGCAAACCAAGAGGACAGCTAGATCAGGAGTGGAACCATAGAAATGAAGAACACATGGAGGGTTAGAAACAGGGGGGTGGGAGGAGGAGAAGGGGTGAGAAGGCACAGAAAATAGCATAGATGGTAGATAGAAAATAGATAGGGGGGAGGGCGAGAATAGTGGGGGAAATATAGAATC
This sequence comes from Sturnira hondurensis, assembly GCF_014824575.4. Classification (NCBI taxonomy): domain Eukaryota; kingdom Metazoa; phylum Chordata; class Mammalia; order Chiroptera; family Phyllostomidae; genus Sturnira; species Sturnira hondurensis. The sequence continues at coordinate 105,112 of NW_028081623.1, forward strand.
TAAAGAAATTGAGACACATGGTTATAAACTAAGGGGGGGAGAATAGTGGGGAAGGGGAGTGTGTGGGTGGAGGGGAATGAAGAGGGGGAATAGAACAACTAATGGTATAATCAATAAAATATATTAAAAAAATAATAAAAATAAAATAAAATATCTCATGAGCCAAGGTTAATAATAGAGCTGAATTAAGCATTAGAATTTTAGGAGAAAAAATTTGAACTTTAAGCAATATATTTTTAAATATATTTTATTAATTATGCTATTACAGTTCTCCCATTTGCTTCTCTCCTTTATTCCTTTCTTCCCTGTACCCCACTTCCCACCATCATCCCCCCCACAGTAATTCATGTCCATGGGTCATACATATAGTTCTTTGGCTTCTCAATTTCCCATACTGTTCTTAACTTCCCCCTGTCTATTTTGTACCTACCATTTATGCTTCTTATTCCCTGTACCTATTCCCTCATTCTCCCCCCTAGCCATCCCCACTGATAACCCTCCATGTGATCTCCATTTCTTCAATTCTGTTCCTGTTCTACTTGTTCGCTTAGGTCATTTTTGTTTTGTTTTTTCTTAAGTTCAGTTGTTGACAGTTGTGAGTTTGTATCATTTTATCTTCATACTTTTGATCTTCTTTTTCTTACATAAGTCCCTTTCACATTTCATGTAATAAGGGTTTGGTGATTATGAATTCCTTTAACTTGATCTTATCTGGGAAGTACTTTATCTGCCCTTCCATTCTAAATGATAGCTTTCCTGGATAGAATAATCTAGGATGTAGGTCCTTGCCTTTCATCACTTGGAATACTTGTTTCCAGCCCCTTCTTGCCTATAAGGTTTCTTTTGAGAAATCAGCTGACAGTCTGATGGGAACTCCTTTGTAACTTTCTCCTTTTCTCTTGTTGCTTTTAAGATTCTCTCCTTAATTTTAATCTTGATGTGCCTTGGTGTGTTTCTTCTCGGATCCAAATTTTTGGGGACTCTTTGAGCCTCCTAGACTTCCTGGAATTCTAATTCCTTTGCCAGATTAAGGAATTTCTCCTTCATTACTTGTCCAAATAAGTTTTCAATTTCTTCCTCTTCTTCTTTTTCTGGCACCCCTATGATTTGGATGTTGGAACACTTAAAGTTGTCCAACTTTAAATGTTGTCCAACTTTAACAGGTTCCTAAACCTCTCCTCACTTTTTTGAATTCTTGTTTCTTCATCCTGCTCTGATTGAATGTTTATTTTATTCTTGTGCTCCAAACTGTTTATTTGAGTCCAGGTTTCCTTCCCTTCACTGTTGGTTCCTTGTACATTTTTCTTTATTTCCATTTTCATAGCTTTCACTTTTTCCTCTTTTGTAACCACATTCAACCATTCTATGAGCATCCTGACTACCAGTGTTTTGAACTCTGCATCTGATATCTCTTCACCACTTAGTTGTATTTTTTCTGTAGCTCTGATCTGTTCTTTAATTTGGGGCCATATTTTTTGTCTCAGTATACCTATTACATAGTAAGGGGTGGAGCCTTAGGTATTCACCAGGGAGAACCCAGGTGGCTGTGTTGTGGTGCTGTATGTGGAGGAGGGGTCTAAGAGGAAACAATGCTGCTTGCTCAGCTCTGGGCCACTTTCAGTTACTTTCTCTGCTACCCACAAGCAAATTACTAGCCACAATGCCAGGAATTAGCACCAGAAGGGCCTGGTGCTAATTTCTGCATGGGTGGTTTTGTGTACTATGACCCTGTGGGTCTCCCTAATGAACTTTCTTGGAAGCTGGGAGTTTCTCCCATTGCTGCAACTCCAAATGTTTTTTTTTTTTCAGTCAGATGTTTTGAGGCTTTATTTCACTGCATTGGAAACCTGGATTGCAGGACTATCTCCCTCCCCAGTTGGTCCTCTTGATTTATCCATACAGTTTATCCACACACAAATGTGGGACTGCCCACTCTGCCAGGTGCCCTCTCACCTACTTTGGTCCTCCTACCACCACCTTGCTGTGAATCCTCTCCACCCTGGCTGTACGTCTCCGCCCCTCCTACCAGTCTTCTTTGACTCCTTGGTTATTGGACTCCCATACAATTTGATTTTCTGTTTCTGGTTGTTTTTTGTTTTTAAATTTGTTGTTGTCCTTCTTTTGGTTGTGCAAGGAAGCACAGTGTATCTACCTATGCCTCCATTTTGGTGGAAGTCCAGCGATAGAAATGTTTTTAAATGTGTACTTCCATTTTCAATTTTTGCTCTCCATAATTTGTAAGCAAAGAGAGATAACATATAAAAGTGTTCTACTGAAGTATCAGATTGTAATGACAAAATAATTTCTTAAGAAAAGTAAAACCTCTCTCACATTTAACCCAGTAATAATCTCAACATTTGAAAGTTCTCTGTAATATTTACATAAGCATGAAGAGAAAATTTGGGGTTTTGTTGAAATAGAAAATAACAAAATTTATTATATTAAACATATGCAGATGCTTCTTTGTTTATATTTCAGTTAGAGCATGAGATATATACTCTAAAGGAAATAAAAAGCTGGCAGATTTTTCTCCTCTCAAGCACCTAGAGTGGAGCTGTGGTTAAATAAACTGGCATGTCCAGAACTAAAGAATATTTTTTGAAAGAAGGAAGTAATCTTCAGGGTTTGGGAGAAGTTTTCAAATGCAGAAGTGTTTTTCACCATAAATATAATATTAAGTTACAAATGATCTGTAATACCTGCCATTCATCTGAGCTTAGGGAAAGAATAAAAAGCCGGGCCATGAAAGTGAGAAGGCTGTGCTGCATGGAAATTATGATGTGTGCTCGCTCTCAAAGAAAAGATGCAGGAGGTCCCTCAAGCCCTGACCCAGGGCAGAGGGCAAACAAAGAGAAGCAACCACTCGGTGCACTCAGCATTGAAAATACTAAACGCACACACGCAGAGAAGAGTGCTAAGAGCTTTTTCTTATATGTGTTTAGTACTTTAAATATATTTCATTTGAGCTGTGAACAATTAGTTTAAAAAACATTACTATCTCCTTTATACTAATGAAGGAACATTGACTCAGAGAAGTTAAATGATTTGTCCAAAGTCACACAATTTTAAGTTGAAATACCAAATATTGGTGTATTCAATGTATAAGAATATTAAATGATTTAAATGTCCATGGCTCTTTATAAGCTAAGCTATATATCAATATGAAATATTAACTTTCTTTAGGGTCTTTTTCAATTTATAAAATTAAATTATTGCAACTACTGTTTTAGACAGAGTAGCCCTTTCTCTGCTTCTGGGGTCCATGAGGAGGGGTTTTCTCTAAGCACAATACACCTCTTGCCTTACTTTGTTCAGTCTTCAGCAGGTGACCGATTTCAGACTAGAAAGCAAGCCTGCGTGTAGAAGGCTCAAGTTGTCTCCTGTTCAGCCATATGGTCAGGACAGCTGCGTGGCAACTTCCTTGTACAGCATGGCCCGTAACAGGCTGGGTGCATCTAAACTATTTGGGGTTTCAGTTAAAAGGCCAAGTTGACTGCCACTTTGACTCTGTTATTAATAGAGGAGTTATCCTAGACTCAGTTGGTACTCTTTGTCTTATTTCTCAGGTTATTGTTAACCCCAAATGAAGAAGAGGGATGTCATTTATTGAAGATGCCCTCAAAGCCTCAATGCTAACAATAATGCTTTCATTCTAAGCATGAGTACTATTGATATTTCAGGGCCTGATAGCAGGCTCGGGTAACAGTGAATTGAATAATTTAACTCAAACTCTGAGTAGAAAAGCTCACTATTGTGGTTTTTTAAAAATCCCCTCAAAAGTTTTGAGGAGTTAAAACAGCAAAGCATTGCCCAGAGGCTTAGGAAAATGAGCTCAAAGTTTGGAGCTACTTTTCCCTTGCAGATTCTAAAAAAAAAAAAAAAAATGTCAGAAAGGCTAAGAGACTGAAGGGCTTCATGGGATAAAGTTATCAAACTTAGATCAAAATCTGTAAGAATTGGAGGGAAAGGCAAAAAAACTTCACTCTGGGAGAAAGTGTGAGTCAGAAGTTGCTAGTCTCTTGCATAGACTGTAGCTGATATTTGAAGTATTACAATTCTTGTAATAGCATTGAAGTGATTCTGCATTGTACAGAGCCACCAGATACCTAGAAGAAGCAAACATAACTCTGCTCTAGAGAGAGATAATATCACATAATCGACCTTACACTAGTTCCACAAACAACTTTGCAATTATAAGTCCCAACACAATCAAAAATAACATGGCACAAGTTGACAGAATGACAAAACATAGAAAAATGAGCAAAATTATCAAGTGACAATCCATATGCATGGCTAGAAATATACTCAAAATATCTAGTAAAAGGTGGAATACAAATAAAAATGAGATAACACATTCACCCATTAGATTGGTATAAATTTTAAAAAGGTATTTTTCTGTTAGCACGGAATATCATTATACTAAATTTTTTTAAAAAAACAGACTTCAGTTAGAAATGTTAAGTTATACAGCCTTTTCTGGAAAAGCAACTTCTAACATCTATTAAAACTAAAAATGTGCTTATAATTTTGCAGCCCACTTCTGGGACTCTATCCTGTGGAACAGGGGTCTCCAACCCCCAGGCCACAGATAGGTATTGGAACCCAGCAGCACAGGAGAAGAGCTGATTGGCAGGTGATCAGTTGAAGCTTTGCTTATGTTACTGGCTGAGCTCCACCTCCTGCCTCTCCTACCCCCACCCCATCCATGGAAAAATTGTCTTCCACAAAACTGGTCCTTGGTGCTAAAAAGGCTGGGGACTGCTGCTGTATAAATAAAATTATCAGTTTATAAAGACATATGTTAAGGGTGCTGCTTTTTTTAAGGTATTACTTATTTTTAGGGAGAAGAGAAGGGAGGGAGAAAGAGAGGGAGGGAAACATTGATATGTTAGAGAAACATTCATCAGTTGCCTCTTCCACATGCCCCAACTAGGGACCCCACCTGCAACCCAGGCATGTGCCCTGATCATGTGCCCTGACTAGGAATTGAACACTCAACCTTTCACTTTGCTGGACGATGCCCAGCCAGCTGAGCCATGACTGCCAAGCTAAGGGTGCTTCTTGATCCACTATTCTTAGTGGCAAAAAAAAAGGAAAAAGAAAAAGATGGTAATTCCTGTGGAGCATAAAATGAAAATCTTAAGTCAAAGGAGAAATGTTTTAATTTACATAAGCCAGAAAGTCATTTCCAGAATTCCCTTCCCAATATGATTGCACAGTATGGGCAAATTCGCCCAAGATTTGAAAGCCAAAGACAAAGCAGTATTTATTATATTCTGAAGGTCTATATAGATGGTCAGAAACCACTGCAGCAATGGTATTGCTGATGTATAGGCTCACCTTGTAGCCCTGGGGCAGCATCTAGACCCACATCTACTTCCAGTCTCATGGAATCTCTTCTTGAGCTTCTCTGATGCCTCGGATGGGCACTTGGGCAACTCTACAGTGAAGGTTGCCAGCCTTTTTTCTTCTAGTCAAACACATGGCCAATGTGAGAAGCACATGTGAGTTCTAGTTTGACTTTATTGACTTTAGAAGTTTTCACAGTTTCCAATGTTTCCTTACTTTTATATGCTTCATTTCCAGAATTTCTTCCTACCTGATGGCCCTTCTGACCTACCTCAACGTGAGACCCACCACCTGCAGAGGTAACAGACATCCACTGACTTATTTACCAGCTTCCACAAGTGCATTGGTTCTAACCTCTGTACGAAATCTTTGTTCACATCACTTGGGGCCATTCTGCTTCCCTGATGGAACTGTAACTGAAACCACTCCCATTAACAAGGAAGTGGCAGAAGGTAAAAATAAATGCAAAATAATTATAACATTAAGTCTATGCAAAATATGGGTGTATAAAGAAATAAAAGGAGATTTAAAAAATTATACATGTAAATTAAAATAGTTCATTTCCATAGCCCAGTAGAAAATCATATATACGTCCAATGATGTACACCCCTACCTAAGAACACTGTTGGAAGGGGTTTCACTGGGTGAAATGCCCAGTGTCTCTTGTACTTCCGTGTTTTAACTCTCTTTATCTGGTTCCCTAAGGATTTAACTAATGGGGGGGAGGGGAAATCCAGATTTTATGTGGCCTTAATCACATATAATTTGTGGATGCTTTTTTAAGGAAAGCAATATAAAATTGGGTCTTGAGTGTATATATATTTGGAAGAAAGTTATACAAAATTACACATGTTTAAAAGCTCATAAGCAACACAAATGTAACAAAAATCTAGAAATGTAATATAATATTTTATTAATAAACTGTCTTACACAAAGCTTCTATGTTGCTTTTGGGGATACATGCTCTTTGGTTACCTCTTCATATACATTGATTTTTATTTTGTAAAATTATTTTCTATAGAGAGAATAAGAAGGTAATTCAGATTTTCTTCTAGCATGATTGATGAAAATTTATTTATTATTTGTTACTAATAGTTTAGCTTTGCAACTTTCATCAAGTAAAATTTTTAGATTGTTGTTAAATTTGGGGAATCTTCTATCACATTTCTAATATATACAACATAAAATTTTAAAGCATATATAGGCTATAATATTTTAGGACATATCAAAATTGCTGGGCTGTGACTACTTTCAATACTCTGAATTGACAGCCCTCATAACCAATTTGTTAATGATGTCATTGAGTTCATTGGCTCAGTAAGGATATAGAATTCTTGAAAGCCATTCCTTCACCAGCACAGCTAAAAATCACCTATACAGAATGGGACTGAAAACCAGATAAATATAATCCCATTACACACAAAATTAAATGTGTCACTATTTAACTTTCCCCTAGGCATATGTAAAAAATACTCTTGGTAACTTCAATGCCACCTGCACAAAACGAAGTGTGACTGAGTAGATGTCATAATTTGTTAATAGAAACTGTGGTGCTGACTGTGTTCAAATAATTTACTTACATAAATTATTAAATACATGAACCCACTGCTAAGGGCCATTTTGAAATGGCTTTTGGGCATGATGATTCAGAATCTTAAATTTTACTAACTTCAGGATAAATCATTGTAAAAACTGTCAAATACAAGTAAGTTTTTGGCAAAAACTGAGACTCAACCCAAGTGGCCTCTTAGCCCATCATTTCCTTCTTCATACTTAAAAAAAAAAAATCTGGAAGGAAGCAAACCATTTCTTTAATATAGGAGTATTTTTCTCTCATTACCAGTCTTAAACCAGTAAAATATCAGAGTTTTAGGATTCTGTTAATTTTCAGAAAACAAAATCCTAGAAGCAGCTTATGTTATAATAAAAATACATACTAAACAGAAGTGGTGTTAGAAATTTTGGATTAGTAAATCATTTTTCCACTGATTAACTTTGGCGAAGTCAACTTCTCTGGCCCTCACTTCTCATTTGCAAAGTGAGGACCTTACTAGATTTTCACTAAGGTTTTTTTCTCAGCCTAAAACATTGTAATCATAAAGATCACTCCACAGTGAAAATTCTTAGTTTCCTAATTTACCTCCCTGACTCCAACATCTCCATTTTCCAGTTCATTCTCTACATCCCACTTTCAACCAATACCTCAAAATGCTCTTTAATCAGGTCCTACAACAGTATAACTCTTTCATGTTACAGCATTAAGGCATTTTACAATTCAGGAATTTCTTAGTGAGCTTTAATTGTCTGGGGTTTACAACATAATAGATCTATGATTAATTCCACATATGACTTCCTGGAATTTGAAAACAAAGAGAATATTTCAATATCTTATGTATTATGAAAGCAAAGTGTGTTCTGTGTCTTGGCAAATACTGTCTATTTTATACTCTATTAATTCATTGCACTTGAAGCAAATAATAAAAAGTGCTTCTCTCCTATTTACACTGTATCTTTTGCACAAGACAATTCACAGGAACACAATTTGCTCTTCTCAAATTGTGCTGAGTGATGACATCATAGTTAGAAGCAATAAGCAGTTTAAAATGAAATGAAAACAGGAACACCAAGGAAGCAATTGGCTTCCACTCTCCCATCACTGACAGTTTCAAGGATATCACTGCCTCACACCCAGAAGCATTACTAAGAAGGCTATAATCAATATCCAGTTTTAGAATTCATGCCACAACCTAATATAAGTTGAACAATGTTATCATGACATTCTTCTGTGGAAGGCAAATGAGTATCGGAGGGTTTCTGCTGAGAGCTTTATGATAGCCAGGCAACCAATTCACATAATAAAGAAGGGGTCCATTTGATTAATTAGCACTGGAACTCATTACCACTTTGCCTAGATTTTGATTTTTTTTATTGAAGTAGCATATATATATACTAAGAGTAAAATAAAATCTATAACATTTGCTAGATACCACCTCACTAATATTTTGATTTAACAAACTAGTTATGTCGTTCAAACACCTCAACAACAACAAAAAATGATATTTTACCAAATGTGATATTCTCTGTGACCTACATAATGCATGTCTCTGATTTCAGGTTGTTCAGATCAATATAATCAATATAAATGACTCAATGATCTCTATTGTTCTCAACTAAATTAATGTTTTATGTAAATACATTGAAAATGTTAATTTAGAAAGGACAAAATTATGTTGAGAGAAAAAGAAAAATTATTGACATAATCAATTTCTCTTCTTCATATTTTTTCTAAACTTATAGCCACTAAGTGTAGAACTGTGAGTTGAACCCAGGAGTACATGGCTCTTGAGGTCAAACTTTTAATGACTGCATTATACTATGTATCTTTGCAAACACTTTGACTTCTAAAATTTCATTTTCAAACCTCTGCACATGCTATCGCTGCATTTCTTGCCAATCTCTAACACACTGTAATCCACCCACAGTAAACCACTAAACTTACACATTTTACCATGGGCTTGGCCATTTACGATAATAGACATAATTTAAATGAGGAAGTAGATGTTTAACTATGATAAAAATGATTGTATATACTTCCTACTTAATGAAAATGAACACCAGCCATTGAGAGCATCCAGATCTTCAAACTAACACAGAGAACTAGGGACTTGAACTGAAAAGGTGCTAATCTGGTTTCCCTACTCCTAATTAAGACCACCACATTACTCACTCACTCAACAGTTCCCCCCTCATATTCTCTGTTTATCTAGAATTCGCTTACACCAACAGAGCTGACTGTGAACCTAGACTGAAACATACTCCCTAATAATTTACAAACTTCAAAATACTTAACCAAAATTGAAGTGTCCCTACATTGTCTACATAGCAAAAAATACTTCTCTTTGTAAATATTTTCAATTAAAAAAGTCTATAATGTTATCACTAACATGATTTTTGAGTCCTTTAATAACAAGCAGCAACAAATGAGAAAAGTAATTGGGGGATTATCATTACACACTATTGTCCTTTGACAAAATTGGTTGTATATATGCACATGCAATTCAATTGTAAGTTGAAGAATTTGACTGATCTTTGCCTCTGCTTCCTAAAAAGGAGACGCTAACTCCTTGAGATATACCTAGTTTTAGGAATATCTTTGATATCACTTGATTCCTGGTATAATAAAAGATTGCAGCTGTATGAGTTTGAACTCCCATTAAAAACTCTGGACACTACAGCTCAGTATAGCTTTCTGGTTGGTAAACACATTGACTGCCAGGAAAGCGAAATGCCGGGATGCCACATGAAGGGACACAGATCTACATTCCCTCCCAGACCTTTCTTTATGCATCTCCATTTGTCTGGTCCTCCTGACTTGTACCTTTGTAATGAAACTGTAATCCTAAGTACAGCATTTTCCTGAGTTCTGTGAGTCATCCTAGTGAATGGTCAAACCTGAGGGAGTTGTGGGAACCCCAACTTTACCCAAAAATTTGAATGGCCTAGAGGGCTCCCCTGAACTTGCCATTGGCCTTTGAAGTGCCAGTCATGTTGCTAGAGACCCTGCTGTTAAACTTGTCGGGTCTGGCACTAACTCTGGGCATTTAGAGGCAGAAGTGGTTTTCTGTACAACCGTTGGGCTTGAAATAGTTGGGTTACAAAAGAATAAATTCTTATTTTTAATAAAGAATTATCACTACTGTCTCAGACATGTATGTTATAAAATCTGATTTGGGAACTTGAATAGAAAAGCAAAAAGCATGTTTCTAAATTTTAGCAGCTGGCTGCCCCCTGCTGACATATTCTTAGTTATTGCTAGTATGAGTCTAAAAGTTGATTGATTAGCTTAGTTTCTGAAACAATTAATTTTATAAAATTGACAGTCTCTCTAAAGTTTGTTTCTAGCATGGATTAGAGGGGTAATTTCCAGGTAGTCCCTTATGGCTTAGTGGGGCTAAAATTGGTTAATGGACTCATATGTGTTTCTGGAGTACATCTCCATGATACATGATATGTACATTGCATTGCATATCCACCATCCAGAGTCAAATCATCTTCCACTAAAGGGAGTGAGGGGATATTAAAGGGAAAAGGGGGATTAATTGTTTTTGAGTAGCTATGTCTCTTTGGGATTCTGAGTTTGTATGGAAAAGATTGAAACAAAATTCTGGCTTAACCAATGTCACCCCAATAAATTTATTTTTTTAAAGAGATTGAGGGTATCTTAATGTTTATAATACAGTTTTTAAAAGTGAAGTAACCCACATTTATGGTTTATCTTCTATATCCACCATAGCATAAGCATGAAGTTTTTATTTTTTGATGTTTAGTAGTATTAACTTTTGAGTTGAAAATCCATTAATTATAACAGGTAGCAAGCAAACAACAACCAGACACTACTTGAAAAATTACTTGATTAAATCATAAGAACTTCTCATAGCTATCAATAACACATAAGTTATTGATACTATGACATTTTCTCTTTTGTGATTACTATAATCAGAGTAATCTTTGACTAGAATTTTGTACACATCATTTCTAATCTTTAAAGAAATTAAAACTAATATAAAGAAAATATTATTGGTCCTATTCTTAAATACGAAAAGAAGAATTAATAAGGCTGAGCTAGCAAATGGCTGTATCAGGATTCAAGCGCAGGCCCTTGTGCTTCCAAAGTCCATCGTCTTCATCAACCACATGATGGTGGAAGGCACTTTCATTATTTACAGTGATAAATACTTTGAATATATGCCCAAGTATTGCTTAAGTTTTATATCTTATTAGAACATTTTATTCATTAATTTATCCATTCGATCAATCAATCAATATCTACTGAGTGCTTATTTTCTCAGTGTTATTCTAGGTACTTAGGAGAAAACACTAAGCTAAGAAATAGTAAACAAATGAACAAATAACTATTAGTCAGGTGGTAATAAAAATACTAAAAGAAAAATAAAGCAGGGTAAAAGATAGTGAGTACTGAGGTGGTATGCAGTGGAGAACAGCTTCAGATATAGTGACATTCATACAAATAGCTCAACAAATAAAACTATATACAATTACTTGAACATAAACGGCCATTTGCATGTAAGTTTAAAGGTCAAATCAAAGGCATCTTCCAGGAGATGTGTTTCTTCTCCTCAAAGGCCATCGAATAGAGTAAGTATACACAGGATAAATAAGAGGGACAGAAGAAGATCGGATGCCGCTTTAGAACAAGGATGTCTGATATTTGATGGCTTTCACTTTATCCAGGGCCCTGGAGAAGAGTGTGGGAGACCACTGGAAAGACTGGAAAGATTTCTGTGAGTCTGAAGATTTTGAAAAGGCATCAATAGCCAAACCCAATATTTCTGAGAACTACTTTTTTTTTCTGATCCCCAGTCAAGGCACATATAAGAATCAAACAATGAATACATAAATATGTGGAGTAACAACAACAAAAAAAGAAATTGATATTCCTCTTACTCTAAAAGCAATTAAAAATTCAACATATCACCAACTTTTCCTTTTATAAAGAAAGAGCACAATGGCAGTACAGTGACCTCCCAAGGGTTCTTCTTAATATTCCTATTTTCTTGGGGAGTTGAAAATGAATCCAGGAGATCATACCTACTCTGCTCTCACAAACCCAAATCCCTTTATCATTTTCACTATCTACCTGTTCCTATCCACAGGGAAACCTATCTACTATCTACTGGGAAACCACTCACCTCTCCAAAGTTATTGCTTTGATTTAGGCACATGACTTTGGTGGCTACTTCTTAGTACAAGTACAGAGAGCAGAGACAGGCCAGTGTTTGTGTAGAGATATGCTTTTCTTTTTTCTTTTCTTTTCTTTTCTTTTCTTTTCTTTTCTTTTCTTTTCTTTCTTTCTTTCTTTCTTTCTTTCTTTCTTTCTTTTTTTCCTTCCTCCCCCTGCCCTCATTTATTTATTTAATACTTACACTGTGCTAGGCTCCAGATGAAGTTATATCTAGAGAGCTGATAGAAGAAGAAACAAACAATAAATCTTTGTAGCATCGACCTGTAAAGTAGAAAATGTAATTATTTTATTGACTTATCTCCCAACCTGTCCTTTCTCTCCCTTTGTTTTTATGTTCTTCTTTTTGTTTATCATCTCATCATTGTATCAGTTTCTCAAGTTAAAAACTTGCTATAACTTCTGAAGCCCTTTGAGGAGAGCAGCCCAGAAAGATCCCCCCAGACTGGCTCTGAGTACCTCAAGGATATGATAAATCATGGGCAGTGAGAGACTCAGAGATCTCTTGGGGTGGATGGAACTGTGGTGGAAAGTACCAGAGAAGAAAAGGAGACATTAGCTGAAATAAACCTCAATGGCTTTCAATTCTGTGTTTCTGTGTGTCAAGCAGCATTATAAGTAAATCCTTTGATATAAACCAATTCCTTTCATCTTAACAACATCCTACTTTATATCCACTGTTCAGATGAGGAAACTGGGACAAAGAGAAGTAAAAACTTTATCAAGACACTAATTATAGATTGAAGAGCCAAAATTCAAACCCAGGAAGTCTGGCTATACAGTCCAGATTCTGAAAGCATAACCGTCCTCTAACCAGTATAAACTCCATAGTGCTACATTTTTTTAAAATGTAGATTTAATGGCATCTTGAGAAGAATTACATAAACAGAAGGCATATGGTATTTATAATTACCAATTATGAGAAGCATTTATAATATCATTATGGATTATTCCAAAACTAGTTACTAAGAAGGATGTTCAGAGAAGCTCTAGCAAACCCTGCCAAGAAAATGCTAAAAACTTAGAAATCAGAGAAGGTTTCTGCAGAAAAGTGTAAGCTTTAGTGGAACCAAAAATAGGGTTCAGACTCTGACCTCTTTTTAAATGAATAATGAATTTTCAGAGTAGCAAACTAACGAGCCAGATTCCAAGTCTTCTCTCTCAGTTCAGAGAGAAGATCTGTGCACTGTTGACCCTGGTGAGATGAGCTACTCACTCCAGGTCCTGGGGAATCTTTCGTCCAGAAAGATCAGGTATGTAAAGACCAGGACCCATTTCCTCACCTGAGTGCTGTTGGTCACCAAAAAGTTAGATTCAACAAACAAAATCTGTTTATAAAACAAGGTTGATCAACCAGGAGCATTTATTTCTGCCAGGTAAAGTGAATTATAATATTAAAAATTTACATTGGAAAATAACACCACCATTTCCTCATATTAGTGGACAACACTAAACTGGGAGGATAGTATAAAAAGGAGTTGTCAACCTGTGTTATAGAATTGATACAGTTACCATGAATTATGAGTCAAATTGTGTCCTCCCCAAATTACATATGTTGACTGAGTTGTGGGGGAAAAGCTCTTGCCCTTAAGAAAGACTATAATTTATGTTATAGAATCTTTAGACTTTTGTCACCTACTTTCACTTATTCAATAAAAACCTGAAGATTATGTTCTGTCAGTAACTGGGTAAAATTCCCAGGGATCATAGAAAATGAGACTAACACAATCACCGATTCATTTAATAGTAGTGAAGAAGAAGTTTGCAGTGTGGTTAAGTATGTCTCTTAAAATATGAATGCCCTTAACCAGCTGTATGGCCTTGAACTTATAGCTAACATTCTCTGTTTTTAAAAGCAGAGATTAGGACCTACTTTATAGCAAGATTTTATTTTAAATGAATTAAATAAAGTAGAATATGCACAATATTTGGCAATAGTAGGCATTCAATAAATGTTATTTATTATTATTATGGTTGTTTAATTACCTCTATAATAACATGCAGCTATTTTACCACCAGCAAAAATACAAAGTAAATATTATGAAAATAACACCATACGTTTTTAATCTGTTATTTGTTTTAAATATATAAAATGATTCAAAGAAATAAATTTAAAAAAATCAAAAACAAAAAATAATAAAAAAGTAAAATGATTGCAAGATTTGTGAGGCAGTTTCCTGGAGGGAGCAGCTCCCCTCAGTGGATGTCCAAGGAGACAACAGGCCGCATTGTGAGACAGGAAGAGCGAGCAAGGACCACTGTTTCTTCCTTCCCATCAGCCTAAAGAGAGAACAAGGCTGTGGAACCATGTGGAATTTGTTGCCTAGAATTGGGAGATTCTGATATTGGGCACACACCTGACACACAGACTAGAGAGGGAAGGTAGAGAAGAGTGTTTGGGAAGTAACTACACTTCCACCAAACATAGAGACAGTGGATGAATGGCAGTATTTAGTGGACCAAACATGGGCTAAAAGAGAACATGCACCAGGGGTCATTTCAAATTCTGCCAGGAGTGTGAAGGGGACTTCAATAGGGAGAAGCCATATAAGGCATGTGGCCCCAGAGAGTCTGGCTGAGGGAGCAGTGGCTAGCCAAAGGGAAGGCCACTATGAAAGGAACCAGTTTTAATAATCTTCTAGAGCCAGAGAAGCTAGTTTATGCCAGATTCAGTAATCAGTTGAGCAAGCACTTGACTGCCCTGTACCCTATTCTCTCCTCTCTCCCTGATTCATCCCTGGTGTGGTCTGACCTAACAGAGAAGGGAAATAAAAAGACTGCAGTATGTCTCACACCCCTTTTGACCACCTAAGAAGCATGGTCAACCAACTGCAGACCCCAGAAAGCAGGAAGAAGAGGTGAAATTGTAGCTCTGATGGAAGAGTGAAATGTTAACACAAATCTTGGACAGAATACTAGATTTATAATTTTTAAAAGATTTTATTTATTTTTTAGAGAGAGGGGAAAGGAAGGAGAAAGGGAGAGAGAAAGAAACATCAATGTATGGTTGCCTCTTGTGTGTTGGGACCTGACCCACAACCCAGGCATGTACCTTGACTGGGAATCAAACTAGTGACCCTTTGGTTGGTGGGCCCACACTCAATCCACTGAGCTACACCAGCCAGGGCAGAATACTAGATTTATAATTTGACAGAGTAATTAGTACCTTGAAAGTAACAATAATCCTGTGTTTACTTTTTCTTTCTCTCATTAAGAATGATCATGAAGGTCATGGACCTACTCAGTTTTATCTAGTGAAAAGAAAAGCTCTTTTTGATAAGTGAATTGTAAAAGGACAAAGACTAACTTTTCATTATAATTACAGCCCAGCCATCATGCTTCTTCAGTGCACCTTCTGCACAATTATCAAAAACCCACTCCATGCCAGGCACCATGCTGAGTCCCACATTACTACTGCTATTAATCAACATTGAGGGGAGGATGTCTATGAGTTTTATCACTCTACCAAGTTTTTACAGGGACAGTCTCAGTTATTCCACACAACAGCTTTATGAGGAAGGTATCATTATTATACCGATTTGGCCAATTAGAACAATGAAATATAGACATATTTTCTCAAGGTTTCTCAATTTTCTCAAGGTCACCTAGTATACTAGTATAAGTAGCCAGAATTTTATTTAATTTCTCTAACAGAGTCATTTACATCTTTTTTGGTTTTCAAAAAGGTCACTTTTCTAATTATTATTAAAGTTTACTTATTCAGAAAGATTAGTGCTAACTTAGTTGGGGCTCACTAGCCTACATTTTAGCAATCTCTTTCAGGCAATTTTTTATCATGTCTAGAAGTAGTTTCTTAAAACTTGATTCCATTTTACAAAGGAATACAATGATCCAGTAAAACAGGGTTAAAGCAGAATGTCAAGAGAATTCCACTCCTTCAAAAGTAAAAGAAAATAAAAGAGTTTTCTCTCACCCATAGGGTGACTGTTGTCATTCAGAGTTCAAACGAGGAACTCAGACTTCATTTACTTAACAGTTAGGACAACTAAGTAGGCATCTTCTAAATGGATACCACAGAATCCATGAGTCACATATGCCATGTGAGTAAGTGACTTTAAATCATTATATAATCACTGTATACCAGATCACTATATTAAAGAATCCTACACAGCAAATGTAGCAAAGCATCATTTCCAAGAAAGAGACAGTTGATAGAACCACAATCCAATTGTAATTTCCTCGAGTTAACATATAACTCTCCAACCCAAAAAACAAACTATGCACATTTAACTGACTATTTAAATAGCAAATTGTACCTTCCTCACTGGCTGGTTGTGGCCATTAGTAATGAAAAAAATGTGTTTGCATTACACAAATACTGCACTTAAATGTTTAGGTTTGAAAGAAGAGTTTTTATTATATAACACCAAGATTGAAAGACTAAAGCATGATTTAAATGTATAGATTCAGGAACAAAAGTCTAAGCAGAAGAATAATTTCATGAAGTCATTAATCATGTACTCCTATTGTAATGGAGGACAGCCAGGGCACCCCCAAAATAGGGGTTTGTAATGGGGTCCAGAACTCGGGGTGTCCAGGAAATATAAAAATATAGGATATCAAGGTGATATAGGATATAGGATATAGGATATCACCTTCTCAAGTCTGAACTGGGGGATGGGACACATGGAGCAGAGCCATTGAGAGTTATTTTGCATATCAACAGTTGGCCAGCTTCACAACTGATATGCAAAAGTGGTTATTTTACATATTTATAACTGCTGGCTAGCTCCATGGATATGTTAAGTAGCTGTGACCAAGCTTTGAGACAGAGAGGTGGGAGTGACTTCGACCTATGATGTAACTGGGAGGCAGCTCTCCTAACAGCACCTGTGTGAGAGCTTGGAGATGGTTCAGTAACCTCCCCATGGAGCCATGCCTGCCCGGACTAACTGTGGCAGCCAAGAAAGGCTGGAAAAATAGAGGAGTGCTGGCAGGTGCGGGCAATTGTGGGAGGAGCTTAAAATGGGGTTGCAGAGGCAGATTCAAGCTGGGGTTTAAAGCCCAGGCACAGCAGCCATGAGGGGACTACCCATGCAGTTTGGGGCCTCCCTTTGCCACATGGCTTAGGAAGCAGGAGAGACAATGCAGGACTAGAGACGGGGACAAAGCAAAACTTTATAGGGGAGGAAAGAGGTAAAAGGACTCTTGTTGGTGGGCTATGAGAAGGTGCCAAGTGGCTTTGGATTAAGAACTGGAGACAGAGCGACACAGCTGATGGTGCTGGGGACTTCAGAAAACCAGCCCAGTCCAGTGTGGATTACTGGGAAGAACTGGGAGCTAGCTGAGCTACAGACTTCTATTTTTCCTTGAGATACACCACCCCTGACTTGCCTGATAGGGCAAAGTGGGGAAGGAAGAGCTGTGTGTTTGTGGGTGTTTTAAGGGACGTTGAGATTTTTAATAGTGACATTCTGCCATTACTCTAAGTCTATATAACTTTTGAATAAATAGTTCCTTTCCTTTTCACCAAATGCTGGCATTGAGAGCCATAATTCCAATTCCCTGGCGGGCTGCAAAGAATCCAGAGACAGGGATTCCATAATCCCGGGTTCCTTCTGTAATACTATTTATGGCTATTATCTGACCATCAAATTATGTGATAAATTAGAGTAGCAATATGTTTACTTATGTGTTACAATTTCATTAAATTATTAAAATAATGTGCCTACCACTTGAAGTGCAATCTTTATTATTGTTTTCTGCTACAGATTTTCATTTAGCCTTGGATGGCATCCTTATTAACTAAGTGTTTTATAGTCATTTTGTAGTTCTTTCCAGTGGCAGCCATCTAAGACTCCCTATGATATTGAATGAGAAATCTATCCTCTAGCCTGAAAGAAGGCTCAGGGAACACCACAAAAAAAAAAAAAAACTGTAACTAAGAATGGTTTTACATTATTTTTTCTGTACTCAAAAAGCTGAAATCCATTTCTTGTCTAGCAAAAAAAACAAAATGATCCGTTTTCTTTAGTCAATACTTTTAAAATTATTTGTAAACCATTAAAGAAAAGAACTTTAAATATATGTCAGTAATTTGAAAATGAAGTTGATGGCCTGACCTCTATGATAGGGAATTTCTTGATTCATTTCCTCTTGTGTTATTCAATATACAATTTAACATGTTCAGTTTCTCAAAGATTAGTAGACAAAGCAGACAGTCCCCTTAGGAAACTGCCTTTATTTACTTAATGACTTGGATGATATTTATGCTGCTATAGTGAAAAAAAGAAAGGAAGCAAATGTTTCCAAAGTTCTAGTGAAGAGTAAGGTTGCCTTGCTACAAGCCAAAATTCATTTCACCAAATTGCCCATCAAAACGAGGGGAGAAAAAGCCAACCTTGCATGTGGAGTAAGGCTTTCAAAGCCAGACCTTTGTTACTGAGAGTCTGTGCAGACCTTCTCAGAATCGACGGTAGAAACTGGCCATAGACGCTCCCGGAGTCTCTGCTAACCCTTGGGTAGGACCGACATCTGGTAAAGCCTTCAGAACCATCTACTTGTCCACCTCCTTCAGTTAACATGTGAGGAATAAGAAGCTCAGACATCCTAGCTATTTTCCTGATCTTTCTTTGGTTCTTCTCTGATATATTGAAACAATAAGGAATTGACATTGAATACTTTACCAACTTGGAATATATTTGCTCTTAGCCTGAAATTTAATTCTTTCGTGATTTACTCCTATCTCCTCGTAAAATATTAAATTCATTCGGGTAGATTAACATTTTCATAAGTCAGACTAATTACACTTAGAGTTTATAGGCCTCAGTCTCATGGGTAGTTAAAACATTTATTTGCACTGTCCTCATTCAAAGATAATTTGAATAAGTAATCTCACAGAATAAGTTCAAGTCAGCACCCACCAGAGTTCTAAATGGCTTCACACATATCCCTCTCCATTGTTTCTAAGATGCAATTTGTATTCTGGCTGTAGAAGAGTTCAAATCACTGGAGACTCAGTGTTGTGAACAATCCAGCTATGGGCAGACTGTACTGCTTAACAAACTTTACCTACTATAATCCAGTCCCTTCCAGGAAAAAACGTGTTTCAGTTCTTTGGCAAGATTACAAAGTTGTGTTTTTTTAATAGGTGAATAAATATGAGATGCTAAAGCTGATTTCACATTCTACATGGATAAATGCAATAGCAAAAAAGGATGCATGGCCCAGTTTCTCTGGTTTCTGCTTACACAGCAGCATATAACACCATCTATTAATTACTATACACCCTTATTTTTAAAACAAAATGCCAAAAATCACCTAGTCTTTTGGATTTTGCATACTAGCACTGAACATAGACTTTGTGATATAAGTGCTAATCTATAAATACAAATATTTTATAAACACTTTAAAATATTTTATAAACACTTTGTAGAATAAATAAAGTATGGCAGTCTCCTTGTCAACATAGCATGTAATGCAGTGCAAATGGGTCCTTATTAACAAACCATAATAACAATATCTAATAAAGAAAGTAGCACATGAGCTTCTTTACACCGTTAATTAGTGAAGTGTCAAGCTATAAGTCTGAGATGGGTACCACTTTTGTTTAATTTTTGTGAGAAGTCAAGTTAAATACTTAAATATTTCTAGGAGAAAGCCTTTCAGAAGGTCCATCTGACATTTAACATGCATTTCTTTCTGTTGCATAACTGCCATGACCAGTACATATATGAATTTAAACTTAAATCAGATAAAATAAAGGATTATTTCTTTTAAAAACAAATTGAACTCTAGCTAATGGGTAAAAGGCAAAAGCACAAATTAAAAAACATGAAAATAAAAACAAAAGAAATGACGTGCATTTTTTAAAAATATTTTTATTTATTTATCTTTAGAGGGGAAGGGAAGGAGAGAGGGAGAGAAATATCAATGTATGGTTGCCTCTGCCGAGAACACACAATGTATCATGTGTCCCCTGCCAGGAACTGGCCTGCAACACAGGTATGTGCCCTGACTGGGAATCAAACCGCAATCCTCTGGTTCGAAGGCCTATGCTCAGTCCACTGAGCTACACCAGCCAGGGCCGAAATGACGTGCATTTTTAAAAAAAGAAAAAGTAAAGAAAACAAAAAGAAGAATTAAAGCACAAGATTATGTAAGCTTGAGACTCAAACTCATCATACCCAAGCAATGTGGCTGAGAAGAACACACTTGGTTAGTGAGTCTGGTGTTTGGTCATCAAGCAATAGGTGGGGGATTTAGAAACCTCTACAATATGGTAAGGGGAAAGATAAACAACAGCACAGACAGAGCCATGGCGGGTGCAACTGAAATCAACTGGTCAGGGAAACAGAACCAGGTACAGGACAGACCAGAGTGTTTGGAAGGAGGAAAGTTAAGCCTAGTGCTCTAGAGCTTAAGCAAAGAGATTTTTATTGGGTTCTGTCTTCAAGCTTGACTATATTGGGGAGGGATGCTGACAAGGGGTACACACCCTTTAAGTAATCCCTACCCTTAAATTTCCCTTCCCACCCAGATGCTCTTATTTGGACATATAAACATGGAAGACAGCAAGACAACAGAACGTGCATTTGAATGGAGTTGAACACAAGTGGAGCAGTGGTTCTGTAAGGGGAGGCACGGGCTAGAGAGCTAAAGGGCCTTAAATCCATGGACTTGCACATTCAAGGGCAAAGGCACAAATAAATGTAAGTACGTCTGCTATTCCCTGACCTTCTGGTAAATTCTGCTTCTGGAAGCACTTCTATGTACAAAGTTTGGAATTTGAGGCTGATTCTGGCTGAGCCCAATAAGCAGAGAGTGTGATTATAAAATAATGAGAAAATGTTTTTTAACAAGAGTACCAAATGGTGGGTATACACAGAGATGGTTTGATCCTTCGGATTACAGGCAGCTTTCATTATCCCTAATGATTTGAATTCATATAACTAAAGTGCTCAGCCAAAAATACCATGTTATTAACTTGGGTTAGAATATCTTTCAGATAAGTAGGAGATACTTATTTTATTGTTCATTTTAACTAATATTTTAAATCAGTTCTATTAGGTACCTCCATTTGCCAAGTTTAGAAATTAGGTAAAGTTATGTTATTCACAGCAATAATATGAGGGAGGACCCAAAAAGACTCTGGAATTTATTTATTAAAAATTGTGTACTTATTCTTACACATTTAAACTTCAGTCACCTTCAAAATACTCTCGATTTGATGCAACATACCTATTGCAATATTGAAATATTTTTTCCACTGTTCAAAACAGTTTTTGAACTCATTAATTTGGATGACTTTTAGAGCTTTTGCCCTTTTTTTCCACCTCTTCCGCATTAGCAAAATCCTTCCTTTTGAAGATTTTTTTCATCCAGGGAAATAAAAAATATCACTAGCAGGAGCTATCAGGTGAATAAGGAGGGCAGGGCAAGTATTCATGCCATTTTGGGCCAAAAACTGATAAATACTCAGCCAGAGTGTGGGCAGGTGCATTTGTGCATCACCCATCATGAAATGGGCAAACACATTGAAAGAGTCTTCAAACAAAAATTTACTGAGGCTGAATGCAGTTTTCTTGCAACAATGTTTGCTGGAACACTGATATAGATGGGTTCCCAGAACACTCACCTAGTGGGGGAAGCTTGTCTTACAAGGCGTGCCCCCTCCAGAAAGTGATCCTGGTTCTTTGGGGTCCCCCCCATAAAGCAGAGTTGGTCAAATGTGGCATTTACCCATTTCCACAAGTCTAACAGTTACCACAGAAGTGAGCAATGAGGCTGCCTCTCCACCTGTGTGTCAGACTGCAGGCCTGAGTGAGCCTCCTACCCTTCTATTGCCTTCAGCCCTTCCTCGTTGTGTCTGAGCCTACCTTTGACACTTGCCAGGCTGTTTGTTTCTTGTTAAAGGGCAGGGAAAGGAAAGAGGAGAAGGAAATTAACTGAGTGCATTAGGAAAGGACAGAAGTGGGGAGGGAGAACCGCAAAACAAAAGTATTTCTCTTGTGTGTCTGGTACTGTCTCTGAAGGTGATGCTAAAAATGAAGCTCAGAAGTAACTCAAAGCTGGAATAGGCATTGAGAGTTACCTTTTTGTGATCCCTGCCTGCTCCTATACCCTGTCTCTCTGCCTTAGCTTTCACCTGTAATTTTGCTGGCTCTCCCTATGCCTGGGTCCCAAGACTGCAATTTAAAGAGATGAAGTGACAGTTACCAGTAGAGACTCATGGACTCAACACAGATGTTAGATCCCAGGCTGAAATGACTCTCTCTTCTTGAAATCTAAAGATAGGTCTCGGAGATTTCATTAGCCATATGAAAACTAAAAGACCAGATGGAGTTAGTAATTAAATAGCCAATCTGTAAAAAGAAAAGAATGAAGCTGATGGACATTCAAGATAAAGGATGTGTGTGTATATGGAAGAGACAGGAACAGAGATGTAGGTAAGGAACAGAGACAGAAATGGAGAGACAGAAAGAGACAATGAGACAGAAAGAAACATGATTACTTTTCCCTTTCCACTGAGAGCTGCATCATTTATTGCAATTGGGCCTTATAAAAGTTTCAATATTTTTTGCCTCCACCAAACCCTCCTCGATTTAAGGAAGTGTTAAAAGATAAACTGAGGCATATAAAATTTTTTAAAACTTTATTTGAGTAAAAATCTATTTTAAATATGGAGCGCCAACCTGAAAGTAGTTAGGAGCAGTCTGTTGACAAGACATACAGAGAAAAGTGCAGAAACAAAGTAAAGCATTCTTTGATTGGCTATTGCTTAAGGCCTACTCGGCTTTCTTTGTGATTAGCTGTTCCTAGCATATTGATTTTGTAATCTTCAGGCATTTTCAGGCTTAGATTTTGGTATGATTCCATAGTATGCCACATTAGTCTAATGCCCTCCTTGTTTAAATAATTAACAGTAGTTTGAGGAAATTCCTGCTTCTTAAAACAACTACTTTACTTTCCACCAGCTACTTCAGGACTTCCACCAGCTAAAAAATGAGCTATTGCTGGGGCTAGTGTGGGAGGTTAGCAGGAATAATAAGAGAATGGTACTCTCTTATTATTCCTGGTCACTGCTGGTCACTGCTAATATTAGCAGAAAAGTTCTCCATCTCCAAGACACCAGACGTTTTTTTAATCAATTGCAGGTTTTTCTCTGGGAGGGCCAACATCCACCAGTTGTTGGCTCAATAGTTTTAATACACACAGCACTGCTGATCCAAGTGCTGTGGATGAGAGAGGAACGCGGCTGCTGCTTTGTTCAGCAAAGGATAACTCGGAAATGTTCTGTACACTCACCATTCCAGTCAGCCACCAGCATTCTTTGCTCTCATCATGGCCACATCTCTCCCCAAGGATGTTGGTTAGATTAAAAATACCAGAATTAATACTTTCTAAGTAATATTTGCTATTACTATAAACTGAAAGAAAAAAAACTAGTGTAGATTTTGAAATAGAACTTTCATTTTGTTTCTTTCCTTTTTTTTTATAAATCATTCCTTTAACCACTTTTATTACCTTCCTATACACACACAAAAAAGATTTTGATAATGGAAAGACATACCAAAATCATATCCAACTGCAACGAATGTGGCTTTATGATTGAGTGATTATTTTTTAAAATATTTTATTGCTGTTCCTTTACAGTTGTCCCAATTTTTCTCCTTTTGCTCTCCTCCACCTAGGCCCCTCACCCCTCACTGAGTATTTATTCTAAAAGTAAAGGAAGCCTCTGAATAAATAGATGTAAAAGTAGGCCAGAATATAAACATACTTCTACTTCTATAAACATACTTCTCAATGTTATTTTTATATACTTGAAAGAACAGTGCATCCAGATTCCTTGTGTTAGAATCTGTACTAGATAAGGAGCTTCTCTCATACAAAAAACTATTCATACTGACAAAGCACACTTTAACGCTGGGGTATTATCGTCAGTGAAATGTTAAGAGTTAGTGGAGCCATTCAGCTGTCTGACTCCCTTTTCAGCATCAACTCCCCTTTAAATACTTTTCTGACTTTTGGTTAAATGACTATATATAATAATAAAAGTTATGAAACAGCAATTTAAATTTTCAAAAAAGATAGAAAGGCACATATTGAAAGATCATGAGGTGGACTTTGGATGGATTACAAGAAAATCATTCCCACAAGTCAGATTACTGGGCCGTTCAAGTACATTAAGAAGATAGATACGATTCGTTCTTCCGAGAGAATCATGAATGTCGTTAACGAAATTACAGATTCTAAAGAAATACCCACCTCATATTGAACCCAGAACAGACACATGACAGCCATGAATCTTCCTTGGAAGAGCTGAGACCCCCAGCCATTGTGGCTCCAACTCAACAACAGTATTTTCCACTAACTTTTATTTTAAAATTAAATTTCAACTTTTTTTACACTTAATATGGTTGCAACCAGACGAGATCAGGGTGTCAGTAGTGGGAGTAATCACAGTGCTATGCATTGTCATTTTTTATGTGGTTTTACCACTGGGTCACTAACACAGCATGTTTACCAACCTAAGGTGCCAATCATCTTTCCAAGGTAGAAAGCAGAAAGTTAACCAGTCAGCCACAGTGAGACTTGACTGTGAAGCAATCTTCAAAAACAATGTTCATTCTGCCATTTAAAAAATAAAAATATTTTTCTTGGGGTACTAAGTTTCTTAATATAGCCAAAATCTCTTGGACCTGTAAATAGATAAAAAAAAAAACTTTAGCAATATGCTACCTGTGAGATTGTCTTTGAAATGACATCATATTAAATTAAGAATCACCTTTCATCTCAGCCTATGGAGTAAAATTTAAGAGGCTCAGAGATTCCTAACTTATTCAAGAATGATTTATACACCTATAACCAAGGTGAAAGACAATTTGTCTATTTGGAGTTAGAGATGAAACCCTGACAGAGTGGCTGAAGATGCAAATAAATACTAGGACCTGTGGAGCAGCGGGAAGGAGAGAGTGTGAGAGCCCCCTGGAGAACCAGATAAAGTGTTATCTGGGAGGAGGGAGAACTGTGTGGAAAATCAGGGTAAAGATACTCCAAAGGGCTTTATAGTATTGCCCAGGACAATCTCTATTTAATAAGGTGGTTATAATCCTCTGGAAATAAATGGCTTGGAATAAATCTAAAATAATTCTACCTTTAAGTATATAGTACTCTGTAAAGGATTATGTTATAGTGTACTTCAAATGCATTATCTTAAGTGATTTTTTTCTCCTATAATCTTCTGGCATGTATATTCATGACATGCTTAGCATTTTGAAAATCTTGCATCTTGTTCTGCATGCCTCAGTGAAAAGATATCCTTTATACCCTTTGTGTTAAAACCAAATATAAAATATTACTTGGCACTGAAGTTAGCAGACTAGTTACAAAAAAGCCTGTGACTGGCCAGCACATCTTCTCACTGCCAGTCACTAACGTAGTTGAATTTTGGGGTGATGTGACAGTGATGTGCTCACAAAAAATGCACATACACACGCATCGTTGACCATCATTATTAAAACTATAATGACCACATGGTTTAGTGCTTCAGAGGGAGTCTTGTTTTTCAAATTCTTTTCCTGAATGAACATATTCTCTCTGATAATGAAAACCAATTTCTGTGCGGTATCCCAAACGGGATTTCTAGTCTGCTTACCTCAGAATGCATAGGTGAGTAATGGAATGAGGTAGCCATAATGGGAAAGTAAAGGCTAGGAGAAAAATGATCCAGTAAATAAAAGGCATTTTAAATGTCACTTTACAAAAATATAGGAGCAACTGTTAACAGAAGTTGTTTTTCTGATGAGTGGAAATTTGAAGTGTGGGAAAGGTGAAGGGAGATGACTTTTAATTTTTACTTGAGGGATTTCCATCCTAACAATTTTTAACTCTGTGCATGTATCACTTTTATAATAAAATCAAAGTCCCTAAAATGTGTCAAGGAATATCTCTGGATGAAAAAGAAATAGAGCTGCTTCACAGAATTCATTTGGAAGCCAACTGCATCTCAGGGGAGGAGTTCCTTTGACTTTTTCAAAAGCTGGACATGTCGCCTCTACACATAAAATTGCTATTCTGTTAGTTTTTAAAATGCAGAGGAGGTTGGATATGGGGTTGGCACCTCACAGTTTTCCTCAGGGTTCCTAGACCATGCAATACTCTGAGGATAATAGGGTGAAAAGGTGGTCCTCGATAACAGCAGGGGATTGCTTGGCCAAATACAGAGCTGCCTCCTCCCAGAAGGCTTCCATGCAGTAGTTCTGCCATTGTTCAAGCCACCTTATTAAGAGGTTCTTTTATTTGCAGCTGAGAGCTAGGAGTGCTATAAGCAAGTATAATGAGTGTTCTGAGACTCACAATCCTGCAGAAGTTAGGGAAAGCTCCTTGAAGGAGAGAGCACAGAGCTGGGTCTCTCAGGGGTTTTTTGTTTTGTTTTGTTTTTACTAGAAAAATTTATTTATTTATTCATCCATTCATTTCTGATTACCATTTAGTTTCTTCATACAAGTTCGGAAGCAGCTGCCAATGGACAATGTGCAGGGTGGGTGAGCCCTGAACAGGGAGCAAATTCTCTAATCCTCTGAGCACCAGCCATTAAACTCTTCATAGGCACTGACTGACTGACCTAAGACCTCTATTCTTGAAAACTTGAAGAAAGACATTTTTGCATAAATCTGAATTACTTTAAGTTAGGATAAACTCAGAACAAAATATATAAAGTAATAATATAAAGCAAAAATATACTTTAAAACACTACAAAAGTCTGACTGCCTCTTCATCCCACATTCCATGTGCATAAAACTATCTACCTATTGAAAATGTATACATAAAACACTTGTCCAGGAAACCTAACATATATCAATCACAGTTTTCCACCTCAGCTCTAGCTAGCTTATCTGACCCTAAAATTAGGACTTCTCTAGCCTTATAAGAAAACCCCATCTTCTTAGCCAGTCCTGCCATTTTTGCGGCAGGACTCTTCCAACGCTCTGTAAAGCTCTCTCATGCCCCAAAGACTACAGCAAATGTGCCCCACTGCTTGTGAAGCACTGTATTAGCCCAAAATACAACTGTTTTCTCTGAAATAGAGGACATCAAGCTGTTTACTCAATTGTATTATTTGTCATTTGACAAGGACAGATGAGGCTACGCTTTTTTCTGTACTAAAAAGTTTTTCTCAGGCTCTGCTGAGGAAAAAATGCCAATCAGCCACAAAAATAGACAAATCGAAGACCTTTATTGAGGTAGATGTGCCCAGGTGAGGTTCCCTGCTCCCCAGAGATCAGGGAAGCTCCTCTGCTGAATAGGAATGATGGTGGGATTTTATCTCCCTTGGCCTCCTGCGGGAGCTGGGGATTGGTCCCCTCTGAACAAAGCAGTGATACAGCACTGGTGGTTTCTGTGCAGATGTCCCTTTTGGCAAAGACCGCCCTTCTGGCTCTGATTGGATGTCAGCTGGTGTTTCCGGGCACCATTTTGATAATCGGCCATCTTGATTTGTAGTCCAGCTGGGGGGCTTCCTCCTATACCTGCCCACCCTAACATTCCGACCTTTGATAGGATAAGGGGCATTGTGTTTGATCTGGCTGCTTCCTGCTGTCAGATGGGCATAGAAAGGAGGGTCTAGAGGTCAGCTGTTTCTAGTTCACCAGGGAGGGGTGAGTAGGTTTATGTCTGCAACAACATCTGATTAAAAGTAATTCTGGAAGCCTTGCAGATCCTTTCCTGGAGGAATCTCAGGAAACGGGCCAAGCATTAATAGTATGAAGATTATGACTGGACCTAGGACCGAGGTCAGGGTGGTAAAAAATAGGGAACGCCACCACGGGGTTATTTCAAGAGTGGTGGGGTCTTGGTGTAAATTTTCCCTGAGATTTTGTAAGGTATTAACATTCTCTTCTACTATACCGCCCTCATTCGCATAGAAGCAGCACTGTTCCTGCAGGAAGAGACATGTTTCCCCTCTTTCTGCTGTTAGTAGGTCTAGAGCTCTGTGGTTCTGGAAGGCAACCTGGGCTACCGAGGTTATCTGTCTCTGCAAAGGTGCTAGAGAGATGGCTGAGGCATCAAGGGCCTGCTCCAACTCAGCCCGTAACTGGCAAGTAGCTTGGAGACTGTGTGTTAGCCCAGCGCTGCCTACCCTAGCTGCTGCCAGGGTTGTGGTGAAGGTTAGACCCACTAACACGGGCAGGAAGACAGCTTGTTTTTCTTTATGCCTGGTTAGTTTGTCTCTGAGCTCTCCTTTTCCATAATGCATAAGCTGTATGGTCAGCACAGTAGGGAAGCAGGGGAAGGCTGAAAAGTTAATGGTCTGCAGCAGCATTCATTGCACCAGAAAAACGTACCTGGTGATGGTTTCTAATATCTGCTCAGTCTGGTTGCATGAGGAAGTGCCTGCAGTACTGTAACATACTTTGGGACTGTTCATTAGGTTTTGAAAGAGAGGTACATCCTTTAGGAAAAAAGGTGTCGTGGAGTTCATGACCTTGAGGGGAGCGGTCATGCGAACTGCCACAATAGGGGAGCGGTCAAGAAAAGCACATAGGAAACAGTTGGTGATGTTTCCTATGTCAGTGATATTGAACAGTTGAATTCCTTGGCATATGAGGCTTAGCTAAGAAAAAGGGGCACTGTTTTCTTTGTCGGATTTGTGTTTGCAAAGATTGTTCATGTGTTAATATGGTATTAGTCAATAGGGTTGTATTCCATGGTTCTGGAACAAGAGTTTGGTATATTTCAATGGAACTCTGGGGATACGAATATGAGAGGCTTTGATATAGTTTTCCCTTCACTCCCTGCTCCCATCTGGAGTCCCATGGATCATAAATGGTAAAGCGCCACGACTGGAGAGTATACCATGTATGGTATTTGCAATAGTAGAAGGGACAGCCTCTATATGTGTCTGGCCAGAGTTTGCACTTACTTTTTGTCTGGCCATAGAGGAAGCAGAGAATGTGCAATCCATGCCAGGCAGTCCAGCTGTCTGGCCCTCTAAAGCTACTTTTGGGAGCAGAGAGACGATGGATGTAGAGCAACCAGTGGGAGGGCAGTCCACAAAAGTTACAGAGTGAGAATTTACCTGTCCATTTCTGTGATATATTTCATGTATGAATCTCCAGATGTATTTGGTTTGTAGGTTAGGAGTGGTTTTTGGCAGGGATGGGTAAGCAAGAAGGAGGAGAAGGAGGATTTGTAGAGACTTCATTGGGAGAACCTGGTGTTTTAGTAAAGTAGACTTGGGTATCTCCTATGGGCTGCGCTGACCACTTTCCTGAGGTAGGGGCTGGCTTAAGGTGGGAGAGATGGACCCACATTGGCCGACCCACCAGTTTCACTGCTGTGGGGGTGGTTAAAATAACAGTATGAGGCCCTGTCCACTTGAGCTGCAGCGGACCAGGTTGGAGTTCTTTGAGTAATACCTGATCTCCAGGCTGTAGGAGTGTGTGACTGGGCCTGTCTCCAGACACCACCCCCCCAATGGGAGGAAGAACTTGGTCTGCGTTTTCACGGAGAAGATGCCAGAGGAGAGAGAGAGATAGGGCAGATAGGAGGCCAGAGGAGGAGTATATACTGGCAGGTTATGGTTAATAAGGAAAGGGCGGCCATACAGTAGTTTGAAAGGGCTAAGTCCTATCTGTTGGTTCCCATGGGGCTGCCCATATTCAAGTGAGGGCCAGAGGGAGCAGAGAGAGCCAGGAATTTCTGATTTCTATGGTAAGTTTGGTTAGGTGGGTTTTCAGGATACCATTAACTCGTTCTACTTTACTGGAAGACTGGGGATGATAAGGGATGTGCAGCTTCTAGGTGATGCCAAGGGAGGAGGAGACCTGCTGCACGATTTGGGAGATGAAGCCTGGGCAGTTGTCCTACTAGATAGAGGAGGGCAGTCCAAATCGTGGGATGATGTGGTTGAGGAGGGAGTCGGCTACCATATCCGATGTTTCTCTTGTCATGGGATAAGCCTCAATCCAACCTGAAAATTTGTCAACAAAGGTTAAAAGGTAGCAGAATTTCTTGTGGGGAGGCATGTGCATAAAGTTGACCTGCCAATCCTGTCCTGGGAGGTGTCCACGTAGTTGATGGCCCGGGACCTGAGGCTTCACTCCTCTGGGTGGATGTCTTGGAGAAAATGGCACATTTAGAGTGGACTTCCTTGATGGCTTGGAAAAGAGTGGGATGAATAGAGAAGGGATCTAGAAGCCTCATCAGAGCTTTCGGGCCAATGTATAAAGATTGGTGAATTTCAGAGAGAAGTACAGTGGCCTGTTCTTGGGGTAGGGCTATTTTACATGGAGGAAGACCCATCCCTCATTTCCTGGGTACCCACCCTGCTGGGGGAGAGTGGAGTACTCTCGGAGGGTATAGGCGGGGTGAATATCAGTGGTCAGAAAGAGGATGGGGTGTGGCAGGGCTTGTGTGATGAGTTCTCAAGCCACAGCATCTGCCTGAGCATTGCCATGGGAAACAGGGCCCTGTGAGACCTGGTGACCCTTACAGTGGACCACTGCTATGGCAGTGGGTAGGTCTGTGCCCTGGAGGAGTTGGGCAATGAGAGAGGCATTAACAACGGGTGAACCTTTGGTAGTGAGGAAGCCCCTTTCCTCCCACAAAGCCGAGTGGCTATGAATAATCAGGAAAGCATATTTGGAGTCTGTGTAGATAGTAACCTTCTTACCCTGGGCTAGGGTAAGTGCCCGAGTGAGAGCTATGAGTTCAGCTTCCTGTGAAGTGGTACCTTCAGGAAACTTGCTGGCTTCAAGGGTTTCAGTCAAAGTCACTACCGCATAGGCTGCTCGTCTTTGGCCATCAGCTCCAAGCACTGAACTTCCATCTACAAACAGAGTGAGATCTGCCTTGGGGAGAGGCTTGTCAGATATACGGTCTAGAGGCTGACCCAGGAAGTCTAGTACTTCTCAGCAGGAGTGAGCCGGCTCTATGTCTGTAGTGGGGGTTGGAAGGAGGGTAGCTGGGTTGAGGTGCGGGGAGAGTTGGAGAGACAGGGCCATCCCCTCGATGAACAGGAGGTGGAATTCCTGTAGACGAGAAGGGCTCAAAAGAGAGAGCTCGGTGGGATAACAGGTCTGTAAGGCGATGAGAGGAAAATACGGTAACAGGTTGCCATAGAGTGAGTTTGAGGGCTTCCTTCGCGAGTTCAGCCGAGCTCCCTAATGCCCAGAGGCACGGCTGCCATCCACGTAGGGTAGGGTCAAGCTGTTTTGATAAGTAGGCAACTGGGTGGTATGTTGGGCCCACCAGTTGAGCTAAGACTTCAACCACAATTCCCTGTCTCTCGTCTGTAAACAGATAGAAAGGACAGGAGGGATTGGGAAGACTCAGGGAGGGGGCCTGTAACAGCGTGTCTCACAGGATGGTAAAGGCTTTTTTCACTAGCTTGGGGGCCAGTAAGAATGTCTTTGGCTGCTTCATACAGTGGCTTGGCGTGTAGGGNCCATCAGCTCCAAGCACTGAACTTCCATCTACAAACAGAGTGAGATCTGCCTTGGGGAGAGGCTTGTCAGATATACGGTCTAGAGGCTGACCCAGGAAGTCTAGTACTTCTCAGCAGGAGTGAGCCGGCTCTATGTCTGTAGTGGGGGTTGGAAGGAGGGTAGCTGGGTTGAGGTGCGGGGAGAGTTGGAGAGACAGGGCCATCCCCTCGATGAACAGGAGGTGGAATTCCTGTAGACGAGAAGGGCTCAAAAGAGAGAGCTCGGTGGGATAACAGGTCTGTAAGGCGATGAGAGGAAAATACGGTAACAGGTTGCCATAGAGTGAGTTTGAGGGCTTCCTTCGCGAGTTCAGCCATGCTCCCTATCCAGGTAGGGTAGGGTCAAGCTGTTTTGATAAGTAGGTAACTGGGTGGTATGTTGGGCCCACCAGTTGAGCTAAGACTTCAACCACAATTCCCTGTCTCTCGTCTGTAAACAGATAGAAAGGACGGGAGGGATTGGGAAGACTCAGGGAGGGGGCCTGTAACAGCGTGTCTCACAGGATGGTAAAGGCTTTTTGCACTAGCTTGGGGGCCAGTAAGAATGCCTTTGGCTGCTTCATACAGTGGCTTGGTGTGTAGGGCAAAGTTGGAGACCCAGTGTCTGAAAAATCCAACTAGCCCCTAGAAAGACAGAATTTGATCTCCTGCCGTAGGTGGTTGGAGATTGCAGAGGAGCTGAGTGCGGTCCACTGTGAGACTACGTGAGGTAGGCGAAAGGGTGAGACCTAAGTAGGTGACTTGTTGGCTTGACAACTGAGCCTTGTCAGGGGAGATTCGGTATCCTTTTTGGGCAAGGAAGTTAAGGAGATCTGCAGTATGTTGTCTGGAATCCTGCAAAGTGGGGCTGCAGAGAAGGAGGTCATCTACATATTAGAGGGCTTTGCTGGAACCTAGGTCATAAGTCACCTAGTGACTTATAGCTAAGTCCCAAGCTAAAGCCTGACCAAATAAATGGGGGCTATCTCTAAACCCTTGTGGCAAGGCTATCCACGTGAGCTGTTGTGATAGAGCAGTGTCAGGGTCTGTCCATGTGAAGGTGAAAAGAAACTAGGACTCTGGGTGTAGTGGGATATTGAAGAAGGCGTCTTTGAGGTCTAGAACTGAGAAGTGGGGAGGAATGTGAGAGAGAGTAGTATAGGGGTTAGGGACTATCGGATGCATAGGGACGACTGCTTCGTTGATGAGTCTAAGGGCCTGGACCAGGTGATAGGCTCCAGACAGTTTTTTTTGACTGGGAGGATGGGAGTGTTGCAGGGAGAATTAACAGGAACAAGAAGTTTCTGGTCTAGGAGGAGGGTGATGATAGGCTGTAATCCTTTGAAGTTCGTGTGGGAAATAGGAAATTGGGGTCAAGATGGGAAAACATCGGGTCATTTCAGGCAAATGACGACCAGGGGGTGGGGGTGGGGGAGTGATGAGAAGCCATGGTTGGGATAGAAGTGTCCCATACTTGTGGGTTGACAAGGGAAGGGGAAATGGGCGGAGCTGAAGGAGGAGTTGGATTTTCTAACAGCAGGAGGACAAGGGGGGAGGAAGCAGTCGGGTTTTGCATGATCTGAAGAGTGGTGCCTAATAATTGCAGAACATCCCATCCTAGGAGTGGATTAGGGCAGGAGGGTATGACAAGAAATGAATGGAAAAATGGAAAGCCGTCCAGACTGCAGCTAAGCAGGGGGGGGGGGGAGGGGTTCACCATGGGCTANGGGGGGGGGTTCGCCATGGGCTAGACAAGGTCCCATCAACCCCCATGACCGAGATCTGGGAAGGAGTAAGAGGTCCTGAAAAAGATGGTAAAACAGAGAAGGTAGCCCCCGTGTCCACTAGGAAAGAGATGGACTTACCCGCTACCTGCAGCGTTACCCTAGGCTCTGCAAGGATGATAGGGGTCTTCAAGTCCAGGCTGCTTCAATCGCCTAGAAGTCTGTGAAGTCCCGGAGCGACCAGGGAAGAGTCTACACCTTGATCAGCTGGTCCTCCGTGTGGAGACACTGGGGACAAGCCTCTAAGGGGACAGGCATCCCTTCAGTGGCCAAGCTGCCGGCAATTGGGGCAAGGCTTTGTTGGTGGCTGAGGTTGAGAACACTGGCGAGCCCAGTGCCTTTCTTTGCCACACTTGAAACAGGCCCCAAGTGGGGTGTTCTTTGGCCCAGACTTAGACTTCGCCTCCATGCCGGTGTTTGTTGCTGGCCGCAGGGACGCTAGTATGGCCTGGGTTCTGTAGGGCCACCTTTTGCTGTAGGCCAGCCTGGCAGGCAGCCTCAGCCTCTTCTTCCTGGTTATTGAAAACATTAAATACCATATTTACCAGATCTCGGATGGGGGTTTTGGGGCCATCCTCAGCCTTTCTTAGTTTTCTTCTAATGTCTGGGGCCGACTGGGAGATAAAGTGAGTAGCTAGGACAGCGGCCCCAGCACTAGAAGCCGGTCAAGGCAGGTATGGAGCATCATTGCCTCGGTTAGTCTGTTGAGAAACAGTGCTGGATTTTCTCCGGGGCCTTGGTGACTTCTCTGAGCTTATCGTAATTGACTGCTTTCTGGGCAGATTGGTGCATACCCGCTATCAGGCACTGGACATTGGTCATGGCTTCTCTGAGCCACCTGTCCTAACTGGTAGTCCCAGCCTGACTCCACCTCTGGCACGGCTTCAGCCCCTACTGGCATGAGAGGATTGGTGGTGTGGGTTTGGTCTGCATGAACCCTAGCTGCAGTACGAACATGGTCACGCTCATCTGGGATCAATTATTTAAAATGATGTGCAGGTCATGCCATGTGAGGTCATAAGCCTGGGCTAGGTATTGGAATTCCTTGATAAAACTGGTAGGGTTAGTGGAAAATGAGCCTAGGCGTTTTTCAATTAAAGAGAGGTCGGTTAGTGAGAAGGGAACACAGACCCAAATGACACCTTTGGCTCCCACCACTTCCCAGAGGGGGCAAATATGGGAGGACTCTAGGGGCTCTAGATTCAGGTGGGAGCAAGTACATGAGCTGACCGGGGGAAGAGAGGTCTTCAGGGGGAGGGAGAGAATCTGGTTGAGAAGGGAGAGCTGGGGCTGCAGTAGCTTCTGGCCGGAGCTGATAAGGAGGGGGAGTAGGAGGGGTAGCAAGGTCTTCAGGGGGATCAGAAAAGGAGGAGGAAGGCTCTGGGGCAGCAGGCTTAGGAGGCTGGATGGGGTCAGGGTTCCCTCGGGCAAGGAGAACTTGGTTGTGGAGCATTGGGCGTACAGATCTGGGCGGAAGCACAAGACCCAAAAGCCCTATATATAGTGGACTGCAAACCATTTGCTAGTCCGTCTGCAAAAATTATCTAGGTCAGTAAGGGTAACGAAATCGAAAGTGCCTTCAGGAGGCCAGGTTTCACAATTATTGAGGTGATATAAGGGCCAGGCTGTAGTGGATAGAAAAATCAGCCGTTATTGCTTGAGGCCAAGATCAATTATTTTCAAATTTTTCAGAAGGCACCCTAGAGGTAATTTAGGATCTGGCTCGGACTCCTGCCCCCCCATTCCTGGTCCCACAAGGAGCAGCAGATGGGAATTGGCATCCCTCAACCCAATCTGCTGATCCAATCTGGTAAAAATGAGGATCTAGGCGCAGGGATGTCTCCTCCAGTGCCCGGAGCTTCTCAGTGGAGAAGGGCAGTCCCTCCCAGAAGGGTCACCCCCTACACAGCGCTGCAATTTCATGGAGAGCAGTCTCTCCAAGCAGATGGGGGCCCAGAATCAGTGTTCGGGGACCGGAAACTTAAGGGCAGCAGCACTTACCCTGGTTCTTTGTCCGGACTGGTGAGGTGGCCCAGAGGCTTTCTCGGGGGAGCTGGGAGAGGAGCGGTCTTCAGCGACAACTCCTCCCGGGTTTCGGCACCAAATGAAAGGTTTTTCTCAGGCTCCACCAAGGAAAAAATGCCAATCAGCCACAAAAATAGGCAAAATGTAGACCTTTATTGAGGTAGATGCACCCAGGTGAGGTTCCCTGCTCCCCAGAGATCAGGGAAGCTCCTCTGCTGAATAGGAATGATGGTGGGGTTTTATTTCCCTTGGCCTCCCACAGGAGCTGGGGATTGGTCCCCTCTGAACAAAGCAGTGATACAGCATTGGTGGTTTTTGTGTAGATGTCCCTTTTGGCAAAGGCTGCCCTTCCAGCTCTCTGACTTAACATCAGCAGGCGTTTCCAGGCGCCATTTTGATCATCAGCCATCTTGATTTGTAGTCCAGCCAGGGGCTTCCTCCTATACCCGTCCACCCTAGCATATACTAGTGACTAGAATGCAAGAGGTCCTCCAACATAGAAAATGTGTCTTTTCCTTAGTTACTATTCTGTATAGCATTTAATAAAATTCTCATTTGCTAATCTAATGAGAATTAGATTAATTAATTAGTTAACTAATCTCATAGTTAGATTTCTACTCAGTTATCAGTCAGTCCTTCATCATTTTCACTCTTTTATTTTTGCTTATTTTCTGCTATAGACCCAATATCTAGGTTTTTATTTCTAACAGGCTGTGAAAGAATGAAGGGAATACCCACTTGCAATATTGCTGATACTTCAATTATTTTAAGTAAAGACCTTTCAAAGATAGCTGTGGCTCCTGTGGCTCAGTTGGTTCGAGTGGAGCCCTGTAGAGCAAAATATTGCGTGTTTTGTCCCCAGTCAGGGTGCATAGAAGTAACCAATTGATGTTTCTCTCTCACATCAATGTTTCTCTCCCTCTCTCTCTCCCTCCCTTTCCCTCTTTCTAAAATCAATAAGCCTGTCCTCAGGTGAAGATTAAAAACTTTTAAAAGAAAGAACTTTCAAAGATAGAAAAATAGTCTGCCTATGTGTTCTTACATTACCAAAAACTAAAATAAAATTTAACGGTCTTCCAAGTGTTCTGGCATGAGCTGGCCAGAACACTTGGTGCTTTTAGGTTCTTATGCACAGACATTTTAGCCATGAGTGTAGGTGCCTGAGGAAGGGAGAATTGACCAGACTCACTTTTGAACAAGAACAATGTGCATTTGTGGTTGTGACAGCCAGAATTTGTTGAAATGGTGGGCCAGATCAATAAATGGAGTTTCCACAGTTATGGACATTCAGAGGCAAAAATAGTACTTGCCTGTCGTTTGGTTTTGCTTTTAGGTTGTATTTTTTATTTTCATTTCAAAAGAGACTGACAGGTCTTAAAAAACAACAGAAATGAATCTGTCTTGCTGATGATTAGCACTGTGTTCAAACTTCTAGTGTGTGTGCACAGAAGTGAAGGAAACGTATATAATGCTATTAACCAATGTCAGCCCAATAAATTCAATAAAAATAAAATGAAGTAAAAATAAAAATAAAAAACTTAAAAAAGAACAGGCCTCATTAATTACACAAAAAAATGAGAATATGCGGAAAAATGGCTTTCTAAAAAGCATATTAGTTAAAATTATCCAACTTTTAATAGTATCTGCACAGCTAAAGAGCTCCCCTCCTTGCCCTCCAAAAAGAAACTGATAGATTTTAAGGGACAAGAAAAAAAATTAAAGGGCATTCAGAAGAGGCAGCAGAGACAGTATGTTTCTAATTACTTTTCTCATTATGAAGAACTGTTCCTTTCGTATTATTTTGCATCAGGTCTTCCTGAGCTGAGTTGAAAAGCAGTTCCACCTTGCTCTGGGAAAATAAGGATCTAAATCCCCCGCTGGAGAAAAGGAAATGTGTACAAACCCTCATTATTTAAGCACACCTCTAGTTTCGGATCTGACTAAAAATGTGAATAGCAGGAAAACACAAAAGAGTCTATTCTTCGTGCCCATCTGAAACCAGAAAGTAACGACTCCCACTGGAGAGAGCTTGTTTCTGCTGGGTCCCAAACCCAGTTTTCAGATGAAAGGGCCTTGGAGAGGTGGAGTAAAGCCTTGCTTTGTGAAGCAAATGGTCGGCTTACCTCCAATGTTTCAACCACCAAGCCTGTTCTTTCTATTCTGTTCTGAACCAGTTTCAAGAGCAAAAGGATGTTTGTTGTTTCAGGACTGGATGCTATGAAGGACATTTAGAAACCAAATACTCCCAAGTACATGTTCATGCATACCAATGTCTCTAGAGCTCATCTGGCTTTCACAGATAATTTGAAGTTGCATATATTCTAAAATAGCTGAGTATGTTTACCTCTTGCTAAATCACTTGCATTTAAAGGAAGCAAAGCAACTAACTTTACATTTTAAGAACCTAAAATTTATAATTAAAAGGTAAAATAAATTGGAAATAGGACTCTAAGTATTAAAAAAATAAGAGTAAGTCTCCTATTTTTCCTGTTTCTGAAATGACAGTGTCAATGTAAGAAACTTCCAAACCTGTGAGAATTTTTATGAGTTTATTAGAGCCAAACTGATGACAATTGCCAGAAATCAAAATCTCAACAAGTTGGGAAAATGCTTCAGAAAGTGGAAGTTCTACCTCTTATTTTACACATCAAAATCAAAGGGGAAAATTAAAGGAAGTTACATGAAATTCATTTGTGATAGATTAGAAAAGTGGGAGAAAAGAATGTATTAGAGTAGATTAGCAAGGGGAGTGAGGGGCAATCTCTGGGATTGGATAAAAGTAGAACAAATAAACATACTTCTTTTACATTGGTGGGTATAGGAGTTAACAATTAACATGGTAATAACAATGAGGGGACTTGTCCAAAAAAATGAAATTACTTTGATATTCCAAAGTTATGTTATCAGGTATGTTATCACAGGGGCTCAGACAATAGGGGCTCAGTTAAGGCAAAGGCTGACCTTTGTTAGGGAAAAATATCACCCTAGGACATTACTGTCAAGAACTGCTTTTAGTTGTAAAGTTTTAATTTCAGACCTTTCTATGTGGTTACTTTTGGTGTCTGAGTTTGTAATGCAGGCCTCCCCTGAGCTTATGAGGTTTAGTATGCAGCCCCTTTTTGGTCCACAACAGCATAAAAAGAAGAAGGTCAAGTTGGATGGGACAGAAGAAGAGTAGAAAATGTGAAAGACTCACAAAATCCTGATATTGGTGTTGTAGCTATGAAAAAGAAATATTAAACTATGCAGAAAAAAGGTAAAACATTTTTACATTATTCTTCTTTACCTTTCTCCTGCATATCAAAATGTATAGTAATATGTTAGGATTTCTTGTGAATGTGTAAAATTTAATCAGGACCAGACCACTGAGGAAATTGTTAGTGTGGGCGGGTATAGGAAGAAGCCCCTGGCTGGACTACAAATCAAGATGGCTGATGATCAAAATGGCGCCCAGAAACGCCAGCTGATGTCCAATCAGAGAGCCAGAAGGGTGGCCTTTGCCAAAAGGGACATGTGCACAGAAACCACCAATGCTGTATCACTGCTTTGTTCAGAGGGGACCAATCCCCAGCTCCTGTGGGAGGCCAAGGGAAATAAAACCCCACCATCATTCCTATTCAGCAGAGGAGCTTCCCTGATCTCTGGGGAGCAGGGAACCTCACCTGGGTGCATCTACCTCAATAAAGGTCTACGTTTTGCCTATTTTTGTGGCTGATTGGCATTTTTTCTTTGGTGGAGCCTGAGAAAAACCTTTCAGAAATGAGGCCCAAGAGTTTTCCATAGTATATCATTATAAGCTAGAATGTATCAACTAACTAAATTTCTGTCCAAAATAACCTCGAGTGCAAATGTATATATAATATGTATTTCCCATCCTAAACTCTAAAATCTTCAGCTAGTTACAGTAATGTGCCATTTACAGCATTGATAGAGACTAACCAAACTTTGGTCAGACCTTGAGCCCTCCCCCTCCACCAGCCCCTTGCTCAGCTCAGTTTTAGCAAAGAATCCTGCTACACCAGTTTACCCAGAATCTCACCCTTGATATTCATTTAAGCTCCTTACCCGCTGCCCTTGATGTGGAATCAAGTTCTTCCCATTGACCAGAGACATCTAACCAAATTCTTCTTGGAGATTTTCCATCCTTTCCTTACTCAACTCACAGGCTACACATCCTCACTTGTCCCTATTGTATTGAGTTCAATCTCTCTCCCCTACTACAACAAAATCGTCTTACATGCTTAGATGCAAAGTCTTGAATAAAATCTTCTTATATGCTCTAGAAAGTTCCATCTGAGTGGTCCTACAAGTGTCCCACTTGTCAGAAACTTTTCCATATTGTGACTCAGGTGAACAATCTTAGATGGCAAGGAGCTAGTTCAGTTAGTACTACAGGTATGCAATCTGGAGAGATTCTAAAATAGCCAATAAAATAGTCTTTGACATGGAACTAAAGAGCAAAGAAAAAATACAAAGGGAAATGTTTGGTAAAAAGGGCAGGAGAAAGTCAGGTCATACATAAGTTAAGAGAGTGTCTAAAGTCTAAAACCTAGACCTGAGGTAGTTAAAGCACAAACAATTGAGGCCAAAGGAGAGAAAGAAAAATAACAGGGGACATTAATCTTTACAACTAGTACATGTATATGGAGCACTAGGTGTGCATCTAGAATAAATAAAACCATTATTTGTTAAGTTTTCAATGTTCACTGTGGGGGTGACTTTTCCCACAAGTCCCCCTCATCCACCACAGATGAAAGTAGACAAGACAAGACATGATCTGTTTGGGGAGGAGAGGTGGCGGATCCCTCAAAAGGGAAGGGCCTTGAGCAGTGGCCAGTTTCTCAGGGGAAAAAGGCCTGGAGCCCCTTCCTCCAAGGGCTTTTCTTGGGTTGTAATACACAGGAATTCAGGGAGGCAAGGGTCAAGCAGTAGATAACATTTCAAAGAAATCTGAGGGCTTAGTTTGAGTCAGAGTCTGTCAAGAAGAGGGTTTTGCAGAAAATTTTAGGGTTTCCTGCTCAGACCCTTAATATATGAATGAAAGCACTCTTAGCAGAGCAGATTTCAAAGGTTTTTCAAGAATTCTTTGTGATGCCAGATTCCCCGCTAAGGGGCTGCACCCCTCCCCATTAGGTATTCAGGCTTAAGGGGATTAGAGCCAGGAAGTGCTTCTCCCAGAGGACATGGGTCCTCGGGCTATGTCACATAGCTGGGGGCACAGATCTATTGCTGGCTCTTTGTTGCAGCCCCCCCCCACCCGAGTCCTTCCATGAAGGCCTCCCAAGTGATTGAGTCTGGCTTAGGTTGCCCCACACTTTGAGGGGTCTTACCCGCCATTGACTTCCAACCAAGCTTTGGGGGCAGGGAGAGAAAACCAAGGCAGCATTTGCTACCAAAGACAAGCTTTGTCTTCTGTAGCTTGCATTCTGGAGGTCACTCACTCATCCTTAGTCACAGGGGGTAGAGTTATAATTCCTGAAACCAAGCAGAGTGGTCCATAAGAGTTTACCTGTAATTATAACTATTTCTGTAGTTAAAGAAAGAAGCAGAAGAAAAAGGAAGCGAACCACTACTTGCTAGTTATGCGACCTGGGGGTTCTGCCCAAGTCACTGAGAAGCAGGGGAGGCCCCACACCAGGGGAACCCTGATTGCCCAGAGCCCACCCCTCTCCCCAGAAGATGGATTAAAACAGCTGCAGAGGTAGCAGATTGAAGCAGCTTGCCTTTGAGAAGGGGAGGAACTTCTGGAGAAGGGAGATTGCTTGAAGCAACTGTAAACAAAGAGAACTATAAACAAACCAGCTTCCCAACAGGCAGCAGGCAGGCTTAGGGGCAAAGAGGCAGCCCAGGAATAAAACCTAAACTGGGGTTTGATAGCCTCCCCACACCCTGGAACTACTATAAACAATTAGAAACAAATCTTGACACAGGCTGCACTGCTTGAGCAAGCTGTAGGGGCCAGACGCTGCCCTCGAGGCTGCGATGTGTGTGCATTTTACGTGTGACTCAAGACTTTGCCCCTTTGTAAAACATGGCACTCAGAAGAAGGGCAA
Organism: Sturnira hondurensis; assembly: GCF_014824575.4. Classification (NCBI taxonomy): domain Eukaryota; kingdom Metazoa; phylum Chordata; class Mammalia; order Chiroptera; family Phyllostomidae; genus Sturnira; species Sturnira hondurensis. The sequence goes on from NW_028081623.1 coordinate 146,515, forward strand.
AGAAACACATGGCCAACATGACCCACGTTGGTTGAAAAGCTGGACATCCCACAGTGTATGGGATTTGGGGAGGGGCCTTTAAAACAGACTGGGGGCAGAAACAGTGCTCTCTTGCTTTGCACCACATGGGCAGCAGCGCTCAGGCCTCACATGGAGGAAAGCCAGCTCCCTGAGACTCATGCTAGGATGTGTGCCTTGACAGGCACCAGCTCTTGGGCTTGGCCTAACAGCACTGCATGGAGGCTGGGAGCAGTATATGGAGGTGAGAGCCTGGGAAGTTCCTGAACCCCAGCTCAGGCCCTGGAGCCTCATGGTTGACGCTTGCACAACCAAACTGTCTGGAGTGATCTGGCAGCACACCCTAGACTCTGAAAGAGAGAGAAAGCTGTTATGGGACAATGCAGGTGCTGACCCCACAGTGCACATCAGAGAGAGAGAGAGAGAGCCTAAGGGTGGAGACCCATTTGTACTGTCCTTGAGCTCCAAAAAGACAGATAAGTGCCCAGGCTGGTGTGGCTGAGTGGATTCAGTGCCAGCCAGTGAACCACAGGTTGCAGGTTCAATTCCCAGTCAGGGGTCATGCCTTGGTTGTGGGCCAGGTCCCCAGTTAGGGGTGTGCAAGAGGCAACTACTTATTGATGTTTCTCTCTATATATAAATAAATAAATAAATAGTTTTTAAAAACCCAAATACAAAAAGACAGATAAGCAATAATGGGGAACTTCCAGGCCTGGATTTGGACTTAAATCTTTCTGGTAACAAGGGAATTTCTGTGCTTTGGGAATGAGGTAGGATCAGAGCAGGAAGCCCTCTCAAACTAGGTACCCTGTTGATAAAAACCTGTTTCCTTCTGATACAAATCTTTGTGTTGTTGGCATACATGGTGGTAAGCAGGTGGATCCCAGGCTCCCCAGGCACAGTTAGGGTGTCTTCAGACACCCTATGTACTATGATGTCTTCAAATGAATCTGTGTTGCAGAAGACAGAATTTATAAATTCTAGTTATAGGCAAGCCATTCAGTACAACTATATACCTGATAATTCAAAAGATTCCCAGATAACTACATATTACAGCACCCAAATATATCACACCAGATGAAAATCCTTTGTTTAACAGGTTTTTTAAAGATGTGCTCTCAGCAAATGTACCTGCATTGTTTTTTATAAGAACTTTACAGTGACCAGGAAACTGCATCAATTTGGTGATTTTTTGTTAAAATCCATAACTTTAATACATATTTAGGGTTGAAAACAATATCTGTCACAGCTAAATTGGCTCATTTTAACTGCAAGTTTTTTGAATTGGCACCATTTGAGCAACTATTTTAATTGAAGAGTCTTTGAAACAGCCTAAATAGAGTTGTTCAAAATGTCATTTAAATATCTCATAAAATGTTAGTTTGTGTCCAAGAGAAAACTCCTGCTTTTTAAACATTTATTTATACAACATCATTCATTGATTTTACCTAGACACTTTTAGAAAACAATACATTTTTTTCTGAAAATTTACTTCCCAGGTTTTTTTCTGAACATATATATATTCTTTGTTCTCTACCTTTTAACTAAATATATGCTTCAAAAGCTTACTTCTTTAAATTTTTATTGGCAGATAAATGATTAAAACTGCAATATTATACCATTTATAATATATCATTTAGTATTAAGACACTATTTTTAAATTGGACCCTTGTAAATTTTAGTACAATTTAATAAATTATGCTAAAAACAATATATTAAAGAGATTTTTTATGTCATACAGATGCATCTAAATTAATATTTTCTTCACTTTTTCATGTTCTAATTTTTCAGTGTGAAATAACCTCATATCTATTAAAACACTGTAAAAATTCTATGATATATTACATATACCTTTCACCAAAGTACTCAGGTGTTAACATTATACATAACCATTATACAATTATTAAAATTTGGAGTACATTTATCTCTTAATATATTCACTGTTACTTATTTAATTTTAACCTCTATGTGACTTGATGTTTAAAGTAGATTTCATTTTTATTCAAAGTCACAATCTGTCTTTTAATTGGTGCATTTACACTGTTGACATTGAAAGTAATTATTGATATAGTAAAGCAAAATCTACCATATTTGTTATTGTTTTCTATTTGTTGCTCTTGTTCTTTGTTCCTGTTTTTGTCTTCCATTCTTCTTTTGCTTTGTATGGTTTTAACTGAGCTTTTTATATCATTGTTTTCTCATCTTTCTTAGCACATTGGTTATACTTTTTTAAAACTTTTTTTTAGTGATTGCCTGAGATTTTTGCATTATATATTTACAATTAATCAAAGTGCACCTTCAAATAATACTACTATGCTGCTTCATGGGCAGTGTGAGCCCCTTATAGTAATAAAGTAATTCTGGTTCCTCCCTGTCATCCCTGGATCATTGCTTGCAGTCATTTCACTTACAGGTAAGCACATACATGCACATATATGACATATGTATGCATACACGATGGAATATATTGTTGCTATTATTATTTTAAACAACTTATTTGATCAATAAGGATAAAAAATAATAATTTCAATTTCATTCTAACTTATTTTTTCTTTGATGCTCTTCTTTTCTTTTTGTAGATTCAAGTTTTTCACCAATACCATTTTGCTTCTCTATAAAGATCTATTAAAATTTCTTGCAAGGCAAATCTACTGACAATGAATTTGCTCAATTTTTTTCATCAAAAAAGTCTCTATTTTCCCTTCATATTTGAAGGCTAATTTTACAGGTTATGGAATTCTAGGTTAGTAAGTTTTTTTCTCTTAAAACCTTGATATTTCATCTTACTCTCTTCATGCTTGAATGCTAACTGAAAAGTCAGTTGTAATTCTTATCTTGGTTCTTCTATAGGGGAAGTATTTTTTCCTCTGGCATCTTTCGGGATTTTTAATTTATCTCTGATTTTCTGTAGTTTGAATATGATGTTCCTAGCTGTAGTTTTCTTTTTTATCCTACTTGATTTTCTCCCAGTTTCTTGGATCTCTGGTTTGATATCTGACATTAATATAAAATATCTCGGTCATTAGTGTTTCCTATATTCCTTCTGTTCCTTTCTTTTCCATCTCCTTTGATATTCCCATGACATAAACATTGTACCTTTTATTGTCCCACAGTTCTTGAATATTCTGTTCTACTTCTTTCAGTCTCTGTTTCCTTTGCTTTTCAGTTTTGGAGATTCCTGTGGAGATATCACTAAGCACAGAGACTCTTTCCTCAGCCATGTCCCATCTACTAATAAGCCCATTTATTTCTCTTATCATGTTTTTCACTCTAACACTTCTTTTTGGTTGTTTCTTAGGATTTCTATCTCTCTGCTTACATTGTCCATCTTTATCCATGAGGGACCTTAGCATAATAATCAGTTATTTATACTCCCCTATCTGGTCATTTCAACTTCCCTGCCATGACTGGTTCTGATGCTTGCTCTGTCTCTCCAAATTGTATTTTTTGCCTTTTGAAATACCTTGTAATCTTTTCTTGATAGTCAGATGATATACCCAATAAAAGGAACTGCTCTAAATAGGCCTTCACTGTTGTGGTGGTAAAATGTGAAGGAAGGAGAGCATTTAATAGTCGTGCAATTAGGTCTCCATCTTTCAGTGCCTATGAATGTGAACTTCACAAGTCTGCTCTGGTTTCTTTTCTCCACCTTAGGTAGGAAAGGATGGCTAGATTGGACTGGAGTTGGGTATTTCCCTTCCTCCAGGTTGGTTAGCCTCTGATGGGCCTCAGGATAGCCTCTGGTTAACTAGTTTCTCCTGAGAACAGGCCTTGTTAAGAAAACTGAGCCTCATAGGTTGCTTTCCACCAAGCAGTGACTACATATATTTACCTGTCTCTCCAATTTTGGGAGCAGCAGTTTTCCATGTCCTCATTTCTCTTAAGGGTTTGAGAAGAGTTGTTGATTTTCCAGTCTGTTCAGCTTTTTACTTGGTAGGATGACATCGCAGCAGCCAGGTTTCTTTTATGCAAAATGCTCAATTGTTTTTCAATTTGTCATGGTTCTTTGTATTCAAATAATTATGTAGTCAAATATATAAATTTATTTATTATCTCTGGATTTTGAATGTATTTCTAAAGCCATCTCTACACTGCAGTTGAAGAGGACTCTGCCTGTTTTGTTTTATTATTTGGTTTCTTTTTGTTTTTACAATTATATCCCTGTTCTGTTTATTCTTTTGTATATTATGTTTAGGTTAGTATAGGAGTTTATTAGTGTGTATAGTATAAGGTGTGTCTAATTTTATTTTGTCTCTAAATTATTACCCAAATTATTACCCAGTTGTCAGTATGATGTACTATTAAACCCATTTTCCCTATAGTAATTTGAGATACCACTTCTATCTTATACTAAATTTCCATATGTGCTCTGTCTAACTTTGGATTTTTTTGTTCTGTTTCTCTAGTCTCTATTTCTCTAGTCTATTTATGAGCCAGTACCACACTAATTTATTGTAGCTTTGTGGTGTGTTTTAATATCTAGAAAGGCTAGTCCTTCTCATAATTTTACCTTTTCAGTGTTTTCATGGCTATTTTTAATTTTTTATATAAACTTTAGAATTGATTTGTCTAGCTCCATTTAAAAATGCTGGTATTTTTAAAAGATTTTATTTATTTATTTTTAGAGAGGGGAGGGAAGACAGAAAAAAAGGCAGAGAAACATCAACATGTAGTTGCCTCTTAAGCACCTCCAGCTGGGGATCGGGCCTGCAATGCAGGCATGTGTCCTGACTGGAAATTGAATTGGCAACCCTTAGGTTCACAGGTGCTCAATCCACACCAGCCAGGGAAAAATGCTGGTATTTTAATTGAATTGCATTAAAATTACACATAATTTAGGGAGAACTGATAACTTTGTAATATCCTACACAAGAACAAGTTTTTTTAAGTTGTCCAAATCTACTTCTGTATCGTTAAAGACAGATTTATTCACACACACAAAACCATTTAAGCATATACTCATTGACAAGACAAAGACAACTAAACTTGTGCACATGTTTAATCTAGATCCTTCTCAGATATATCTTGAGACCCAGGGTCCACTAGAAATCCATGGATGGGATTCAAGACCACAATGAATCCATTAAAAATTATATGCAAAATTTTGTGTGTGTGTGTGTGTGTGTGTGTGTGGTTTAAATTGATTCTTTTATTTTGTTTTCTCTGAAATCATTATATTATTCTTCTGTATTCTCACTCAAGGATAAACTTCCTAGATTTCTCAATAATAGCAAACTTGTATGTTTAAAAAAAAGAAATACAGCCCTGGCTGGTATAGCTCAGTGGATTGAGTGTGGGTCTACGAACCACAGGGTTGTGGTTCAATTCCCAGTCAGGGCACATGACTGGGTTGCAGGCCAGTTCCCAGCAGGGGACTCATGAGAGGCAACCATACCTTGATATTTCTCTCCTTTTCTCCTTCCCTTCCCCTCCAAAGGTAAATAAATAAAATCTTTAAAAAAAGAAATACAGTACATAAACACTATGATTTCTTTTAATGCTTCAAAGTCCAATGAACCAAGCAGCAAATAGTTTCTCTCAATCCAGAATTGAGCCAAGCAATATGAGAGAATGCTGTGTAAGGCTGATAGTTTTACTCAAAGACTTGCAGACTTAGTTGGAGGCAAAACACCAAAATTAAGTAGAGAACCACAAAAGTCACCTATAATCTATTTCAACAAAGAATGTGATAAGGAAGCGTTCATAGACAGAGCACTCTGTCTGCAAAGAAATGTCTTAAACTTAGACTTTCCATCAACAAGGAGAAGAGCTTTCGGGTAACCTGATGTGTTATGAAAATATTATTGTGTTATTTGTAATCTTACTCCCAACATTTCCCACATTCAGAATTTTCATTTTCCAACAGTGACAACAGATACAAAGATAGGAAATGGAGGGTGAAGAAAATGTCTCTTCTTCCTCCTCCTCCTCCTTCTCTTCTACTTTCTTTATTAGCAGAGCAATTGTTTTCATTTGATCGAATTTCCCCAAACAATGACAGCTTGGGTTTGGCTATATCCCTTTTATGTGATCTTCCATTCTTCTGTATTTTTCTTCCAGGATGTATGATCTCTATATCTTCTACTCTCTCTTTTTCCTTCATTTTCTTATTTTTTCCTTTTGTGTCTTTTTCCTCTTCAGGCTTAAGCCTAGGCCCATACCCTTCACTAAGATTGTTTATCCCCAGGAAAGATGTTTAGCTTTAATAGTCTTTCTTAGTAACTAGATCAATGTTTCTTAATCTGATTAGAATGGCCTGGAGTACTTTCTACCAACTACTGATATCTGGGCCCTCTATCCAGAGATTCTGCTTGAGTGGCATGGGTGGGGCCCAGCCGTGGCTATAATTAAATTCTCCCAGTGGACCTAATATGCAGCCAGGGTTGAAAACAGTGACCCAGTGTTACCATCCTGCAACAAACTGGTTCTGTGCCAGGACCCATAAATTAACTTTCCTATAAATTAACTTTCCTATATATGATCATGAAAGCTCCCTCAGCCTATGTTTCCACGAGTTGAACTTAGCAATTACTTTTCTTCCTTTACCCCTTAGTTATTTGGGAACCATAAAAGTTTAGAAACTGTAGTATTCATAGAACTTGTCTAGCTCAGCCCTGGAAGCTGTGGCTCAGTAGACTGAGTGCCAGCCTTTGAACCAAAGGGTCAGTAATTTGATTCCCAGTCAGGGCACATGCTTGGGTTGCAGGCCAGGTCCCCTCTGAGGGGCATGCAAGAGGCAACCACACAATGATGTTTTTCTCCTTCTCTTTCTCCCCCTCATCCTCTAAAAATACCTACCCTTCCCCCCAAGATGAATAAATAAAATCTTTAAAAAATTGTAAACTTCAATTTTGTGATTCTAAAAAGAAGTAATCTAACGTGCAGAGAGAGAAAAGACCTTACCCCTAACAGCACATCTAGTAAGTGCCAGGAATGTGCTATGTAACTGACTCTAAAATACTATTTTTAGTCCTTATTTTTTCAGGTAGCCCTAGATATACATTAAGTTGTTAGCTTCCTTCCCCAAATCTCTATCTTTCCTTCTGTATTCTAGCTTGGATGTTTCACATCCTATCATACTAAGATTAATACTTTTTGTTTATTAAAATTTTAGCATCAAGTGTTTTGAAATATGTGCTTCCTCTCACCTCATACCACAAATTCTCCCCTGTCACAAATTTTCACCATTCTAATGATTTCTTTTGCACCCAAACCCTAACTTTATAACATAAGAACAAAAAGTCACTAGGTAAAGTTTTAGTAGCCCAGAGCACCACTTAAAAAATGATAAAATACGAAATATCATATTGCTTTGAATTATGTATATAAAGAATCAAATTTTTTCTCAACATGGAAACCTAAAAGCAAAAATACACTGTGGGCGCCATCTCCTGGAGAGATTTTTGCCAACCTGTGGGCACTTCCCTCCCTGCCGCTGGAAGTAAAACATTTAGCTTTTATTCTTTTTTTAATGCATTAGTTCATTTATTATTGCCCCATAATAGATTTCAGACAGCTTCCAAAATATACAAACAATAGAAAAGTAAAAACTAAATTTCAAAGCATGCGAGTCAGACAAACACACAGTGGAAAAGAAGCTACAGGATGAGACGGGAAAATAAAGCACCAGTAATCAGGGTTCCCACACAGCAGCACAGATGGACTTAAAAATTTAAGGAGGGCTTAGAAGGGTTAAATGCTGAGTTTTATTTTATTATATGTTAAGTTCGAGTTGCCTGTGGGATGTCTATGAGAAACCGGTACGTATGTAGCTGGGCGGTTAAATTTATAGCTCTTGAAACAGCTGTGAGAGATGGACTTGAAGGCGATCAGCCTGTGGTCACCGACGTGCTAGGCACATGAACTTGTGCAGAAAGAGTGTGGAGAAGACACAGACCCCTGAGGAATACTGATGTTTAAGGGGTGGTCAGTAAAAGGTAGGCAGTGTAATGAGAATGGCCTTTGGAACCAAATTTCCTTGTTTAAATAACAGCACCTTTACTTCCTAAGACTAACACTTAAGTTACACTAAAAAATTATTTAAAAACTGGTTTTACGCGTAATCTTATTACGTTAAATCAACTTTTAGAATCAGCTTCTTTTTAAATCTCTCAGGCTGTAGTGACCGATCCCTAAGCACTTTGGAACTGTCTTTCCTGGCGGAGTCTGGAATGGAAGAGGTTCCAAACAGTCGTGTTTTCTTATTATTCCTGCTTCTAAACCCAGATGTCAGCTGGCTACACTGGCTCCCATTCCTTTTCCATTTGCCTTCCAGTCTGCAAAATCCTGAGTTGGGGAAAGGGGCAGGGACATCAGCAGTCCCGCCCCCGACACTTTTCCACAGTCTTTTTTAGTCACCTTCACAGCTGAATACAACTTCCTGATGCTGAGGAGGAGAATACAAAGAATTGCCATGATTTTCTGGCTATACCTTGGGTTTATTTATGTAGAGTTATTTAGAATATTGTTCTATTTAGTCTTTTTAAAATCTCGTGTGGTTATAAATGTTGCTTGTTCCAGCAAAAACTCCGTTTCAGTTATTTTCCATTGTGAACCAGATGAACTTTTTCACTGAAACGATCACATTGTCTCATCAAATTTCAGGTCACTCGCAATTTCTTTTTTCTTAATTCCGCAGAGAGAAGAGGGCTGAACTCTTAAAAACTCTGCCCTACTCTCACCCACACTCCCTGGGTAGAGCTCAATTTCAGCTGAAACCTTCACACGTCATTTCTGTTCAGCGCTGAGTCAAAGGGGCCTGGGCGTTTGGCTAAATGGTTCTGTAATTCCTTGTGACCAATTCCTCTTGCATTTTCTCTCTCAAAGCTCTGTAATAATTTTAACCAGGTTTTGATAATGGGTTATAAATTTCCCTAATCTACTGGAACCTTCTGTGACTCTGAGTAATGTAATCTATCAGAAAAACTTGTCATCTGCTTCCATCTGTGCCAGTAGCATAACCAGCTGCTGGTTTTTCTTCTAGTCTGGGAACCTGGAGCATTTTCCTCTAGCATCTTCCATATGGTCATGTAATTTCTGTATCTATTGCAAATCTCTTTTCAAATATGTAATTAAATGATACATTTCATCTCTAAGGTAAGATTTGATATATTGAATTTTCTTCCTCAATTGAGGGATAATTTTTAATGTGGAATCATATACATGAGCAGCCAGAGGATTGCATACAAATTCCTAATATGGGTATTATTTATTTAATAAAACCAAACAACACAGAGAACAAGCAACTTAATAACCATTATATAGAAAAAAGAGTTTGTGTTGAAATTCTCTGCTATAACATTGCACCACTTATTATTATTCTATTAATACTTTTGATGAAAACAAGTGTTATAAAGTTAAAAGAAAGTATAATACAATACACAGTTACAAATGACTTAGAAAAAGCTTTTCTCCCCAAAAATATAGAGGTTACAGTATTTCAAATTATTAATAATATTCTGTTAGGTATTTTTAATGATCAAATATTGAGGTTTTAAAGTTGTATATGTTTCTGAAAATGTTTATAAATCATATGTGATACTCTCAGATCATGTCTCATCAGTGAAGAGGTAGATAAAAGTCAAGTTGACATAGAGGGACTAGTCAGCTGGAAATACAAAATCAGAAGTTATAAGTAAATTTGATCAATCTTTAGAAGGCACCAATGAATATTTCTTCAGCTCTACCTGAGAGATTTGAGCAATGTTCTCATTAAATAGAGAATATGAGATAAGAGTTAGCTAATCTTAGAATCACAAAGTGTTACCAGTAGAACAGATGGCCTAAGTGGTCTGACTTCATGGTTTTTTAAAAATATATTTTATTGATTATACCATTACAGTTGTTCTATTCCCCCCTTCATTCCCCTCCACCCTGCACACCCCCTCTTCCACCCTTCCCCCCCTTTAGTTTATGACCACGTGTCTCAAGTTCTTTAGATTCTATATTTCCCATACTATTCTTGCCCTCCCCCCTATCTATTTTTTACCTACCGTCTATGCTACTTATTCTCTGTACCTTCTCCCCCCTTCTCCTCCTCCCACTCCCCTGTTGCTAACCCACCATGTGATCTTCATTTCTATGGTTCCACTCCTGATCTAGCTGTCCTCTTAGTTTGCTTTTGTTTTAGGTGTGGTTGTTAATAACTGTGAGTTGACTGTCCTTTCACTGTTCATATTTTTTAGTCTTCTTTTTCTTATATAAGTTTCTTTAACATTTCATATAATAAGGGCTTGGTGATGATGAATTCCTTGAATTTAATCTTATCTGAGAAGGACTTTATCTGCCCTTCCATTCTAAATGAAAGCTTTGCTGGATAGAGCAGTCTTAGATGTGGGTCTTTGGATTTCATGACTTGGAATACTTCTTTCCAGCTCCTCCTTGCCTGTAAGGTCTATGAGAAATCTGCTGACAGCCTGATGGGAACTTCTTTGTAGGTGACTGTACCCTTATCTCTTGCTGCTTCTAGAATTCTCTCCTTCATTTTAATCTGGGGCAATGTAATGATGTGCCTTGGTGTGATCCTTCTTGGGTCCAACTTCTTTGGGACTCTCTGAGCTTCCTGGATTTCCTGGAAGTCTATTTCCTTTGCCAGACTGGGGAAGTTTTCCTTTATTATTTGTTCAAATAAGTTTTCCATTCGTGGCTGTTCCTCTTCCCCTCCTGGTACCCCTATAATTCAGATGTTGGAACATTTAAAGATGTCCTGGAGGTTCCTAAGCCTTTCCTCATTTTTTTTAATTCTTGTTACTTCGTATTTTTCTGTTTGGTCATTTCTTCCTTCCTTCTGGTCCACCCCCTTGATCTGAGTCCCAGTTTCCTTTCCATCAGTATTGGTTTCCTGTGCATTTCCCTTCATTTCAATTAGTTTAGCCTTCATATGTTCCTCTAATTTGTGGCTAAAATCAGCCAGCTCTGTGAGCATCCTGATCACCAGTATTTTGAACTGTGCATCTGAGAGGTTCGCTATTTCCTGGTTGCTTAGAGTTATCGGCTCTGGGGCTTTGAGTTCTTCTTGAGCCATAATATTTTGGTCTGTCTGTGCCTGTTACGTATGGGGAGCAGAGCCCTAGGTGTTCACCAGGGCTGGGCCACTCAGTCACTTGGTTGTGATGCTGTATGTGGGGGCAGGGTCAGAGGAAAGCAATGGCAGCCAACAGAGCCGGCATGGTCCATCCCACTGCTCACTCCTCTGCTGGTTTATCTGCACGCAAATGTGTGACTGCAGCCAGCCTGCCACCCCGCGCCCTCACTGGGTCCACCCGACACGGGGCTGCCTGGGTGCCTGGGGTCGGGGGATCTTTCTTGCCTGTCCCCTCTCCACTGCTGGCTCTGCCCCTCTTACCAGTCCGGTTGAATGGTTGGTTGTTGTCTGACTTCCATATAGTTCAATTTCTGTTCTTTGGCTGCGTCTTTGTTCTCCAAACCTTTGTTGTATTCAAACTTGGTTGTGGGAGAAGGCACAGTGTTTCTACCTATGCCTCCATCTTGGCAGAAGTCCCTGACTTCATGGTTTTATAACTGAGGAAACAGAGGCCTTATCCAAAATAGTGGATTATCCAAAATCACACAGCTGATTAATGCAGAGCCCAGATCAAGCCATAACTCCATCTCCCAGATAAATGTCCTTCCCGCTCTGCAAGTGTAGCACCACACACCAACTTCCAGCGGCTGAAGCTCCTTGATGAAAAGCCAGGCCCTTTGTGTGACTGTGCCTGAGTGAAGCCAGCCTTGTTAGTCTCCCCTTCCTTTCAGCGGTCCCTCCCAGTCCCTCAACAGGCCCTTCCCTGCTGTGATCCTACTCAGTTCTTTCCCATGAAAGCTCACCAATCCTTTACCTGATCCCCCCCCCCCAAATTTAAAGTGGCAGCTCACAAGTCTATTCTATTAACCAGATAAATGTGCCCAGGAAGAGACCTAAATAAATTTTCCCACATGCGTGTGGTTTCAGTGTGGCCTACACAGAGTAGTCTGCCTGTTAACATTGAACCACAATTGTAAAGAACTGGCATAAGCATCAGCTGAGAAAACAAAAAATGTTTACAGACTCCTTTTACTTTTCCATTTCATCTGAAAAAATCTGAATTAATTTCAATGGTCAAAATGTGTGTTCTTATGATTTAGACCATATTTACCTACTTTATTAAGCAAAAAAAAATCTGAGACAGTGGCTTTGATTTTAACCAACAAAATATAAGTATCTGAGGATGTTTGAGAAGATGAATACAGCTTTGTAATCTTTCATCCAGGAATTATATCACTAGCCATGAAGTCAGGCAGCCCTAGAGACACAAATTACTTATCATTACCAACATACTGAGAATTTCAGCACCAGGAATTTTATACCAGAAATGTGTAGAAGGCAGCCCCGTGGCAGCTGAGTAACAGATGTTTATTGTGTGGGAGGACGGAGTCTCCCTGAATACCTGAAATTATACATACCCCATATATGCACAGCTCTGCCTTGCCGGGTACTTCCCATTCTGTAAACATGAGTAGAGACAAAACTGGGCCTTCAGTGACAGGCCCTCTATTCGTGGACAGCCCAGAGAGGGCTTGGGCTTTAACACTTCATTTAACCATCTAAGAAGATACACCTGCTCTTTCATCTTGCTCATTATCTTAGTAATGCTCTTTTGGGTGTAAATTAGTCTAAAACACACACACACACACACACACACACACACAACAGAGAGAGCAACAAAGTCACCCAATGATTCCAATAGTAGGGAAACAAAGGAAGGACAGAATGTCAAGAGACATTGAAAAGTTTCACTTGGCACACGTGCAAAAAGTTACTGTTCCAGTCAGGCCACCATATGCCTATAATGTGGCACAGCCATTCTTTGGGCATGAGTCCAGGACTCTGGTCTGCCACTCTCTAATTTGGATTAATAATTCATTGTGTTGTTTGAAAAGGTTGCATAATGTGGTTCACCTAGTCAGCTGAATCATAAAGACTAGCTCATCCCAAGTTACATACACAGTTTTCAATGTTACCCAGCAAAATAACTTCCCAATTTAATCTTCTAAAGGTAATATCAATTCACTCAAAGAGAGTGCAAAAAGAAGCATCTACTAAAGGTGATTTGGCAATGTATGTATCAAGGGAAGAGAGAAAATGAGGGAGGTAAAAGAAATCAATATGTGTTAGATGTCTGCCATGTGCTAAGCATTCTGGGAACATATAATCCTCATAACAGTTCTGTCAAGAAGGTAATAGTATTCCCATCAGAGATATGAGGAGATTAAGGTTTAGAAAAGGTGAGCAAATGCTCAGATTCATTCATCTATTTGGAAAGACTCCAAATTCTTTATAAAAATGATGAGCTGAGTGGGCAAAAAAAAGTACTTGAAAAAAGAAAACACACTAAAATATGTGGTACACGTGAAATACAGAAGTGCTGAAGACATTTCAAATATTATTAATCGAATAGTGATATAGCTGGTCAGAACACATCATGGAGATGAGGTTTGACATGGCTCCAAAGCTTCTCAACTTTTTAAACAATGGGTTGCTCTATGTTAAAATGCTGACCTAATTTCCAAAGCTGAGAAACATTAGATGAATGTCAAAGTTAAAAGCTCTTGAGTTTGAACAGGCAGAGATCCAGGCTGGCCCAAGTAAAAGGTTAAAGATAGCATCTTTTTCATGAGGAGAGAGGAAGAAAGCAGAGAAGACAGCTTCTTCCTCTTCTAGCAGAAACCTGTCTAGCTGGCTGATGGGTCACATCTGCAGCAACAGGCATCTTTTATGTCTGTACTAAATTCTCTCATGCACACGTACCATCATTGCCCATTGAAGAAAGTCGCTGGTACCAGAAAAGGGATTTTACTCCTGTCAAACCTTTCTCAGCTCTTTACTATATATTCTTCTTCATAAAATAAATAATTTTATTTATTTATTTACTTACTTATTTTTTACAAGCAAAAGTTTATTTAGAAAGTCACAGAGGTAGATGTGAGCTGTGGAAGAAGTGAGCCAGCTGGGCTGCATGGGCTCAGGAAATAAGTTACAGGCAAAACAAGGGCCCTTGGAGCATAGGAAAAAGAAAGGCAGAGAAAGCACACCTGGTGGAAGGAGAGGGGGAAAGGCACAGGCAGGAATGCACCTAGGAGGGAGACTACACCTTAAAATTCTAGAATTACTGACACACTGTTTAAAAAAAAAAAACTGGCTACCATGAAGTTCATGAATGAGACTCATTAGACACGTAAAACACAAGTCATTTTTACCCTGGCTGCCTTTTGAAAGCATTTCACTTTCAGTTATCATGAATTATCATTTATGGTAGAGAGATGGTAAGATGAACCACAGAAAATCCTTTGGCAACATGACATATTACACTGCTAAGCGTGACTGGGAAAGAGAACGCTTCCACTCTCTGCTCTCCAGTTTTCACATTCATAATTTGAGAGTTAGAGCTGATGATGGAGTTTGTTCGGTTGTTTGTTTTTCCCAGATGTAACACTCTATGGTTCTATAGAACAAGAAAGGGAAGAGCTGAGAAATATCCTTTGGATTGATTGAGTAGGCAGCTGATGGTTACTTAGTAGAAAGCCATCTGTGAAGGAATTTGGGGTAAGAGGTCAAAGTTAAGTGAGTAAGGGAGGGCCAAGCTGAGATGAAGTGCATTAAGGACTGAGGGTGACATGAGCAAGTGGAGACAGAGCAATTAGACATTTATCTTTGAGATAGCTTGGCCCTGAGGACAAGGAGACAGTGAAGAAGGACACAGAGAAGGATAGAAGGGAATAGCTATTTGGTGGCACAGAGGAAGCTCAGTGCTTGCTTGCATTTAATAATAGGAGAAATATAAGTACATTTAAATGTTTGTGGCAAAGACTTTCTATAAAGACAGAAGTAGAAAGTCTTTAACAAATGAGACTTTTGAAAATGTACCTAAGGGTTTCAAAGCAAAAGTGCGAAGCCTCACCTTGGAGAGAAGAAAGTGATAAAACTGTCCAGGAGAATGGTTAACTCCCCTGAGGAGAAATGAAAAAGAAAGAGATTGAAATACCGATTACGCTGGAAAATGCAGCTTTCTAGAACTTCAGAAATTCTGTCCCATGGATTTTTACTGTCCATGCATTCAGGCACTAAGTCAGGATCTGGGCATCTGTGTCACAGCTAAATGAATGTACAGGGTTAGGTTGAATCAAATTATGTTTAAATCTGAATTTAATGCCACATACCTTTGTTTAAGCTTTCCCTTCCCTATGTCACAATAATGCCTTCATGAACAACAATGTCAGAAAGAGATTCTAAAATTGGTCATTTACCCTCTTCTGTTTTATAATCACTTCCTTTGCATTTTTTAAATTAAAAATACACAGAGAATATTCTCTCAGGGAACTAATTAGTGTACATTTACTATACTATATTATTAGCGAACACATACTCACTTTAAACTGCCACTTCTGGCCTAGGTAACTTGGAACAAATCAGTAATAGATAGAATCCAGGCCTCGCTCTCCTCCTATGTAAGATGAGTAAGGGAGGGCCGAGTTGAGATAAAATGAATTAAGGACTGAACAGGACACAAGCAAGTGGAGATAGAGATTAGAGAATTGTGTAAGAATTGTATAAGAGTGTTCTCAGGTCTAAAACTTTTCTGACTCTAGAAGGACATTTTCCAAATAGTGAACAACCAGAAAAATAAATAAAATAAATGTTTCTCTTGGATTTTCACTTTGAAATTAGTGCTTAAACTTGAAAAAAGGGTTGATTGGTTTTCTTCTCCTTTTATTAAAATAACAACTAATAGTCAATTTATTTAAAAGGTTGATTTAAGCATCCTGGCTCAGTATCAGTGGAAGTAATTTGTTTAACAATCTCAGGACTGTGTGAATCAGTGAGTCACTGGTGAGTCTTCATGTGAAAAACAATCCCAAGTCTCAGAACTTCCTACGGGGAGCTTTTCTTATAGTGATTCTCCGTGTTGGTGAGCAGCCCAACCGGTCCTTTCACTGTGAGTCTCTGATCAAGTCGGCACAAACCTTTACCAAAGACTTTAGGTTGCAGCTGGTTTGATTCTAACGGGGTGAATTACACCTCTGGTTTGCTGTCTTTCCCGTATTTTTAGAAGCCCTGGCTGCTGTGTGGCTTCCTGGTAGAACAGTGGTGAGTCAGGACCCAGAGTGCAGGAAGGGAGCTCTAGCTCATCTGCCACCACCTCTTCCACAGAGAGAGAGATTTCTTTTTCAAAGACTATTAATATCATATGTGAAGTTCTTTTCTACTAATGTTTGTTTTTCTAGCTGAAGTACTAGTCAAATACCATTAATGTCACTTTGGTCCTTAACAAACAATACATCATACTGTGTTTTATTAAAATGATGTAATCAAATTAAAATTGTAAATTTTTGTGCATGTTGCACTCCTATATTATACTCAAAATCAATCTAAATATCCAGAGAAACAGTAAGTACTACAGATATTGATAAACTTAGCAGGATCACTGGTCTCTTTCAAAAGTCCTGATTTGAAAAAATGCTCAGGATATATAAAAGAAGAATTTGGTAAATACTGGTTTACATAATTTTTAATTCAAAAATAGAATTTAGTTTTCATCTACATGGGAAATGGTATGTACTTTTATCAAAATGTTGGCTAGAAAAAGCAGAAGCAAATTTTGTCTTTGTATGAATCTGTTATTTATTTTATCTGTTCTTGTTCTCCTTTCACTCCTCCTCCTCCTTGCCTCTATGTCTGTTTTGTATGCTTCCTGTATCCCTCTTTTTATTCCCAGAGGTTTATTTTTAAGAAGTTGGTAATGGTAATAGCAAGTCAGCAAATTAAATTTAAAAATTATGGAGAAATTAATTCAGTCTAGGCCATGACTATAAGAAGAAAATGTTTTGACTATAAGAATATAATCAGCAATTTTGCTGAAAGAAAGCAAGTGTTAATTTTATGAAATATGTATTATTTATTGCTTTTACTTGTATTTACTTTATTAGTTATTCAAATATCTCCCTATCAACAGTACATCTAGATATGTACAATAATAAATTCATTTATTTGAGATATTTTGCTAACTTTCAGTCACAATAAACTACAGGTTTACATTTTTAAAGATATTGTTATCAAGTTTGTCAGGTAGGACAGAGGATATTCCATTTAATAATTTGGTATCTTATCACTTTTACACATTTGGTCGTGCAGTAGGTATGTAAGTCGCCACTATACACTTGTGCCGTGTGCTGCTACAGATGATAGCAGGGGTGACCCTGCTTTGGGGACTGGCTTTTCCTTTGAGGTTTCTGTTGTCTTTTCAACACTACCCCTTTTTGGGGGCTTGGCATGATTTGAGTGGGTTTCAGTTGTCAGCACTAAAGAGTTTAAGGTAATTATAGTACCTTAAAAATTATTGATTCTATTTATCTCGTTAATGTCACAACAGGTCACACCTTTCACCTGAAACCTCTATGTAGTTTATGCTGAAAAGTTTCATTCACAGTATCCATGATTTCAGTGTCCACAACTAGACGACTTATACTAAAATCTGAGAAATATTTGATCAGAAAATAAATTCAGAAATATGTATTACCCAATCCATCCACCCACAGAAAAAACAATGTTTGAACTGAGTAAAAAATGCAGATTAAGCAAGTAGTAAAGACAACAATTGCCTGTTTGGGTTTTTTGGTTTTTGGGTTTTTTTGCTTTGTCTGTTGGTTGGTTTTTATTTCAGAAATAACTTGGTATAATTAATGTTAATTAGCTGTGCAATTAGTGTTAATATTGGCCTGGGCACCCTTTCTGTTTCTGACACTAACATCTGTTGGGCATTACTAAGCACTAGAGCTAGTCTGCAAGGCTCTGGTGCTATTAAAGTAAGACAAACAGAGCTCCTGCCTTGGAAGGACTCATCCTCTAATATGAGAACACATATATTTGCATATAACTAACTGGAAAATGCAACAAGCATCATACTGGCAGCATCATGTGCTATAAAGGGCTGAGAAGTGAGACCAAGTTTCTCCTGTTAGTGGAGAGGTGACATTTGACCTCTGCTTTCAAGGCTAAGCAGATTTCTTTTCCCAGACAGGGAAAGAGTGAAGGACCTCTCAGGCAGAGTTATGTAACAATAAGTCACTCAAGGGTTCACACATGGGTTCACGCATGGATAAGACAAGAAAATTTGAAATTCCAGCATAATAACTGTTACTATATTCCTTTCTTCTCCACTCAAGAAATTATAATACAATGAAAGCAAATGAGAAGGAGGTTATTATCAGCAATAATGTCATCACCCCTACCCCTAAAATAAGTAAATCACCTAGAAGGCAGTATGTTATCATTTGAAGGACATGAGGTGTGACTCTCGTATTTGAAAACACTTCCACCAACCAACCTATAAGATTTCTCCATCCTGTAATATTGAGATTCAGATAGAGAAAAATGTGCTGTTTGCATTATTACATAGTTCCCACTCCCAGTCACTCTCCCACACTCCTCTCTTTTTATGTGTCATGAAGATGTAACACAAACGATGGCAAGAAGCTCACCCGCAAAACAGGAAGGTCACAAGCCTACACTGTGACCCTTGTGACCTAAGACCTGAGAGCTTTGGTACATCAATGAACCACCATGATCTCTGCACCAAAAACTGAATTGTGTTACAATTCTCCAGGGTCTGCACCACGCCTGACAAAAGGAAAAACAAATTTTCTATTGTATGTGTGATGAATGGTATTTATTAACCACAAACTTGGCACCTGGCTAAGTGGACCCACTATTAAAATCTCAATACCAGTAAAGCCAACAAGTGATCCTAAAACAAGACACTTAGTTTCACCAGAGAGAAAGGACTCTCTGGCCACAGAGGCCCACCCAGCCTGATCTAGCTCGTACAAACCTTCGAAAGAAATGGAGGGAGAAAATACAAACAACTCCAAACTGCATGGTTCCACACCAGCAAGATGACTCAGAGGTTACACCAACAACCCAATGATTCATTCATGGTTTGAGTGAGAGAAGAAGTTAGCCAACTGTGGGGGTCCGCCAGGCCTTAAGGGGGCCAAGGACAGAGTTCTCCACTGTGAAAATGGTGGACGAACTTGGTTTCTGGTCCCTGGAGCCGGCGGGTACCTTGACACTTTCCTAACCTTTTAGTTCCCAGCCTTGAAGGACACAACAAGGCTCTGGCGCAGGTGTCATGTTCCCAGATGGTTATGAGAACTTCTTGCCCTTTTGATAGCTTAAGGGAGTGCACGAACTTTGAAAAACAACATTGTTTCTAGTTCCCTGTAGTCTTGCTTTAGGCATTAACAGTTTGTATATAAGGCAGCTGTTCCTTGAATAAAGTTGCCATATGCCAGCAGAGCTATGGTCCTCTCCATTTTTTTTTTAGTCCCTCGCCTCACCTCGTGATCACATCTGCTGCAGCGGGCTGCGGCAGCCAACCAGAATGTGTTTTGCATGGAGTAGGGAATCCTGGCAGCATTACCCCGAAGCTGGAGTGATTTCACAATTGCCATGTTCTCTTCCTGATCCCAAAGATAAAAGATTTTAAAAACTCAGTTTTTATAACATATTCATTAGTGGGGGAGTATGGAAAATAGTATAGTAATATGTTATTTCTTACAAAGCAGCTTTCTTATTTTCTTTTTTTCTAGAGAATATATTATTTATTTTCCTAATAACTGAAGATGAGATGAATCAGCAGTCTTCTTGGTACCTTTTCACAGCTAGCCACCACTGCCACATACTTGTCCCAGCTCAGCCTCATTGAGTTTCCCCAGGAAACATACTCTGGCAGGATTGATTCTGGAATTCTGTAATACAGAATGACACGACATATAACTTCAAATTAGCAGCAGCTGAAAACAGTCCTACAAACTGGGGCCAAAGGAACCAGAATTATTCTGTATTTTTCCACACTCTCATTCATCACACTCAGTCTCAAGTGAAAAAGAAAAAGCCAAAATACCCTGTTCGGAAGGAAAATTATACCAAGACAGATATGTACATACACACATGTCACATGATATGCCTACTTTTATATTTTATGTTACATTTCACCCCCAAATTTCCCCCTGGAGTTTGCTAAGGGATCCTCTTACAGAGATAGTTATACTGAACATGCAATCATTGTCTCACCAGGAACTGCTTTTTTAAAATTTTCATTGAACCATTCATTCCTTCCCCCTTCATTGAAATGTAGTCCAACTTCACTGACAATTACCTGTTCTATGTTTTTGTACTAAGATATCAGCTAGTTGATCATGCTATTTTCTCTCCAGTCTCCCTCCTGACCTTTGATTGTCTCCATTTCAAATTTAGATTTTGGTTCCCTGAGGCAGAAACTATAAAATAACTACAACTTGACATTTAGTAACAAACAGTGTACTTGCTCTGAAGATGTAGCTTTTTATCGGTATTATTTTTGTAACATTGATTATTTCATTTATTTCCAGGTATACTTTAACACCTTAACTTTTCAGAGTATTATACAAGTTGCATAGGCTGAACTAATTATTTTTTAAATTGTATGTATTTTTTACATTTTTAAATTAAAAAAGATATGTAATGAAATTAACCATCCTAATCAATTTAAACTGTACAGTTCAGTAACATTAACTACATTCACATTATCATGCAACGGAGCTTCAGAACTTTCATCTTGCAAAACTGAAACTCTGTAACCCATTAAACAACTCCCATTTTTCCCTTCTCCTAGTGGCCACCATTTTTTCTGTTGCTATAAATCTGACTACTTTAAATACCTAGCTCCTTATTTTTTAAATCTAGTGATCTTATTCTACTATTTTCTGAACCTTATCAACCACGGAACTCTTCTGCTTCAAAACCTTACCTTTCCATCTACTATTACACTCTCTGACTGCAGCCTCTAACTTCCTACCATGCGTTTACATAGCCACCCAACAAAACGTCATACTCAGTCTGTGTGACTGATCACGGATAAGAGCCTGAACTAAGATTGTGCCCAGGAACTGCTATAGCTGTGCACCTTATTGCTGACCTACTTGCCCGCCGCCTGACAAGGAGCAGCAGTAGGTCCGCAGCTATTCCAGCTCCCATCAAATCTCCTACTTCAGATCTTCTGAGTCCTAGTCCAGGCACACATGCAACAGTGTGAGAAGGGCACCACCTTCATCTTCAGGTCACCCCGTCGTCAGAGTCAGATGCCGTCAGAGTCACACAAGGTGTCCTTTGCCCATGTGAGATCTAGTTTGTCTTCTCAGGTTCCATCTTGTCCCCACTGGTTCCAGTCTACACTATCTTCCTCCAACTTCAGGTTCAGATTCCTTTCCTAAGTACTTGTCTTGCTGACCCACAGGGACTATGGAGGGATCCTCTAGAGGGTATTTCACTAGTTCCCCTTCATGATGACCAGTGACTTTCCTCTGATCTTCCTGAGTCTTTGTGTCTCCAGATTCCGCACAGCTTTGAGCAACCTAATCCATATAGTAAATCTATTCCATTCCAGCCATGGTGGTTCTCCTCTGAGGTCAAACAGTAACTGAGACACCAGATTTGAGGTCATTACACTAAGTTCTGAGAAGTTTCTGTAGAAAAATAAATGGTCTTAAAAAGCAAAAGAATCAGGATCAAGGAGATTTTGATAGATGCTGTTTAAAAGTCCTAACTGGACTAGAAGTGGGGGAAACAGCAGACCCCAAAAAAGAGTCATCTGTGTATTTTATCTTATTTTTAACAGTTTGTTTTTTATTATATTTTTACATTACCATTTATCCCCCTTATACCCTCTTTCACCTCTACCCACACCCATCCCCAACCCCACAGTCACCACACTGTTGTCAATGTCTGTGAGTTCATTTTCTTTTTTCTTCATCCCTATACCCTCAACCCACTTTCTACCCACCACTCCAGACTGTCATCTGCTCTCTATCTATGAGTCCATTTCTATTTTTCTGGTTAGTTCAGTTTGTTCATTACATCCAACATGAGTGAAATCACATGGTATTTGTCTTTCTCAGACGTGTTTATTTCATGTAGCAAAGGGTAAAATTTCCTTTTCCTTTTTTATTAAGGCCAAGTGGTTTTCCATTGTGTAAAAATATACTACAGTTGTTTTATCCACTCATATACTAATGGACACTTGGGTTGCTTCCAAATTTTGGCAATTGTAAATATCACTGTAATGAACATAGGGGTGCTAATATTCTTTCAAATTAGAATTCAGATAAATTCCTAGAATTGGAATCACTGTGTCATAAGGTAGTTCCATTTTTAATTTTTTGAGGTAACTCCATACTGCCTTCCACAGTGGCCATACCAGTCTGCATTCCCACCGACAGTGCCCGAGGGTTCCCTTTTCTCAGCATCTTTGCCAGCACTTGTTGTTTGTTGATTTATTGATTATAGCCATTCTCACAGGTGTGAGGTGAAAGTTCATTGTGGTTTTAGTTCACATTTCTCTGATGATTAGTGACATTGACCACCCTTTCATATGTCTATGGGCCATCAGTTTGTCCTCTTTCCAAAAGGGTTTGTTAGGTTCTTTGCCCTTTTCTAAACTGGATTGTTTGTTTTTCTGGTATTGAGTTGATAAGTTTTTTATAAATTTTGGGTATTAAGCCCTTATCAGATGTACTAGCAAATATGTTCTCCCATTCAGTGGGTTGTCTTTTCATTTTGTTGATGATTTCCTTTGTTGTGCAAGAACTTTTCAGTTTAATATCGTCCAATTTGTTGATTTTTTCTTTTTGTTTTCCTTGCCTGAGGAAATATGTCAGAAAAAATATTGCTATAAGCAATGCCTGAGATTTTACTGTCTATGTTTTCTTCTAAGTTTTTTATGATTTTGAGTCTAATATTTAAGTCATTAATTCTTGCTTAATTTATTCTTGTGTGTGGCATAAAAGGTGATCTAGTTTCATTTTTCTGTACCTATCTGTCCAATTTCCCAACACCATTTATTGAATAGACTACCTTCAGCCCATTGTATGTGCTTGCTTCCTCTGTCAAACATTAACTGACTGTTTAGGCATGGATTTATTTCTGGGCTCTCTATTCATTTTATTGATCCATCTTTCAGCTTTTATACCAGTACCATGCTGTTTTGAGTACTATGGCTTTATAGTATAGTTTGATGTTAGCATGATTTCTCCAACTTTGTTCTTCTTTCTCAAGATTGCTGTTGCTATTCAGGGTCTTTTGTGATTCCATATAAATTTTTGAAATATTTGGTTAAGTTCTCTGAAATATGTCACTCATATCTTGAATGGAATTGCATTGAATCCATAGATTGCTTTGGACATTTTAATGATGTTAACTCTTCCTATCTATGAGCATGATATATGCTTCCACTTATTTGTATCTTCTTCAATTTCTTTCTTCAGGATCTATAATTTTCCAAGTACAGGTATTTTTATATGCCAACAGATTGGACAACCTGGATAAAATGGATAAATTCTTAGAAATATAAAATTTTCCAAAACTAAATCAGGAAGAAACAGAGACTGTTGGGAACTGCCTTTCTGGCTTCAGAAGCTGTAACCCACCATGGCTAAGCCTGAGTGAGAGACCTTGGGACACCAAGCCACTAGGGAGACAAAGCTTATCTCCCTGGCAGAGGCACCCCTTTTACTCACCCTGCTTGGCCCTGAGCAGATGACCAGTTAGTCAATGATAGGTAAGATTCCTCAAAGGAGGGATGACCTAAGGCAGGCATGGTCACAAAGGAGCCCTCAGGGAAGGACATGGGAGGCAATAGAAAAAGGGGGTGATGGACCCTCGAACCTCGGCTTTGACATAGCCTAAGTCCTCGTTCTGTCTGTAAGAATTCTCCTAATCTCTTGGCTGCCTTACTTCCCCTGCATGATTTAAGCCTGAAACAATGACAGAGGGCAGTACAGCCCTGGGCAGGAATGGGCAATTCCCTGGGGGTGATCAGGCCTAAGAAAGAATACATAAAATCCTGTGAAACCCACTTTGCTAAGACTGCCCTGAATTTTATAAGGGTCCAAGGATGACATGAGTTTTATAGACCTTTAGCTAACTGACCTTGACTCAGAATAAGCCCTCATAGTTCTTTGTATGTTATCTATTGTTTGATCCTTACTGCCTGACAATGATTGATGAGTTTTACCTGTATTCCCATGCAAACTGAACCCAATAAAAGCCCATTGAGGAAAAGGCCCCTAGCCCTTCTCCTTTAAGAGATCAGCCACCTTTCCTCCCCAAGTCTTGGGAAGTCTTGGTAGACTTATTCTCATACGTGGTGGACAGGGGGAGGGAGGGCTCTGCCTGCAGAGCCCTCACAGGAGGCTCTGAATAGACAGATTATACCTAGTGAAACTGTAGCAGTAATCAAAAAATTCCCAACAAACAAAAAACCTGGACTGGATGGCTTCACAAGTGAATATTACCAAATATTCTAAGAAAATCTAACACCATCCTTCTCAAACTTTTCCAAAAAATTCAAGATGAGAGAATGCTCTCAAGCTTATTTTACAAGGCCAGCACTATCTTAATTCTAAAACTAGATAAAGACATTACCAAAAATTTATAGGCTAATATCCCTGATGAACATAGATGCTAAAATCATCGACAAAATACTGACAAACTAAATATAGCAATACACCAAAATAATCAGCAGTCAAAATGGAGGCATACGTAGATACCCTAAGCCTCCTCGCACAACCAAAAGAGGAAAAATAACAAATTTAAAAACAAAAAATAACCAGAACTGCATGGAATAAATAAATCTAACTGTATGGAAGTCTGACAACCAAGAAGTTAAAGACAAAACATTCATCCACATCGATAGGAGAGGTGGAGATAGGCAGTCTGGGTGGACAAGACTCACCACAAGGCAGTGGCTGGAGGACCAGGGTAGGTGAGTTGGCAACTGGTGGACTGGATGGTCCCACATTTGTGTTCAGATAAATCAGGAAGAACAACTGGGGAGCAAGGCAGACCATGAAACCCAGGGTTCCAGTGTGGGTAAATAACCCTCAAAACCTCTCACTGCAAAAACCTGTGGGGGTTGCAACAGTGGCAGAAACTCCCAGCCTCATGGTAGAATTTGTAAGAGAGACCCACAAGGTCCTAGAACACACACAAAACCCACCCACCTGGGAATCAGCACCAGAAGGACTCAATTTACTTGTGGGTAGCGGAGGAAATGACTGAAAACTGGCCAAGAGTCAAGAAAGTGGCATTGTTTCCTTTTGGACCCCTCCCCCAGATACAGCACTACAACACAGCAATGTGGGTTGTCCCACTTTGGCAAATACCTAAGGTTTCCCCCCTTACTGTGTAACAGTAAGCTCCAGATCAAAGATCCAGAAAAGCTACAACTAAGTGATGAAGAGATAGTCAACCTGTCAGATGCACAGTTCAAAACACTGGTAATCAAGATGCTCACAGAAATTATTGAGCATGGTAGCAAAACAGAGGAAAAAGTAAAGGCAATGAAAAGCAAAATAAAAGAAAATGCACAGGAGCAAACAGTGAAGGGAAGGAATCCTGGACTCGAATCAATGGTTTGGACCAGAGCAAGAAATAAACATTTAACCAGAACAGAATGAAGAAACAAGAATTCAAAAAAATGAGGAGAGGCTCATTTGAACCTCCAGGTTCAAAAGTTGAACCTCCAGAACAACTTTAAATGTTCCAAAACCCAAATCATAGGAGTGCTAGAAGGAGAAGAGGAAGAGCAAGAAATTGAAAACTTATCTGCATAAACAATGAAAGAGAACTTTCCTAATCTGGCAAAGGAAATAGACTTCCAGGAAATCCAGGAAGCTCCAAGAGTCCCAAACAAGTTGTACCCAAGGAAGCACCCACCAAGGCACATCATAATTACATAGCCAAGATTAAAGATAAGGAGAGAATCTTAAAAGCAGCAAGAGAAAGGGAGACAGTTACCTATAAAGGAGTTCCCATCAGACTATGAACTGATTTCTCAAAAGAGACCTTACAGGCAACAAAGGGCTGGAAAGAAGTATTCCAAGTCATGAAAACATGGAGCTACATCCAAGAATACTCCATCCAGCAAAGCTATCATTTAGAATGGAAGGGCAGATCAAGTGCTTTCCAGATAAGGTCAAGTTAAAGGAGTTCACCATCACCAAGCCCTTATTATATGAAATGTTAAAGGGACTTATCTAAGGAAAAGAAGATAAAAAATATGGACAGTAACTGACAACAAACTCACAACTATGAACAACCAAACCTAAAAAAAAAAGAAAAAAACTAAGCAAACAACTAGAACAGGAACAGAATCACAGATAAGGAGATCACATGGAGGGTTATCAGCAAGGGAGGAGAGTAGGGGAAAAGGTATGGAGACTAAGAAGCACAAATGGTAGGTACAAAATAGACAAGAAGGTTAAGCATAGTATAGGAAATGGAGAAGCCAAAGAACTTACATGTATGACCCATGGACATGAACTAAGTTGTTGGGCAACAGAGAATGCTTGCAGGAGGTGAGATACAGAGTGGAGGGGACCCCTGTAATAGTGTAATCAATAAAATATATTTTAAAAATATATATTAAAAAACACAATCATACTATGATCGACTGGGATGTATTCTGGGGTATGTACATTTGGTACAACATTCACAAATCAACAAATGTGATACACCACATAAACAAAATGAAGGATAAAAACCACATGATTTTACCAATAGATGCAAAAAGTATTTGATAAAATCTGGCACCAGTTTATGATTAACACTCTCAGCAAAGTGGAAAGAGAGGGGACACATCTAAACATAATAAAGGCCATTATGACAAACCCACGGCCAGCATCATGCTCAGGGGCTCAAAGCAGTCCCCTTAAAATCAGGAACAAGACTTGGAGTCTGCTTTTACCACTCTTATCCCCTATTCAGCACAGTACTGGAAGTCTTAGCCATAGAAATGAAACAAGAAGAATAAATAACAGGCATTCAAATTAGAAAGAAAGAAGGAAAACTGTCATTATTTACAGATGACATGATATTGTACATAGAAAACCCTAAAGATTCTACAAAAAAACTCTTAAAACTGATCAATTAATTTAGTAAAGCAGCAGCATACAAAATTAATATCCAGAAATCAGTTGCATTTCTATATGCCTACAATGAACTATCAGAAAGGGAGATTAGGAAAACATTCCCACTCATAGTTACTTCAAAAAGAATAAATATCATGTGTATTTTAGTGGCTTCAAATCTCTTAAGGATAGTATTTATATATGTTTTTATCCTGTCTGCTCTTTTCCCAATAAAGTCCAAGAGCCAGTGGTCTAAGACAATTAAAATAGGTGGGGAATGGAATTGACCATAATTTTTGACCCACTTCCCCTCACCAACTTCAATCAAACATTGTTTACTACATTTTTGTACAAAGTAACAAATTCATCCTCCTGTGGATGGCAATAAAATTGTGATAAAATATTGCCTAAAATACAAAAACACAATAATTAAAAGAAGGAACTAAGGACAATCCAAAAACAAGTATTTCAACGTGTATCTGGAATATGGACAGTGAGAAAGAATGCCATCTGCTAGAGCTATAGCTCAAAATGAGAGAGAAGGAGGCTTCTACAGATATGGAAAAGAGCTTGCCTAGCAGAAATCTAGCATGCTTCAAATTAGAGGCTGCAGGTAGAAGACAGAGCAGGAGAAAGAGCCCCAAAATAGGGGATCAATTGAAGACCTATATATGCAACAAATACCTGTCTTGTCACGCAGGATAACCTGTAGTCAGGCATTTCACACAGATGTCAAAAGGGCAAGGCCTCCTTTTTCTAATACTTGTCAGAAGAAAAGGCAGCTGGCTCACCTCTTTCTCACCGTCATGTAACACTTCAAGCAACAAATCTCTTCACATACATAACACATCATAATTCCCTCAGTCTTAAAGATAAATAGACAATAAATGATCACCAGAAAATTGAGGTTAGCCAGCAGTATAGCAGACAGAGACCAAAATAAATAAAAAATTGTCCCCTAAACAAAGAGAGAATATTCAGGAAACAGAAAAGAGCTTTTATTTTGTCTTTTATTGAAAAATAGATCTCAGCCCTGGCTGGTGCGGCTCATTGGACTGAGTGCCAGTCTGCAAACCAAAGGGTTGCCAGGTCAATTCCCAGTCAAGGAACAAAGGACCTGACCTGAGTTGCAGTCCAGATCCCTTGTAGGCGGTGCATGGGAGGCAACCACACATTGATGTTTTTCTCCCTCTCTCTCCCTTACCCTCTCTTTAGAAATAAAGGAATAAAATCTATTTGAAAAAAATTTTAAATATTTTTTCAGAGCGAGGGGAAGGGAAGAAGAATGAGAGGGTGAGCAACATCACCTGGTTGACTTTTTTAGTGCCCCAATTGAACCAGATACCTGTTGCTTTGACCTTGGTCTTTCATTTAGCAAGATAATGCCCAATCAAGTGAGCCACACTGGTCACAGCCAGAAGTGAGCTTTTAGTGTACTTAGGTAGAAAAATATTGTATACAAAAACAAATAACATGTTTTGGAAAAAATGCTCAGAATATAAGAGTTTGCTTTGAAAATTAATTAAATGATTTGCCAATAAAAATAATAATAATTAAAAGCTTGACAGATTAAAGCACAAGAACTCTCCAAGAGGTCAAAAACAAAAGTCACAAGAAGGAAAATATGAAAGAAAAGATCATCAAATTGAGAATCAACATAGGAAGTCCAATTATTAGGAATTCTAAGATAAGACAGGAAATTATAAAATAATTACATTAGGAAAATTCCTTAGAGAAGAAATGAAACACATGTCTTCAATCTGGAAGGGTTTACCTGCTACCAATAGGATGAATTTAAAAGGAATCACATCTGAGCACATTATTTATGAACCTCCAGAATTCCAAAGATTAAAAGATATTAAAATGTTCCAAAGAAGGCTTAGAAAGGAAAATTGTGTACACAGAAATTAGAATCAGAAGCATTGCTTGTTTTTTGTTTGTTTTATTATCAACTTCAAACAGTAGAGCAATGCCTTTGAGATTCTGTGGGAAGCTTTTTTAAGCTTCAAGTTCTCTACCCAGCCAAACCATTAATCAAGTGGGAGGGAATAATAAAGAGTTTTTCCATCTGAAAGCATTGACAAATTTACTTTTACGCACCCTTTCTTAGGAAGTTACATGAGTGATGACAGGTGTGAGAGCAGTGTGACGGAAGCCCTCGTCACTCACAGCAAGCCCTCATTAGACATTATTGAGATTGATCAATCAAGAACTAGAGCTGTATGTGATTGGCTTGTGAATATAAAGCTAACACCAGAATAACTAAAACCTGAAGTTGTTAAAGTATTAACTTCTACAAAATGATATCAGGTGGTAAGATAAACACACACTTCAATACCATTTTATTTTTTAACTATGCTCATATACTATTTTGAAGTAACTTTTAAATACACTACCAGAGAGCCAATTAAATTTTTTGTATAATGTTCTCTTCTTTCAGTTTCTGATTCTCTGTATATACAAACTACTTAACATCCACTTCCTCCCCCATCTAGGTGTTCTTTTGCATTATCTGCAGAACTCCTTGAATGAAATTACCTGTACCTGAAAAGAAAACTCCTGTACATTCCAGAATCCATTAAGTCAATATCTAATAGTGCAAAAGTTAGACAACAAACCCTGAAACTTACATTCCAGAGGAAAGAGATAATAAATAAAAATATTGATGTTGGTAAATGTCCTGAAAAATGAGTTATCAGGCATTCTAAAATATTCAGTAGGGGCACCATAAAATGATCTATGTTGTGTGGATCAGAAAATTGAAGTCATCTGGGTCTTAACATATCATCTTCAAAGCTACGCCCCACCCCACAGTTAGAAATAATTAGTATTCAATCTGACTCCCAAATTTCCAAAACATATGGGTCACAACTGACTTGCCCTCCTCATTGCCATATTCTGCCACTTTCTACTATGGAAATACTATGAATATGGTTCAGAGGAAATATTCTTTCCTTTTCATGAAAAAAAGTCTAAAATATTTAGGTTCAGTTCCTGTTAAGTATTTACATGAAATATATATATTTATAAATATATAAGATATATCCCTCAGTACATTATATTTAGCTGAATAACAAATAAAAAGAGCCCTTTCCTTATTTTTTATCATCGGACTGAATTCAGACCACTGGATGGTTAGGAGAGACGTGTGTTTAGGAATGGAAGCCATACAGGATAGAGCAATCAGGCAAGCTGGGACCTTGATACCAGGACCCTTGAGCACCACTCCAGCCCCAGATATCTCCCAGGAATTATTTATGAGAGAAAATAATTTGCCTCTTGTATAGACCACTAATGTTTAGATATTCAGCCTTTAAAAAAAAACAAATCATAACTAGGGCACATATCTTATCTCATCTAATTATCATAACAACACTGGTTGATGGATACTATTATTATTCCAGTTTTAGAAGTGAGAAACAAGGCTAGGAGAAACAAAGAGAGATGTTTGCCATGGTCATCCAAACAGGAAGCAAAGGAGCTAGGTTTTAGTCCAAGCAACCTGATGACAGAGGACACACCACTTCTCACTCTCTGACCATTCCAAAGTCATCTCACACAGATAAGAATCAATATTTTTTATTATTAAGCCATAATATGTATAGAGAAAAGTGCAGTTTTATTTTTAAGTAAGCATATTTAATCAAAGTGTTAACTTGTTTATAGCCTGTATTTTTACTCATGTTCAATGTGCTCCTTTTCTCGTATCCTTAGGCATAGACCCCTCCTGGGCACCACCTTTTCCATGTTTCTTTTATGACCCAGACACTCATTATTAAAGTACTCCAGAGACTTCTTTTTTGTAGGCTAAATAACCATGAGTGCTTATGCCTTTCTTTAGAGTCTCCCAATTCCCTAATTATTCCCTCTGTAAATCTTTGAACATTCTTTAATTCCTCACAGTCTTCAACCAAAGTGCTATTTGTGTTTGCAAATTTAGCAGCATATATGGCTTGAGAATGAGTTTTTCACAGCAATTCCTTTTCACCCAGCCAGGATTCACGCATTAGCCCACCCATCATATTGAGTACATTTAAATACTTGGTGTGTTAAGAGGTCCTTTCTGTATTTCAAAAACAAAGAGAGCTTTGTGTTATTTTTGAAAAGCCACATGAATAACTTGAAAACAAAGGGTTTGTCAATTACAATCTGTTCTTTATGTTTTCAGAATTTGTGTTTGGCTGAATATAATCCACTAAAAGTCATCAGTGGACAAGAAGGGCATGGGAAAGAGTGGTGCGATAGTTTCTTCCTGGGGGAGACCCAAAGTCCCAGGAGACAGGGAGGAGTACACCATCCTGAAGAAGTAAATTCAGAGCACAGCAGTTGCCATGGGTTAGGCATAAGGAGTGAGCACAGGGAGAACAGTTTGTTATCACATACACCTAAAAAAATCTGTGTGCCCAAAATGATTAATTCAAAAGAGAAATACTATGCTATTGTGAAATTCTAAAATTTAGAAGTTTAGGAGTTAATTAGTCTCCACTTGGGTAAAAAATAATTTTTTTTCAGAAAAGGAATACTCTTATCAGTCAAAATTATTATCAGTGGAATTTGGAAGATGTTTCAGAAATAAGCACTAGAGGGAAAGTGAAATTAATTCACATTATAACCTAATTACAAGGAAGAAATAACTTTATTG
Source organism: Sturnira hondurensis (assembly GCF_014824575.4). Classification (NCBI taxonomy): domain Eukaryota; kingdom Metazoa; phylum Chordata; class Mammalia; order Chiroptera; family Phyllostomidae; genus Sturnira; species Sturnira hondurensis. Next base: position 178,154 of record NW_028081623.1, read on the forward strand.
GGAAAGAAACAAAAGAAAGTATCCTACATGGAAATAGAGAAATAAGGCAAAAGACTTACAAGTTCTGAAGATACTATCATCAGAAATGATGTTTTGTTTATGTGTTTAATACGGTAGTGTGAACATGAAATGTAAACCCAAAGGTATGCTGTACCACACACACAAAAATTGAATTTCCCTAATTAAAGAAAAACTGCTGTTAATAAGTAAACAAACAAACAAAAAGATCATTAATTCAATGGAAAGGGATATTCACAGGTAGTTCACAGAAAATGAAAGACAAATAGTTCTATAGTTCACATGGACCCCCCGTGCTTTCATAATATAATCAGTGAAAACTAGACTGCAATGAGATACTGCTTTCACATATCAAATTGGCATCTAGCAAAAAGTGTAATAAATCTTCATTGGCATGATTGTATGGAAATAGACCCTTTCATAATTGCTAGTGGGAGTACAAATTTGGATAATTTCTTAGAATAATTTGGCAATACACAGGATGGGGTCAAAAGTAGGTTTACAATTGTTTGGATGGGAAATAATACAAAAATTAATAAATAATACAAGGATTAAGTCTGTGTTTCCCATCCTCATGACTGTAAACCACTTTTTTTCCCCACCCCTGAATGCCAAAATTAGAAATGTACACATCCTTTTTCCTAACAGCTTTGTCTATTGGAACTTATCCTTCACACATATACTCTTACATAAATAAAATGACTTATATATACAAAGCTTTTATACTGCAGTGTATTTTTACCATGACAAAAGATTTAAAACCACTTAAATGCCCATCTCCACTCCTCCTTACTTACCACTTACCTATTTACCTATCCCTTGATCAGAAGACAAGAAACTTGGATAAAAGTGCACAAACAATCATGCTCTGTCCTTCTCTGCACATCAAAGAAGTCACTGGTTGGCTGCTTAGTTGTGTGGGTGGGACCTGGCAGTCCACACAGGCTGGCAATGAACGGGATCCCCACAGAGCTCCATGCCTACTGTGCTGAACACATCTCTTTCTGTCTAGAATTTGCCATCTTGCTCACAATGATTAAAAATTAGCTGGACCTTGGCCCTGGCTGGTGTAGCTCAGTGGATTGAGCGCGGGCATGCGAACCAGACGATCACAGTTCGATTCCCAGTCAAGGCACATGCCTGGGTTGCAGGCCAGTTCTCGGCAGGGGCCAGTTCCCAACAGGGGATGCATGAGAAGCAACCATACATTGATGTTTCTCTTCCTCTCTCCTACCCTTCCCCTCTAAAGATAAATAAATAATTTTTAAAAAATTAGCTGGACCCTAAACTACAATCTCAGTAAGGATAAGATCCATGTGGTGCTCAGTTTTGCATCCTCACTTCACAGCAGAATACCTAAAATGCAGTAAGTGCTCAATAAATGTAAGCAGCAGGATGGGGCTCAAGAACTCATGAGACTTGATTTCCATTCTATAACTGGTGTTCTTTGACTGACTTGTTGGTGCAGCTGCCTTCATCTGCCTCCCATCACACCTCATTGCCAAAGTACACTTTGAAAATGTGGATAGTTTTTTCCACAAGGTATCCATACTAGCAAAGAATCCTGTTTAGTGACATATTTTTTCTGTTGAAAATATTAAAATATAATGCGCACATTGGTTTTGAAGATCCACCGGGTACAAGTGAACATTGTCAAATAAACAAACACACACAAATCTACTTGTTAAGTCACTGTACGAGCCAAGCCAAGGTTTTCAGGTTTTGGCAATCATGAATATGGATTTTCACAACTCGAACAAGGTGTGGTCTTGCCTAACTTCAATATACAGAAACATGTACTAACAGTCTCCAGCATATCTTTGCATATATTTCCTCCTGTCATCTAAACCTAATCTATTCTCACACCAGATGCCAATCCTTTCATTTAGCCACATTTATATAAGTAAATAGCCATTTTATAATATATAAAGAAACCCAATAGAAAAGGTAGGCTAAAAATAAGTGTACAGAAAAAAAAAGAATGTGAAATCACTGTATAGATTGATAATTAAAATAAAATGTATGATAAAAAGGGCAGAAATGACTGGGAAGGGTTTAGGGACTGATACTCACTAGAACCATAAACGTAATTGATCTCTCTTATTAAATCTTATTATTTATGACCCATTTAAAATAGTTTTAAAATGAGAACATAGGAGGTGACTGTGTAGTACTAATGAATTTTGGCATCAAAAATTCCTCCATAGCTTGTCCTTTGACTTACTGCTGAGACCTTGAGCAAGCAACTCTTCTGAGCCTCAGTTTCAGTATCTGTTTTAAAAAATAAGGGGACAGTGATGTTAATTACTAATAATATATGTGAAGTGCACAGCTGATAAGTAGGTGCTCAATAAGTAATATCCATGAACTGAGATAATCTCTCTTCACAAAGTCTCCAAGTTGCCAGCAAACTTTTAAACAATGAACTTAGACTATCATTACCCAAAATAAGCTACTTCCTTTGAAAACAGAATGGAATCAACTGGGGAGGTGAAATACAGTTGTTTCCCTGAAGCACTCATGATGAGTCAGGCAAAGATTTGAATGTTGCTCAAGGCGAAGTGTTATTTTTAAGGAAGCTTTTCCAAAACAACTTGTTACTCTTTTTATGTTTTATGAATTAAAAGAATTTACTCAGAGTATGTTCTTTAGGAGCCCCACTCAGTGAAATCCTAGGAAAAAATGCTTTAGCTCAGGCAATAATTCCTGCTGAAAATTAAGAGCTCCAAGAAATTCCAAGAACTGAAGAAATCACCTGACATTAAAATTAATAATATAAAAGCACATAAAAACAAAACAAAACACCAGGAAGAGGTACCAAAAGAAACTTTCCTGATATTGGTGTGACTCCCCATTAATCAGATTATTAGAAAGAAGAGTTAAAAGAGTATAGTTAAAAAGAGTTTTGTAAAATCATACAATAGGAACAACAGGCAGATTTCCAAGATGTTCCTCTAACAGGGTCATATTGAAGTCTGCACGCTCCTATTCAATGATCGTTCCACACCAGGCAACAAGCACTAACTGTCACCTTCTGCCTGTCCATTTACTGCTCTTGTTGTTTAAGCAACACATAGAAAGAATTGTTTAATTTGAAACTTTACAACAAAAAATTAAGAAAAAGTTATATAAAGTATAAGAAACTACAGATCTGTGCATGCAAATATTTTATACCTTTGAACTGTCAATCAACCTCCCTCCTTTCCTCTGCCTTCCACACCCACTGGGGGAGCACATTGTTTTAGCAAGACTCAGTGTCAGTCTTGCTTTCTCATTACCTTCACTTGTCCTTCCTTACACTAACAATTCCCCTCTTGGACTCCAAACTGGTCGTCACCATTAGATTATGCAAACCCAAGACCATTCACCCCCACAACTTACGGTCTACATGGTCATCCTTTTTTTATTTGGTTGTCTTTGTTGATGTGACTTTACTATCTCACTGTCTTCATCAGCACAACTTCACTATTCCAGCAAACTGTGGCCCAGGGAGATAAAAGATTACCATTTATTTCCAATACTTTTTGAAACCCTAATCTCAAAACCCCTGCCTAGCAACATCCACCAATCCTAAACCATTGTATCATAATTCATTACCCAATTCTAATCAAGCTTGAATAGTGAAAGGCCCATCAAAAACAAGAATACAAAAACCTCACAAATAGTGTAACATTGCCCACCCCTTGCAAGAAGCTATTAAAACTTTGTCAAGTTAGAGAGTTTCTTTCCAATGGTAAGTAACAGACTCAGCTTTAGGAAGCCAGCATTCTTGGATGGATGTCCTCCTTCTTAGTTAGGTGATTATTGTTTGTAAGAGATCTGTGTGTGTGTGTGTGTGTGTGTGTGTGTGCACTTGCAATTTGATCCATAATGAGAGAGGTTTGTATATCTACTGCTGATATGATTGCTCTCTTTTGTAGCTTTTCTATCATTGCATTCACACCTCATCCTATTGAACTTCTTGTAAGTTTTCTTCTGTATGCTGTGTTCTCCATGCACTTTCTATTTGTTCTTCTGGTGTGGTAAGGAAAGGTCCTACATTCCATGCATCTAAAAGACTACAACCTTGAGCCCTCAGCGGTGTGGCTCAGTTGGTTGGGCGTCATACTGCCAAGCAAAAGGTTGCCAAGTCCATTCCCAGTCAGGGCACATGCTCCACCCCACTCCCCATCAGGGCAAGTGCAAGAGGTGACCAGTAATGTTTCTCTCTCACATCAACATTTCCATCTCTCTGTTTCTCTCCCCTTCCTCTCTCTCTCTAAAAATACACGAATAAAATCTTTTAAAAATAAATAAATAAAAGACTACAACCTTAAACCTATGGACACTAGGCTAAAGATGATCACAATCCTCCAAAGGATCATTCTAATTCTCAAATCTCTCCCTGGTCACACTGGCTACTCTGGTTGCAAGAGTTCATATGGAAGCAAACTGGCTAGTCCAGCAAGGTCAATGTTGCCTCTGTGCGAACTGGGGCATCTCTACAGACACGTTACTCAGACAGCTTTGTTGTACCTGAGGTCCTTTTAAGGAGCCTCCCTGAGAAGAACTAGACTAGATAATAGATTTAGTTTACATTTAGTTTAAATTTTCCTTGCATGTTTAAAGAAAAGTTAGAATAATTAGAAGACTTAGGCCCTTGAAGTCTGATTTACTACTTGAAAACAATTCAACTTTCATCTTGCAAGTTACTGTGTACACATTGGAAGGGCTGTATTTATGCTGTGATCACAAAGTGCTTTCCCTTAACTGAAGAGCAATTGTGGACAAAGAGTACATTTGTTTTTAATACTGTATAAATCAGGCCCAAGATTGAGCTTATTTACTAAAATAATGGCTCAAAGAAATGTTTTATTTGGTATGTACTACTAGCTGATTATAGTTAATAATAATCATAAGTAGGTTTTACAGAAGTATGATAGATTATGATATCACCTAGTTATGTGCTTTAGAGAGTAAATCTTACAGCCATGTATTTTACCAATGCATACAGCATTTTGTATATAGTAGGTGCTCGAGAAAATGTTTGCCTTATCTCTCTTCACTGTACTTGCTCAGGCACTGAGGCAACTAACCTGTCTTTGTTTTGCAGCAAGTTTGGTGAGCCTGCAACCTGACACTTCTGCCCCTGGCATGGTAACACTTGCCCATTGACTTTTGACCACTGCCAAAGGCAGTCTTCAAATAAGCCACACACTAACACTGCTATAAAAAAAAAAATTGTTTTAAATACTTTCACCTTATACGAGGTGTCCATATCCCCTTAACAATTTTTCTTCTCACCATACTTGTTTCTCTCTCTTATCTACTTTACAGACAAACTAGCAGCCACAGATTGAACATAAGGGGTTGAAATAAATAACTGGAGAATGTTACTGTAGAAATACAGAAACTGTCAGAAAAATTATTCTCCAGAAGAAAATAATTTTCTTAGCCATCTACCAAGGGAACGTCTGATCTGCTTATCTAAGAACAGATTAGAACTGTTACCTAGTTTCTGTGTAGACCGGACTTCGATTTGGGGGCGGGGGAGCGGGTTAATCAGTATAACTGAACTCCTTTCCAGTTTTAAGCCTGAATTTAATATTGGAGAAAAAAAGTGGAGCCCAACACACCAAAATTCTGGATTTCCCGTCCTGCCCTCCACCCAACTCGAAAATAAAATCCTCATCCTCTATCTCACTTCTTATTTCTGGGGTGACCTAGTTCTGCAAGAAGGAAAGGCACCCTGTGGTGAGCCAGGCTGAGCATAGGTACTATTCTTGCAGTCCTGTGGCACCGCAGCCGGAACGGAGTCTGAGCCAACTAGCTTCAAATCATTGCGTTAATTCTGAGGGACTTCGATCTCTATCCTTGGCCAGGAGTATACTAACCTAGGAAAGCAGACTGGCCTTGCAGAGAGGTTGAAGAAGTGGATCAGGCCCTCTGGCAATATTTCAGATGCAGGGGAACGCTGGGGTAAGCAGGCTTGGAGTCTCCTGTTTATGTTCCGTGACTGGGACACAGCTGGCTTTAAATAAAGACATTAAATACACAGCACTTATAGTTTGGTCTCGGGCCCGGGCCCTGGTCTGTGGCATTGGCCACTGGTCTCCACCAGCCAGGGTCCTGGCTCTGGTGTTGGCTACCCAGGGAACAGCCCTTCAGCTAGTAGTCACACCTGTTCAGTGTTTCTCCACTCAGTGCCTCCGCCCCGGCGAACGCCACCCGCACCGCGGAGATCCTGTTGCAGAGCGGGGGAAGGAGGCAGAGAACTAGGGCCCGGCCTTCTCCAGCGGACCCCCGAGGGGCTGGCAGCACAGGGCTGGGGCAGGGAAGGGTGGCTGAGAAGGCGGGAGAGAACGAGACGAGCGGAGAGGGGCATGGGGAGGGCCGGCAGAAGGGGCGTCGCTGCTCGCGTTACGCTTCCAGAGCCTGCGGCAGAGGCGGCGAAGCTGAGCCGCGGAGAAGATGGGGCTCGTACCAGCCTCGGCGTTTCTCCTCGCAGCCCTGGCGCCGCCGCCCCTCGCAGGGCCTTGGCGCCTGTTAGGCCGCGCCCGGTGAGCGGCCAGCGGCACCTCGCCCCGGACTGGAGGGGAGGGTGCGGCGGGGCCGCGGCTGGGGGACTCCGAGAACCAGGCGGCTCGCGCCTCTCGGAAGGGCACCAGCTCCGGCTGCCGCCGGGCTGCGGCCGGGACGGAGCACCCCGCGAGCCCCCCAGGGGCCGGCAGCGGCTGGGAGGCGGCGCGGGGCTCGACCCTTCGGCTCCGCAGCTCCGCGCTCCGGGCGGCGGAGGCGTGGGGTCGCGCGCCGCGGTAGCCTCGGAGCCCATGGCGGGCAGCGACGCGGATGGCGAGGGTCTGGCGCGCAGAGGTGGTGCGCCGCGGCGGCCGGCGGCCTCCAGCGGGCGGGAAGGCGAGGCTGCCGCTGCCCGCCCCGAGCCGCTGTCCACTGCTGAAGCTCCGGCCGAGGGCGCGGAGCTGCCCCCTTGGATGCGTCTGTACTTCTACGGAATGCACGGGATCACCCTGGACGTGCTCCTGTCTTCCGCGCGGCTCTTCGTTCGCAGCCCCGACTTGCGAATGCTGGGCTTCTCCTCGCCCCTCCACTACCTCTTGCACTTGCTCACCCACTTCGCTCTGGAGAAGGTGTACCGGCTACAGCGGCACTGCCCCAGTACCTTCGTCTTCAATTTTCTTCTCTACCCCTCGGCGCACGTGGTTCTGCAGATCCTGGCGAGCCAGGCGCTGCTGCTCGGCCTGGGCGGCGGGCCGCGGGGCGCGGCGCCGGGGGCGCTGGACCTGGTGTTGCAGTACGTACTGGCGCTCTACCACTCGCAAGTGTTCCTGAAGCGCTTCCTACGCTTGCGGTACCGACGGCAGCTGCAGCAGCAGACACAGGGCGCGTCCCTCGCCACTCCTCGCACCCGCTCCCCCACGGCGGCAGGTGGTGGGCGGCGAAGAGCCCGTGGCCCCACGGGCACCGGAGGAGCCCCCAGCAAGGGGCTGCCAGACCTGCTCCGCTTTCTTTTTTACGGAATGCACGGCTTTTTGGATGAGATTTTCTTCACCTTCTTCTTTAACGTGCTGGGGCAGAGGGACAGGGCAACCAGTGGCCACACGTCACTCTGGTCATTCTTTATGTATGGCAGCTGCAGTTTCCTGGTGGAAAAGCTCTATTTCCACCTTCACTACAGTCGAGGCTGGAGCACCTGGAAGCGGATGCCCCTCTACGTGATCTTCATCTACGTGTGGGAGCTGTCCTGGGGTCTGGGACTCCGCACGTGGGGCGCTTGTTCCTGGGACTATTCTCACTACCCGCTCAATTTCATGGGCCTCATCACCCTGATGTATTTACCTGGTTGGATATTCCTTAGCGTGTATCAGGACCTACTTTCCAACGTGTTGTGGCGTGTGCAGTACATACCAATTGACTAAAATAGAAGCAAAAACAAAAATCTGGATTCCCACCAACCAATCTAATTTATTTTTAAACGTTTAAAACGGAGTAGGGTTTTTTTTTTAGCGTTTTAAATTTTATACGTTTTACTAAACTCTTCCAACATACGTATTTCATTCGATATTTTAGTTTTTCTATTTGGAACCTATACATAATTTACTATTTGAAATATTACTGGAAACACAACTCAAAGTACTAACTCGTCAATATTTTAAAAAACCTGACAAGCCCAAACAGCAGCAAAACAATTATCTCTTAACGTCAGAAAGTTGCAGGATTCACTCATTTGGGTATGGGGTTGGGGTAGGGGGCACAGCGATAGCTGCTATCTTCAAATCAGAGACCAGTGACTTTTACAAGATTTATTGAAATTTCCTGGTTTAATGGTGTGTTTACTTGCTTTTTAATCCCATTTCACTTTAATCCCTTGCCATATTTATCAATGACTGCTGAAACTCAGTGTCTTGTACTCCTGAAACTGCAGTTAATAATTCTTAAAGTGCCTCCCTCTAGCACACAAAGTGAAAAGAAACTGACAAATATAAAAACAATTTTTAAATAAATCTTTTCCAGCAGTTCCGACAGGTGACACTGTGTTACGTATTTGATCTCCGTCCTGGAGAGGATCGCTTTCCAGCGTGGGTTAGCCTTAAACGCCGAGTGTTAACTTGATCAGATGCTATGTTATCTATGGCTGTAAATGTTGATACTGTGTAATTATGTAAAATGTTTGCCTTACATGTCCAAGGGCCAAGCCAGATTATACCATCGTCAGTAGTGTTTTAACCCCAACAGACCCTTTCTACATGGAGCTTCGAGAGTAAAAACAGTTCCTTGGAATAAAAGGAACTTGAATGTTCACTCTAATTGCCTTAGGCCTAATTGTTTTCTGTGGATACAGGTATGTGTATTTTGTGTATTTCTGCCATGGCTCAATTATAAACATGTTTCTTTTGGGGCCCACAGAGAGTTCTTGGGCCAAGCCTGGTGTGTAATTCAAATTATAAATCATTGATAGCCCTTTAGTGACTCATTATTCATGTCTCAAAGCTCCAAAGTTAAATGAGATGATGCAAACCATTTTAAGAAATTATGTCTAATTAATTAATAATATACTTTAAGGTTGTTTGCTGTTTTTATGATATTTTTAAAAAGACGTAAAATTGAGTGTTGCTCCACAGAAGATGACTAATAACCTCTGTTTTCATTATAAAGGTAATTAGGAAAACTTACAACATGCACAAATGTATAGTTTCCTATTCAAATTGCTCACTTACCCATGCCATAAAAGGGAACTTCATTTTTTTCTAAAAAAATATTTGCTATGGCAATAAAAATAAATATGTCTTTAGATTTAAGTTGGATGTAATTGTGTGAATACTATTTTATTTTAAACCACTCCCTGAGGTTGTGAGCTAAATTATAAGGAATGCTATATAATCAACCCCACCTGTGAAATGGATCATGTCAAACTGATTTTTTTATCCAGTCAGACCCAGGTACAAACTGTTAATAGTAAGCTAAAATGTTTTCAGAGAGTAAAAGTGTTACTTCATGATACTTGGTCATGGGTAAGAGATTCCTATAAACCATGGGGAGAAACGAGTGTAAGTATAGCCACTAAGGTTAGGCAGATGCTGAACAAAATATTTGTGATTGTTCTGTGACATGTGGGTATGAATCTGAGTCAAGCCCAGCACCACCACTCCACACCAGATATCCCTGTGCATATGTACCCAGATCCCCAACTTCTGAAATATTGGTACACATGCCTGTTTGCACTCTGTCCTTCACTGCTGCTCTTCAGCCCTGCTCACCAGCATCCTCAGGATCAGGAATCTGTCAGAAGTGGAAAAGCCTGCTACTTTTTGCTGGTTTGTTTTACTTTTAGAGATAATATTATTTAAAGGGAAAGTCAAGGTTTTCATTCACTCAATTCATTCGATCGTTACTAAGCACCCATTCACTAGGCACATCTGCACCCATTCACTAGGCCTATACTCTGCAGATACAGTAGTGACCCAACACAGACAAAACCTCTGTCCTTATGAAGCTCACATTCTATTCTAGTGTTTTAATTCATATGAGATTATATTTATTTGGAAGGCTACTGTTTTAGTAATAGGCTGCGAGAGGCAGTTGTTAACGATGGCTTTTATCCCGTCAGGCTCTAGAATATCACTGTGAAGAAAAGTTGGTCCAGCCCCTCTGCAGGTTCTACAGAGAGCTCGATAAATGTATATTCAGGGAGTGACTATCCTGTCCGTTTTGGGTTTCTCATTCTGTGCTTACTCAACTTCTTACAAGTGATGTTTGGCTACAACTTCGAACCTTCAAAGACAAAGCAGAAAAAGAACCTTCAGATCAATCAATTTAGTTACTCATTAGTAATTCAGATATAGAAATGATAAGGTAGTATAATAATAGGTAATACATAGGTAGCACCACTCTCTGAGAACTGCTCTATAATATTATATATAAAATCTTAACAATATATTTATATATCCATGTATACCTTAAATGATCCTATATCAGATATATCTTAAGTAGAGGTATATAATCTTAAGTAAATATCTCTTAAGGTAATACATATATATGAATCTAAAGAGAAATACAACTTTTTAAAATTTTTCATGCTAACAATGCATACAGAAGTTCCCATGTTATTCAAAGACCCCAATAAGGTTAGCAACTCACTTCAATATTCCAGATATTTCAGTGACTCGGTATACTTAACTTTGAATATTTTATTATAAATATTTTATATTTTATATTTCAACTCAACAACACACAGTGCAGAAAAATGTGACCAGTCATTCCTTTGGTCTTTTGTTAGTTAAAAAAAATTCTAATTCTAATGTACACTAGCACACAGTTACTTAAACCTTTAACAAACTTTTTTTTTACAGATGAGGACAGTAAAACTGAAGTGCAAAGATGTTAAGTAACTTCCCACATCATACAGGTACTGAGCAAAACTGAGACTTGAATCCAAGTACCTGGACTCCAAGGTCCATTCTTTTCTCTTTTTAAAATTGTTGTTCAGACGTGGTTTTCTGCCATTTACACCCATCCCAGGCCACCCACCCCCAGCGTTCTGCACCTCCCTCCTGTTTCCACCCCACCCTGTTATTGTGCATGTGTCCTTTATACTTGTTCCTGCGAACCAAGGTCTATTCTTAATAGCAACACTGCTGTGCCTCTGTCTACTGACCACAGTGATCTGGGGTCTCCTATGGGTTTCACCTTATGCTCTATGTTGCTCTTCCCTCCCCCATCATAGATGTAAGGGTAGCTACAGAAAAGTCAAATGCTAGTAGCAAAAACACTCTTTCATGTTGCCTTTTATTCTATGGAAAATAACAAGGGAGCTAACACCAGGGTGCACAACTGACAATCAGCCCCTTTCTGATCTCCAGATCATAGTCTGCATTCACACAGTGCTCTGAAATAGAATTCCTCATTTGAAGTGAGATAGTCCTGAGTATAAGAATCACACACCAAAGTGTAAGACACCTCATATCACAAGCTAGGAAAAAATACATATAATTGTTTTCATTTCATGTAGTACTCAGAATAAGAATCACTGCAAGAGATAAACATCCCAGAAATTCAAATTAAATATTTTGCTGAAACATTTATTCTGAGTTTGATTAAACACCTAGAGTCTAAGAAAGTTCTTAATAGAAAACCATGAAAAAAAACAGTAACAAAATGATTTTTGCTTTATGTTTAACTTATACAATGCTGAAATGTCTTACTAGAAGTACTTTAAATTTTAAATAAACTTTATTTGAACTCCAAATCTAAAAAGAAATACAACCTTTTAAGTTTTTTATGTTAGCAATGACTATAGGAGTTCTTATGTTGTACAAAGACTCCGTAAGGTTGCTGACCCATTTTAATATTTCAGACATTTCAGTGACTCAGTGTACTTAATTCTGAATATTTTATTACAAATATTTGACCTTTCATATTTTAACTCGGCAAAGCACAGCTTAGAAAAATATGACCTGTCCTTTGTTACTTTATAAAACATTTCTAGTTGGTTAATTCTACTCTTTTGAAATAGTCTCTATGGACATAACGGACCTGGTCTGTTTAATAAGCATGGTGAAGAAGAATTTTGGAAGACTGCTTTAGTTCTTTTCCTACTTCCAAAATACTTAAAAAGATCAATATACTTGGAAAGGAAGTTATACTCATGATACAGGCTTGAACTGGTAAATAAATCATTGTATTGCAGTATCTGAAAGGATTTTAATAATTTTTGTTACATTAAAAGGCATTAAAACCCTTTACCTTTTTAATTAATTTTAAATATATTATCTTTAATATATGTTCCAACAGTGCTTGAAGGAAATAAGCTCTTTTACCAAGGGAAAGTAAGAAGAAACACCCTCCACCTCCTTCCATCACACACATGCCTCAGCTAATGTTGAAGGGAAAAATGGCAGCCAAAGATGGTTCTGTTGTGTTGCCAAGTTTTTTTCTACTCTTAGACTTGGTACCAGAAGAGCCAGCAGAAACAGCAATTGTCAGTGTGTACCTTTATTCTTTATTCACTGGAATTGGTTTCATTTTTATTTTTAACATTGAGGCATGAAACCACACAGGTCATGGCTTCAGTCACTAGCAACCCAAATTGCAATTAATCTGTGATGTGTACAGAAAAATGTTTTTCTTAGACATTTTTTCTCTCAGTAAAAGAGGAGGTAACTATAGAGAATATTTTATTTGATTTTAAAATTCTCTTTGCAGAAACGGCTAAACAAATTATCGGATGAGAAAGGAGACAGAGAGAGAGGAACAGAGAGAGAGATTGGCCTTTAACATACAGAAAGGTTTAATTTTCATCTTACCTCTTAACAATGCTATTAAAGCTCAAAAGTCACATGCACCAACTTTCCCATTTAGAAAAAAATATCTTTAAGGAGAATTAAGAGTTGAAAGAAACAGTGAAGCCTTCCACCAAAACAACAACAATTTGTTATATTTCTGACAGATGGTTTCTCAACTCAGCTTGGACTTTTCCAGACAATATTCATTGTATTTTTCATGCAAAGACTGAAGGGAAGACTGTCAATAACTGGGCCGATAGCCTGGCCAGGTGGCTCAGTTGGTTGGAGCATCAACCCTACACCAAAATGCTGCCAGTTCTATCCCTGGTTGGACACATACCTAGGTTTCATGTTCAAACACATGGTGTGGTACCGCCAGGAGACAACCAACTGGTCTATGTTTTTCTCTCTCTCTCTCTTCCTTCCTCTATAACTTTATTGGGTGAAGATTATAAAAATAAAAATTAAAAAGTAAAGCAACTGAGCTGACAAACCCCACTGTGTATTAGTGAAAGAAGAAAGCTTTTCAAAGGTTTCAGGAGTTAATATATAGCATTCATCCTGCTTGTGTATAGCCATGAAACATTTTCTAAGACATTCTTTTCTCTTGATTAAAAATAAATCAATATTTCATTCTTTTACCATGATACTTATGTTCTACATGTATCTTTTCAAATGATGTTTCATTCACTGAGTCTAAGCAGCAGGGTTTTAAGAAAGCCTTGCAAGTAATTAAAAAGCAAGAAAGAAATGTCTGCAGGTGTAGAAGTAAAGATTAAATGGTAGGAACCCTGCTTGGGCCATGGGAGTCTTAACCTGGTTCAATCCAGGAAAAAGCCTTCGGGCCCTACTCAGGTCCATTAACAGAATAACAGCCAGGGGATTTTCCTGGTAGTTTGCCCTGGCAAACCTGCATCAAGAAAGACACTGAGCCCTGGCTGGCATAGCTCAGTGGATTGAGCATGGGCCTGTGAAGCAAAAGGTCGCCGGTTTGATTCCCAGTCGGGCCACATGCCTGGGTTGCAGGCCAGGTCCCCAGTAGGGGACACATGAGAGGCAACCACACATTGATGTTTCTCTCCCACTCTTTCTCCTTCCCTTCCCCTCTCTCTAAAAATAAATAAATGAAATATTTTTTTAAAAAGACACTGAGAGGTGACAGTTGCTTGTAAAACAAGTAGCTAGCCAGAAAGGATAAACTATGCCACAAATCAACATTCCCACCCCTCAAAATAAAATAAAATTATATTTATGAGATTAAGAAGAAAGCCAGTCATACTTTTGATGGAATTCACAAAGACATTTGTATTACATACATGATATTTTATTAACATATTATTAATCTGCATGATAAAAATAAAGCAGTCTCACAAGCTCTTAAATATAAAATTTTAAATATTTGAATAGTCATTGGGAGAATATAACATTGAAAGGAACATGTAGAAAATTTATATCATATCATTTTGATTATCTACTTCCTTTTAAGAACAAAAACCAAATTAAATATGCTCTTGTACAATTCTGAAGGAGGACTATTTTAACCTCAACCCTTTATTAGAAACAATGAAAGATAGGAAGTAAAAATAAATAAAAGAGTTTCTTGGAGTACATCAGAACAAGCACTCAGATTCCAAGTACTTAAAAGCAAAAGTTTAATAAAACTTATTGTTCTACTTACTTATAATGATAATATTTTTAGCAAATAAAAAATAGAACCAAAAGAATAATAAAGGCAGAAATAAGATCCAGTAAAAGGAATAGTATTCAACAGCCTTAGAGAAACCATGTGTTATTTTTCTATGGATAAAATAATTAAGATTTATGAATATTATGCTAGGTGCTTATACCATGTACTATTTAAATCACAATGCAAACTTGAGATTCATGATGTACTGTACACTATAAATTTGGTTGGGTACCAAAATGTATACTTTATTGTGTTGATATTAATTTAGTGAAATTTCTGAGTTTATTTTTTACATAACAATGTTATTAGACATGTTAAAAAAGTTTTACTACTTTGTCATTGAAATGTCTACCCAATGTGCAGGAAAACAGTCTGATATTTATCAAAATCTAATATTATGGGACTTTGGAGCTTGCGTAAATAACCAAGGGTCATCCAATTCCCCTCCCAGCCAATTGAATAATTCCTTCCAGATCATTTTTGACAGGTGTGTCTGTTCATCATCTTCATGATCACTGCCAGTGATAGAGATCATTGTGCTTACTCAGAGCACCAGACCAACCTATTTGTTTGTTCTATAACTTTGGTTGCTAGGAAGTTCTTAACAGTAAGACCGTATCTGTAGCTTTCACTCACTTTTGCATGTTTTTCATCCACTAAACAGAAGACCAAAGGTTTGAAGAAAGTTTCCAGATATGTCTTAATTGTCTCACTTCAAGCTAAATACCCACGATCTTTCAGCAATATATAATAAAGTACACAATGGTAAAACTATACCTACTTTGATCCAGACACTTTATTTCTGCAAATGGAGAACAGCATTAAGCATTATCAGCTTTTATAGCAGCTCAGTCAGATCATTGTTTCAATTGAATTTTCATTTATTGAAACACTCTGTCTACCAATGAGCTGCCATTAAGCCAGTGATCCTCTTTATGCCACAGGACACATCAAATAAAAATAGTTAGCATAAATCTGTGCTATTCCCTTCCTCCATGATCAGTCCTGAAAACGGCGGCAAGTAGAGTGAAGAACAGAAATATTGTTATTGATTCATCCTTCATTTCTTTTGTTCCTCCTGTTTTTCTACTTTCTTCTATTGGGAGGAGATATATGTCAGTCCGTGTTTTTTCCACATTTAGCAAAGAAGTTGCACAAAGCGAGTGCTCAAAAAATTATTTGCTGATGAACTTATTTGAATTCTCACTTCAGACATAATTCAGTAGAGGAAGCAAGAATGTTGCCAAGTGGCAAGATGTGATTTCAACAGATATTTATTTATGAAACATAAACAAGACCCAATATGTGCCCAGGAAAAAGGTGAGAATTACTTAATCCTCTTAGACTCTTCTCTCCTTTGCTCAGAAACTTCATTTTCCAGGCACAGAACTCAGGTTGTTCTCTAAGAGAATTTAACTGCATTACAGTTGTTGTTGCTGTTTTTAGTTTGTAGGCTACTTGGAGAACTATTCTTTACAACATTATTTCTGAAATATAAATTTTTTAAAAACCCAATGTTTACATGTAGTAGTTGCAGGGTATGTATTTTTCCCCTAAAGACTAACTTGCCTGTGCGCAGCTTGTTATGCTTTTTGATTTGCATCAGTTTTTTGCTGATGACATTCTGGATCTTGGCAACTTTTGGACTGAGAAATAAAATTCAAAATTACTTAAATTTAGAAGATTGCTGCTAGTTGCAAGGGGTGCATAGTTATTATCTATAAACTTGATAGGTTTTTGTTATATTCCTAACCCCAAATACTATTGTAAGATTTTATTAGTTAGGGTTTTCCAGAGAAAACAGATGAATAAGAGATGATAGATAGATATGTAGATGATAGATGGATAGATGATAGATAGATAGATAGAGATTTTACACATATGATTATGGAGGCTGATAAGTCCTAATATCCTCAGGGTGAGTCTGCAAGCTGGAGATCCAGAAGAACCAAGGGTATAGTTCTAGTTCAAAGACCTGCATGCTCCAATTCCAGGAAGAATTGATGTTTTGGTTTGAGTCTGAAGAAAAGAAGAAAAAAACAAAAACAAAAACCTGTTTCAGTTCAAGGAAGAAGGAATTCCTTCTTTCACAGAGAAAGTCATTTTTGTTGTTGTTGTTGTTGTTCTACTCAGGCCTTCAGCTAAGTGGATGAGGCCTCCCTATGTAAAGAAGGAAAATCTGCTTACTCCATCTATTGATTTAAATAGTAAACTTATCCAAAATATATTCTTTAAAATATTCAAACATCTGGGCAGCCCAGTTAGGTTGGCACTTACCATTAGTCATTATACAGAGCAAAGCATTTGAACTAAAGGAACAAAAATAAGCAGAAGTTAAATTGAGGAGCATTCTTTTATTCATTTATTCAACAGATATTTAAATGTATACTGTGCATTTGAAGGCAAATAAGACATAGACAATTTTTTCCATGTATCAAGTTGGCCAAAAAGTTCATATGGTTTCTCCTATAAAAGACATATTTTTCATTTTTAGCAATAACTATTGATTTGGATATTTTGACTCTGTTGGCTATCTCTCATGTGGTATAACATTGATTGTTCTCAGCTAGTCTCTCGATTTGATTGTTACCAATTTCAACTCATTCACCCAATCATGGAGCATCATCCAGTGGAAAATCTCCAGCACAAAACTTCGCAAACCACTTTTGACATGTTCAATCAGTCACAGCACCTTCTCCATACACTGCACAAATCTTTTTTTGTGTTTCAGTTGTGTTTTTACCTTTCTTAAAATAATAAAGCATAATATGCTAAAATGTTGCATATTTTCTTCCATTTTAATATTAAAATGACTATACAAAAATTCACCAATTTTGATTTTTTTAATGTATGCTGATATGACAGCTGTCACAATATAATCTAACAAAATGTTTTCAAATGAAGTTAAACACAGCTAAGTACTACTAGAACCATCTTATAGGGAAAAAATAAACTTTTGAGCCAAACCAATATATAATGTATAGAACATGTCATATAATATATATTATATATACTATAATAAGAAGAAAGAGAAAAGTGATCCGTGGGAAAATAATATGAACTAGGAATTTACAATAGGTGATTCAAGAAAGGTTAAGAAGTTCAGCTTCACTGATAATCAGGAAAAGGCACATTTAAAAAGTGAGAAGGGTGAAGAGACTGAGCAAAGAAAGAAGAAAAGAAAACAAAGGAAAGAGAAAGACTCATGGACACAGATAATAGGATGCAGGTTTTAAAACAACAGAAAGATGCTATTATAGGAGATATTGGAGCAGCCACCTAGACTAAAGAACATGCTAGGAAAGTTCTAGATGGAGGGTCTAGCATGCTCAAAGTTCTGCCAAAAGTATCAAAGCATTAAGAAACTCAAAGCCCATTGTGCCTTGCTCAGGAGAGTGATGGAATAATGAGTGAGACTGGAAGCCAGAGAAGTAGGCAAGAGACAGGTCTTAAAGCCTTATGGGAAGGCCACATTTGCTGAGGGAGTTGGCAAGTTCTATATATATATAGGAGGTATAAGCAGGCAAAAAAAACTGGTCCAAATTGCATTGTTTAAAAGAAAACTGAGGTCAGAGAGAACAAGATTAGAGGTAGAGAAAATCCAGTTATGAGGCTGTTATACAAAATGATGAAAGATGATGGTGAACTCAACCAGGATTGAGAAAATGGAGATGGGGTAAAATACATAGATTTGAGATATATTTAATAGAATGTGTATGGTGATAGGATGTTTGTGCAAGAGAAGCAGGTGCAATTGGTGGAGAATTGAATGAAGATTCAGAGCCTTGGGGACCTAAGAAAGTAAGTAAAGGGGAAGCTGAAAGAGATGCAGAGAATAAATGGTCAGATAGTCAGGAGATCCAGAGAATGTGGTATCTCTGATAACAGAAGAGTGGAAGAGAGGGAGTATATGTTCTGCATCATCAAATTCAGCTTAACATTAAATCAAATTAAGAACAGAATGAGTGATTATTGTATTTTAAAGTATTTGGGAAGGGGAAGTGTATGCAAGATGGGAGGTGCTAGGTTAGAAGAGATTGAGGAGTGCAACCCAGAAAATGATGACAATGGTATAAATAACTTGTTTGAAGAATAGCTATAAAGTAGGGGGAAAAAGGCTGGCCTGTAGCAAAAAGGGAGTAACGGGTCAAGAAAGAATTTTTTCATCATCTTAAGTGGGAGATTTGTGCATATAAAAATGTTGGTGAAAAAGAGCCAGTATAGAGGTTGAAGGTTCAGACAGAAGAGGAAAGAGATATAAGGTCACAAGTTAAAGTGCGATCAGGAATAATTGGTATTAACCTTGATGAGAGCTCAACATTTGTTTTCTAAGCATGACATGTACCAGTTTGTTTGATTCCCACAGTGACCTGATGAAGTTGGCACTATTATTATCTCCATTTTTACATATACTATTACTGGTTCACAAGAGAGTTAACCATCTTGCCCAAAGCCACAAGCAGCAGAGCCAGAAGTTGGGTCTGGGCAATCTAGATCCCCAGCTCCATCCTATAAGCACCCGTACAGACAGCTGGGGTAAAGAAAAAGGATAGAGGGGGAGGGGGAAGCCTGGGATTGATAATGCCCTGAGCTTACTTACATGCTGCCTAACATTCACAATCCAGTAAGGAACCCAGAGAAAGCTTCTGAAGTCAGCTTCACTCAAAGAGAATTTAACTCCATATGCAATGATTAACTTTTGTATTGCTGACTGATTCATTCAGTAAAGATTATTGAGGACTTACTGTATAACAGGCACTGAAAATGCCCTGGGATTAAAACATGAACAAGTCTAACATGGACCCGTTGGTACTCTGTTCTGCTAGTCAGCTCGGGCTGCTGTAGCAAAAAGTCATAGGCTGACGGACTTAAGCAACAGAAACTTACGTTCTCACTTAAAGACCAACTCAAGGTCTATCAGGATCAGTTTCTGGTGAGAGCTCTCTTTCTGGCCTGCAGATGGAGGTCGGCTTTGTTGCTGTTTCCCTCGCATGGAAGAAAGAGGGCAACCTCCCCGTCATCTGATAAGGCCCTCCCCTTATGACCTTGTTTTACCTTAACTCCCCTGAAGTTCTATCTCCAAACACAAAGACAGTCACATATGAATTTTGAGAGAGCACAATTCAATCTATAGCACCTATACTTTTAAATCCGACCATGCTCCTGTATGGTTATTACAGTGGTTGTTATCACTATCTACAGCTCATAAACGAAATCAATGAAATGCATCCGACACACAGTTGGTAAAAGACATGAATGAGACTCCATTTCAGCCTTCTTTTTAGGCAACTTAATCTGTCTTTCAGAAAGGTCAGGGTTGTATCATTAGACAAGGAAGAACAATAATCAAAAAAGAAAGAACAGGCAAACTCTTACTTTTATCTTCTTAATGCTACATAATCTAATCATCATTGGTTTTTTTATTCTCTCTAGGGATGAGCATTGTGTTGTCCATCCCTAATTTTTTTTTAGTGCTTGTACAGATTTTTAGGTGAACCCATCCCCATTTTATTTGTTTCTTCAGATTCTGTCTCCTTATCTCCCAGAACATTAGCTCTCTGGAAACACTGATTGCAGACACTGTGTCTCCAGGACTCCCTGAGAGCTGAGACAGAGGGTCTAGAGGACAACTATACTCAGAGTCAATTCACTTAATTTCATAGAAATATTTTGAGATTAGTGTTTAAAATATTTGTCCAGTGGTACTCAAGATGACAAAATCAATTTTAATGTATTATAACTATTATTGGGTAACCACATTTACATTAATTTTACGGGGTGTTTACTTCCATTTCAGAGACATGAATTCTTAATATTATTTCTAGGTGATCTATAAATAACTCCAGATTGCTTATCAAATGATGTTTTCTTTTGGCAGCAAAATAGAAAACATAGATAACAAGGTATTTCACATTTAAAAAAAGATTTTATTTATTTATTTTTAGACAGAGGGGAGGGGAAGGAGAAAGAGAGGGATAGAAACATCAATGTGTGGTTGCCTCTCAAGCACCTCCTACTTGGGACCTGGCTGGCAACCCAGGTATATGTCTTGACTGGGAATTGAACCGGTGACCCTTTGGTTTGCAGGGCAGCACTCAATCTACTAAGCCACACCAGCCAGGGTGGTATTTCATTTTCTTGGTCCAGAAAGTCACATATTACTTTGGAAGCTGCATACACACCTCATGTCGTCCCTGGTGTTAGACACCATCCGCCTTCCAAACACATGAAAAATAGTCTGAGCAAATGCTTCTTGTTAAAGCAGCTAAGTGGACTTTTTTAGAATAAGTATATTGAAGACTTTAAATTTTACCACACAAATTATGTCTTTAGGATAATATGGTTACCTTAGTGGTAAAAATTTTGTTAGGGGGCAACTTGCTGCCCCCAAATAGTTTAAGGAGGTTAATAAAATCGTCTCAAAATGGAAAAGGTCAGTGATCAAAGTTACCTATTATAAAATGGCCTTTCTACAAAACAGGTTTCTTTTCCAATGCCAAATTTTCTCTAACAAGCCTTTTCACTAAACCAGTTAAATGCTAAGAAATAATTTGAAATCAACCTTACCCTATACCAGTGCTGTCCACTAGAACATTCTGCAAACATTCCACGTCTGCAAGGTCCAATATGATAGTCATTAACAGCATATAACTGAACTTCTGCCAAGATGGAGGCGTAGGTGGAAACACTGGGCCTTCTCCCACAACCAAGTTTGAATACAACAACGGTTTAGTAAACAAAGATGCAGCCAAAGAACAGAAAAACTGAACTATATGGAAGTCTGACAACAAAAAACCGTTCAACCAGGACTGGTAAGAGGGGTGGAGCCAGCAGTGGAGCAGGGTCGGGCAGGAAGGATCCCCTGACCCAGGCGACCCAGGAGACCCAGGTGCACATGCAACCAGGGTAGCATCTCGAACCCAGTGAGGGTATGGGGCGGGCTGAGTGCGGTCACACATTCGCACACAGGTAACCCAGCAAAGCAGTGAGCAATGAGACAGACTGAGAGGCCCCAGCAGCGGGAGGAGGCAGAGGGGACCGCCATTGATTTCCTTTGACCCCGCCCCCACATACAGCGTCACAACCCAGCAACTGGGTCACCCAGCCCTGGTGAACACCTAGGGCTCTGCTCCTCATATGTAACAGGCGCGGACAGTCCAAAATATGGCTCAAGAAGAACTCAAAGCCCCAGAGCCAATAACTCTAAGCAACCGAGAAACAGCGAACCTCTCAGATGCACAGTTCAAAATACTGGTCATCAGGATGCTCACAGAAATGCTTGATTATAGTCACAAATTAGAGGAACATATGAAGGCTAAACTAATTAAAATGAAGGGAAATGCAAAGGAAACCAATAGTGATGGAAAGGAAACTGGGACTCAAATCAAGGGAGTGGACCAGAAGGAAGAATGAAGCATGAAACCAGAAAAGAATAAAGAAACAAGAATTCAAAAAAAAATGAGGAGAGGCTTAGGAACCTCCAGGACATCTTTAAACGTTCCAACATCTGAATTATAGGGGTACCAGAAGGGGAAAAGAAAGAGCCACGAATGGAAAACATATTTGAACAAATAATAAAGGAGGACTTCCCCAGTCTGGCAAAGGAAATAGACTTCCAGGAAATCCAGGAAGCTCAGAGAGTGCCAAAGAAGTTGGACCCAAGAAGGAACACACCAAGGCACATCATAATTACATTGCCCAAGATTACAATGAAGGAGAGAATCCTAGAAGCAGCAAGAGATAAGGAGACAGTCACCTACAAAGAAGTTCCCATCAGGCTGTCAGCGGATTTCTCAAAAGAGACCTTACAAGCCAGAAAGGGTGGAAAGAAGTATGCCAAGTCATGAAATCCAAAGACCTACGTCCACGATTGCTTTATCCAGCAAATCTCATTTAGAATGGAAGGGCAGATAAAGTACTTCTCAGGTAAGATCAAATTCAAGGAGTTCATCATCACCAAGCCCTTATTATATGAAATGTTAGAGGGACCTATCTAAGAAAAAGAAGACTAAAAAATATGAACAGTGACAGGACAGCAAACTTACAGTTATTAACAACCACACCTAAAACAAAAGCAAACTAAGAGGACAGCTAGATCAGGAGTGGAACTATAGAAATGAAGATCACATGGAAGGTTAGCAACAGGGGAGTGGGAGGAGGAGAAGGGGGGAGAAGGTACAGAGAATAAGTAGCATAGATGGTAGGTAGAAAATAGATAGGGGGAGGGCAAGAATAGTATAGGAAATATAGAATCTAAAGAACTTGAGACACGTGGACATAAACTAAAGCAGGGGGAATGGTGGGGGAGGGAGTGTGCAGGGTGGAGGGTGATGAAGGGAGGAAATAGGACAACTGTAATGGCATAATCAATAAAATATTTTTTAAAAGAAAAATAATAAAAATAATAAAAACCAGCCTGTAAGGCAAAAGAAAGGGGATGCCTCCATGGTCAGAGGGTGTGAGTTAGGGTCTAGGAACTGATCGGGAAACATCAGGGATGCAGCTCGATGCATTGCATACCTCTCAGGAAACTTACTACATACAGGCAACAGAGGCAGCTAGCTGTATTGTTTTGACAGCTGGTCTTTTTCAATGAGTTAGTTCACATATTTAAATATTTATTAAGCATTGAATATATGCTAGACCCACTGATTATCTGAAGAAATGATGACAGATACAGGGTAGAATTTAATAGTAAACTGTAGGGTTTGGTGACTAATTAGATGGGGCTGATGAGAAAGAAGAGGCGGAGGAGACTTCTCAGGTTCTGTAAACCATAGAAAGCACTAGTTTGGGAGGAAAAATGAGATTTTAGTTTTGGGTGCACTGCACTTGAAAGACCATTAGATAGGATTTTAAAAAATCTTTTGAAGATGACTATTAATGGGGAAAAGGAGGCAGAAAGCTACCGTTGGCTCTTTGAGAGAAATTGGAAGGTGAGAAAATTTTGTGCTTGCCTCTGTTAAGAGAGGAAAAAAATACGTCTCCTTTAAATGGCAAGGAAATGGAAGTAGCGATAAACCTAAATTTGGCCATATGAATCTTTGAAATGCAATGCAATTTGAGGGTACATTCCCTTGGAACTTATTTGAATAATGGAGTTCAGACCACAGTTGTGGGAGAAAAGAAAACTATGACAATTTGTAATAGAGATGGTGGAGTGGGGAGAAGGGGGCAAGATGTATAGATGTTAAAATTCAGTCATTAGCCTATGACCAGCACAATGTGAAATAGGAATCACCTCTCCCCTTCTAAAGAATGCACTTCTCTTAACACAACTAACTTTATCTTATTGTAACCAACAATGAATAACATAGCACACTACTAATTTACATGAGATTCTCAAATAAAATGAAGAACACATGGAGGGTTAGCAACAGGGGAGTGGGAGGAGGAGAAGGGGGGAGAAGGTACAGAAAATAGCATAGACCGTAGGTAGAAAATAGATAGGGGGAGGGCAAGAATAGTAGGGGAAATACAGAATCTAATGAACTTGAGACACGTGGTCATAAACTAAAGGGGGGAGTGGTGGGGGAGGGGGTGTGCATGGTGGAGGAGAATGAAGGGGGGGAATAGAACAACAACTGTAATGGTATAATCAATAAAAAATATATTAAAAAAATAAAATAAAATAAAATCATTGAAATACTAAAAAAGCAGCATATAACTAATGAACAGCTGAAGAATGTAGCTAACATATCTGAAGAACTAAATTTTAAATTATGTTGCATTTTATATAATTTAAGTTAAACACACCCAAGTGGCTAGTCGCTACTGTTGAGGAGCACACCTCTATACCACATGCATTAGTGTCTTAGTGCTGTCATTCAAAATACCACAAACTGGCAGCCTGTTTGTTGTCTCACAGTTGTGGAGGCCAGACGTCTGACATCAAGATGTTGACAAGGGTGTGCCCCCCGCCAATATCTGTAGGGGAGAATTCTTTCTTGCCTCTTCTAGTGTACGGTGTTGGCCAGCAGTCTTTGGCATTCCTGGGCTTGTTGAGGCATCACTTCACTCTCTGCCTCCATCACGACACGACCAGTCTCTGTGTCTCTGTGTCCAAAATTCCCTTTTTGCAGAAGCAGTTAATAGTAGTTAGCTGCTATTAACTAACTGTTCATTGAATGCCTAAGATTGTCCATTATTGCTTTATCAACCCTTGGCTTGTCCTGGAGTTGGAATAGAACACAGGCAATGCCAGACACCCGTTTGTGTTCCCAAGTGCAGTAATGACTGAAGTAGATAACCAACCAAAGTAGATTTCATTAACACCAAATGCTGAATTTATCTTCATGGGAAGAAAATAACATAGTTATAGTTATCTAGTACCATCTCATTAAAATTGGCTTTTGTGATTACTCAGATTTGACTCTCCTCAGGGAACAACAAAAATAAAAGATTCTCAAAGGCATTAATACTAGCAAATTATAGAAATACCTTTATGTGAACAAGTGGATAGAAACAGACAAATAGAGGACAATATTGAGAGCTGCATCTTCCGATACTAGACCCAATATTTGTAATTGACTTTCAGCAAAGAAACATCATCGGTTATATTACATTCACAGTTTATTTCTGATGTTATTGCTTTATGGTTTGCTTGATACAAATCTAATGTATAGATTTGTTTCAAAATATAGTTGTGTAAGAGCTATAAATGAAAGGTTTTGAGAAAGGATAGTGAGAAATTGGGGAAATTCCTCAGGGAGCAGCACAGAGAAACTGAAACTGGTAGCTGAACACAGTGGCTACACAATATATAGCCAGATGCAGTTGGTCACCAGGGTGGAAGGCCTGAGTGCCTGGCAAAGGGAAAAAATGAAAAACAAAAACCTCACCCCCAGAGTAACCTTTCTTCCTCTGACCTTTCCTCTCTGGAGATAACATCTCAGGGATAACATCTAGGCCTCAGTTGTGTTTCAGCTCCACGCACAGAAAAGCAGCAAAACCAAGTGGGCAGCACCAGGACAAACTGCAATTAGTGACCGCCCCTTGCCCTGGCACTGACCAGTCATGGAGACCATGACCCTAAAACGACATGCCTGGAGAACTGATGAATATTCTACCAAAACTCTCCCCTAAGACCTCCCCTAAGAGTCCTGCCTTTGAGAAAGAGATAAAAGTCTTAGGACAAAGGACACATGGGTATGTGCTCTCCCTCTGAGGAGTAGCCAGCCCCATTTTCCTTTCCTTTCTTCTCCCCCCACCCCTCGACTTCTTTTTTCACATGCATGTGCCTCCTAAACTCTAAATCAATGGGCATTTGGCAGATTGTCCCAAGTTAATCCCCAGAACCTGTCACCAAAGCCCCCTTTTCTCTGACTTCCCAGTGAGCTAAGGCAGCCCAGCCTAAGCTCCGCTGCTGCTTCCTCTATGCTAAGCCTTCCTTGTTTCATTGTCTTCAGCTTTAATAAATGTAACCTCATAGCCACCTAGACTGGTATTGTGAAATCTTTCCTACATGAGGCCAAGAACCCACACACTATAGCTGACTCTAGGCAAACCCAGTCAGGGCCAGACCCCTGTCTGGTAACAATTAAATCACTGGTTTTGTTTCTGCATTATTTAAGCTGCTTCATAATAAAAACCACATTCAGGATAATTTTTTTCTTTAGTGGGGGTATGTCATATATGTTTCAGAGAAAGAGTTCAGTTCTGTAACTTTCAGATTTGAGATGACCTGTTTTGTGGAAGTGTAACAGGGTGCAGCCAAGAGGCGGGGGGGACCCAAAAGGGATTTGGGATGGGGTCTAGAACTCAAGGTGTCCAGGAAATATTAGAAAGACATATAGAATATCCACACCCCACCACCACAGACATGAGTTGGGGGAAGGGACACATGGAGCAGGAACCTGCAGAGCTGTTTTGTATAGCAACAGCTTTGCAGCTAACCTCTGGCATGGTCATTTAACATATCTATAACCTTAAACTGGTTGCATAGATGTTAAATAGCTGTGGTCAGGCTCTAACCAAGGGAATGGAAGGTGACTTCCACCCAAGATGTAACTGGGGGCATGTCCCCCAGGTAACAGTGCCTGCATGAGAGCTTGGACAAGATTGGCTCCATGCCATGGGGCCATGCCTGCCCAGACTTACTATGGCAGCACAGTAAGGCTGGAAGGATAGGGAGTGCTGGCAAGTGTAGAGGAGTCGGAAATGAGCCTGCAGAGGAAGACTGGCACAAGGATGGAAACCCAGACTCAGCGGCCACTAAGAAAGGGCCATGTGCAACTTTGGTAGGAGAGAGGATCACCAGGCTGTGGCAGTGCAGGGGAAGAGAGCCACGTGCTTCTGGTGGAATACAGACTCCCACAGCCATGTGAGGAGAGGGAGCTCTGTGCATCTTTGGTAGAAGAGGACCATGTGGCTTCGAGGTGCTCCCTTTGGCCTCTTGGCCTGGGAAGCAGGAGAGACTTTGCCTGGAAGAAGGGTAAAAGAACTCTTGCCAGTAGGCCATGAGAAGGTGCCATGTGGCTTTGTATTAAGTAGAGATTCTTCCTGGACAGTGACACAGCTGACAGTGCCAGTGGCCCGAAACACAGATATTTACTTCTTTCCAGAGTTACGGTACCCCGAATAATGGCAAGGAGATAAGGAAGCACTGTGGGCATCTATGGGTATCCAAAAATGACTTTGATATTTTAATGAAGACATTAGGTCACTACTTTAAATCTGTATAGGTTTAAATAAACATTTCCTTTCCTTTTTACAAATCTCTGGCATTAAGAGATGTCTTTCCTGAGGCAGTGGACATAATGAACCTAGCAGGGGTTCCTTTTGGTAAATAGTGTATAGTGACCCACCCACCCCCCACCCCCGCCCTTGGTTCCTTGTTCTGTTACAGAAGAGCTTGATCTCTCAAGCTGTGGCTTTATCTAAATAAAATTTTCAAACAAAACACTGAATGGGTTTCAGATGGATATTCATCTGCACGTCTGGTGTTCACTTAACACTATCGAATGCTCTTCTTAACACCACTGCATTTCTTGCTCTCCTTATGAACCTGGAGAGAAATTGGAAAAATGAAGAGTAAAAGAATGAAAAATATAACTGACTGTAAATTTAAAATAAAGCAGATTCCTGTTTCGGCTAATTATCAAGTGCTTAGGAGACCAAAACTTCGTGATTCAAACGTAAGATTTTTTGTATTTGAAGGAAGTGAGTGTAAGTACAGGTTTTACATACCACCTGCTACGAGGATAGGAGTGAGAGAGGAGGTATGAAGAAAGCCTACATTGTTCAGAAACAATAGGATGTTTTTCCTACATCTGATGCTGCTTTTTAGAGTCTCATTGTCTCTTTCATCTTTTTTTTGTTTTTATAGGGACTGTCCTCTGCTGTTGGTCTTCTACTCTACCTGCTCCTCCTTGGTTCCCTCGGTGGAATTTACTCACCTAGACACAGAACCAAACCCTGGGGCCCCCACCGTGATCAGTTACTGTGTGATAAATAAATGACCCTCCTATGGGATCAGTCCTTGTTGGCATCTCTATGAATTTAGATTTAAAATAACTTTATCTTTTTGTGTTCATCTCTCTTTGCATTTTTATTGACCAAATATATGAGGGAACAAGATTTTCACACAAAGATCAAACAGGTAAGTTTAAAATGGAGTATGCAAATATGTAAACTGACTCTTCAACTTGCTTTCCATTAAAAATTGGCTTCAACTTAGAGAGGAAGGCTTAGTTATGATTTTGGGGTGATAAAAAATTATCCCATACTCCACATTAATTAATGACATTAGCCTTTGCTGTGTGTTTTTTTCTGTTGTATATGATACTGCCCTTTCCTCCTTCCTTCCCATGCACCCAATGCACCAGATATAACTTAAGTACCAGGAGGAACTTCTATTAAGAAACTTAATATGCTTTACTTCCAAAGTAATTGATAAGAGTAGATATTAAGCTATTAAATGCCCCTTTTCTGTAACTACCAGGGAATAGTTAACTCCATTCTTCATAAGCAAACTCTATCCATACCGAAGGATAAACACCTGGGATGATGATGGAGAGCAGAGAAAGCACTTCAGGCAGAAGCAGGGGCTGAGAAAATCAAGTAGGAGTAGCTGTACAATGAGACTAGAATAGGGGTCAGGTTCTGAAATGATGTGTATTCTTCGCCAACATTGGATTTATCTTGTGGTTGTTGGGTGTTCATTAAAACCAGAGAGTAAGCCATCATAAGCAGGTATGGATTTTAGAAAGATTATTCTGATTAGCAGGGGGGACAAGTAAATGACTGAGAAACTGGACAGTTATGATAGTTCGAGTAAGGAATGCTGAGGCTGAGAGTCTGAGTGAAACTGTGGCAAACAGGATAGGAGAACATTATTTGGAAAGTAGGTGCTGGTGACTCACTGGATACTGCAAAACAGGGGTAGGAGGGGCTCACGCTCCAAGATTTTTAGTGATAAGTGTGTGACATGACACACTTCTTCATCCTCATCCTCATCCTTTTTCTTTTTCTCTCTTTCTCTGTTTCTTTGTTTCTTTATGTGTTTGTCTAACATTTTTTACTTAAAATGTATGAGTACCAATACATATAGACTTGCAACATGTAAAAATTTCTCATGATTTTACTGTATTCTATATAAATATTAGATAGCTAGCATAACTCATTTTTTTGTATTTAATTTTAATAAATATACACTTTGCCAGATGCTGGCTTGCCCCCTCTTTTGTTTTTTTGTTATTATGTTTTATTAATTATGCTGTTATAGTGTTCCAAAGTCCTGATTTTTCCTCTTTGCCCCCCTCCACCCAGCACTCCCCACTCCCTCAGGCAATCCCCACACATGTCCATGGGTCATGCATGTAAGTTCTTTGGCTACTCCGTTTCCTAAATGGTGCTTTACATCCCCATGACTATTCTGTCACTCCCTATTTGTACATCTTAATCCCCTCACTTCTTCACCCATTGTCCCCCTTCCCTCTCCCATCTGGCAGCTATCTGGTAACTAACTTCTCTTGCTGCTTTTTAAGATCTCTCTTTATCTTTAACTTTTGGCCTTTTATTTAGGATGTGTCTTGGAGTGGGTCTATTTGCATCCATCATAATTGGGACTTCGCACTTACTGGGCTTGCATGTCTATTTCCTTCACCAAATTAGGAAAGTTTTCTTTCACTATTTTTTTAGATCAATTTCCAATTTCTTGCTCTTTCTCTTCTCCTTCTGGCACCCCTGGGATGCAAATGTGGTACATCATGAAGTTGTCCCAGAGGCTGCTTATACTATCTTTTTTTTTTGGATTATTATTTCTTCTTGTTCTGCATGGTTGTTTTTTTCTTCCTTATGGTCCAAATCATTGATTTGATTCTCAGCTTCATCCACCCTATTGATGTTTCCCTGTAAATTGTTCTTTATTTCAAGTAGTGTATTCTTTGTATCTGATTAGGTCTTTTTTGTGTTGCTGAGATCCTCACTAAGTTCCTTCAGCATCCTTTTAACAGTGATTTGAACTCTGCATCTGGTAGATTGCTTATCTCCATGTTATTTAGCTCTTTTTCTGGAGCATGATCTGTTCTTTTATTTCGGTCATGTGTCTTTGTCTCATCTTCCTTTGTCTCTTTGTTTTGGCAACCTCCATATGTTTGTTTCTATCTATTAGATAGAGCTGCTTTGACTCCATGTGTTGGTAGTGTGGCCTAATGTAGTAGCTGTCCTGTAGGGTCCAGTGGCACAACCTCCCCTATCACCCAAGCTGGGTACTCGAGATGTGCCCTTCATGTGGGCTGAGTACATCCTCCTCCTGTAGTTGAGCTTTGGCTGCTGTTGGCTGATCAATGGGAGGGATTTACCCAGGGCTGTCAGCTGCAAGGACTGGCTGTGACCATTGACCACCAACCTCCACCATCTGTGGAGTATCAGCTATGTGGGGCCATGGTGGTAGTGGTCCTATGTGGTCTATAGCTGTCCACTGTGTGTGCTAGCCCTGGGGTTTCCTAGATGGTGTAGGCCAAGGTCATTCCCCACCTGTGTTTTGCCTGGGACACACTGCCTGATCCTTAAAGCAATCTGAGATGACCTTTACTTGTGCTGGGCTTGGAGATTCCCAGGTGATGCCAAGCTGTGAATCTAATCTTGCTGCTGCTAGGGCTCACTGAAGCCAGCTATTTCTTGTTTGATAGGATTTAGGACCAGCCATTCTTATGGAAAAGCAGCTTAAGTGGGGTTATAAAATGAAACTCTGTGGAACTCTAAAGCAGATCAAAGAGTGTTAGCCAGGTTTATGGAGTCTCAGATAGGACACAAGCTTGCTGGCTCTGTGGCTTGACAGGGGTGGGGGATGGGGGAAGGTTCAGGAAAAGGCGGAGGTGGGGGGGGGCAGTTAACAAAGGGACAATGGCCTCTGCTACCCTTGATTCCAGACATTTCAGTGTCTCCCTGTATACTACCAGTGCCTTTCAAGCTGCTACCTTGGTGGTGGAACTCAGAGGGAGTGAGTCTGAGTGACTTCATGCATGGGTTCTTTAAGAGAAACTGCTTAGGGCTCCAGCACTTTTTTTCTACTGACTCAATCTCTGCTGTTTTTTGTAGCCAGAAGTTGTGGGGACTTATCTTCCTGGTACTTGAATCTTGGACTGGGGGTCCTTATGTGGGTCTGGGACTCCTTGCTCCCAAGACATCCCTTCTGAATTTATATCATTGTGGTTGTAGTACCAGTCTGTTCTGCATCTGCATCCCTCCAACCAGTCTGGATGGAATGCGGTTTCTTTAATTCCATAGTTGTCAAACTTCCATTTAACTCAATTTCATAGTTGCCAGCTTTCCATTTAACTCAATTTCTGACATTCCTGAGTGATTACTGTTCTATATTTTAATTGCAATTTTGATGTGATTGTGCAGAGAGGCAAGCCATGTCTGCTTATGCTGCCATTTTGACCAGAAGTCCATTGCTTCCTCTTTTAAAGGGATATGTATATATAAATATATATATTTATATACACATATAAATATGTATATATATTATATATCACACACATATATATAGTGTGTGTGTGATATTTAAAGATGAAAGGTCTTTAATGTAGAAGAAGAAAAATGTTTTATCTCTCCCTTATAGGTTCTTGGCTGTGACTCCTATCCAAAAATAAAAAGACAGATAAACAGGAGAAAAACAAATAGAAGTTTAATAACACATACACCTCCAGTATATATGGTAGATACTGACAGGTAGAAGAGTTTGCTAACCTAAAACATGCTTTTTGGGATATTGACTATGTTAAGCTGGTTATTTTTAAGAAATGAAAAATTCAGAAAAATTCTTTAAACTTCCCCTTAACTGCATTTAGATAAAGGACCTGTTCCAAGATGGCAGCATCATCATAGGTAACTGTAGTTTAATACGAATTAGGTATGATAGACAGGGGACAAGCAAGGCACATTTGTTCAGAGTCCTCTCTGTGTCACATTGTTAAAAATCGCCAGAAAACATTGACCAAACATTTGCTTTTCCACCTCTTTGTGAAATGCCTTTTCCTCCTTTGAAGTCACAAACCACATAACCCACCCACCTTAAGTCCAGAATGGCATATAAGCCTCAACTGCCCAATGTGTCTTTGGGTCTCATATTCTTATGGTACTCCCACATGTACATCCATAGTAAATTTAATTACTTTTTTCCATTCAGCTACCTCATGTTAATTCGATTATTCTACAATCAGAAGAAAGTAGAAAGGTAGGAGGAAAAAATATTTTCTACCCCAACAATACGAAGAAAAACCAAGTAATCCTAAAATGGTCCAAGCCATCACTTAAATATCAACTGCAGCTAAAGACAAAAGATTTGGGAGGTTGGGAGAGGAGGCCAGTTATGGGAAGTTACCAGGAAAAGCGCAGCAAACAAGGATAAGTTTGTTGTGCATATTTAAAGCCCTGCCTTTTCCAAAGCTAAGAGTTTCTAGAGATTTAGAGTCATCCTCTTTCTGATATGGAGAGGGAGACACCCCTGCAAATGAGTATTTTCTTTATAAATGTAAATGTCTCTTACAAAAGGGTAACTTCTCAGCTTTCAGAGCTTCTGCTGTGTCTGCTGTTTCTTAAAAATAACTAGCTCAAAATGAACAATATGCCAAAGAGGCATAATTTGTGGTGGTATTTTTTTTGCTCTGCTTAACAACAACTTTAGAAGGTAGTGGTTCAGGGTGAGGAGAAGATGGAAGCTCCCCGGTTTCTGTGAATGGAACCTAAGTAACCTTGGGTCACTGGAGATCACAGACCTGTTCACTAGAACAGGGGACTTTCCTTAGACCACCGTTTGGAAAGTGCAGGTGCCCAAGGATATTTTAATTAACACAATAATCTTAATATTTTCAAATCAATTGAGGGCACAATGTAACTATTGGCAATTTCAAATTCAGTGACTTTAGAAGTAATCTAACCACAATGGCAGGTCTGGGCAATTTCTAGAGGTTCCCTGGAGGAAATAACAGAATTTTAGTATTGGTTCTGGCAAGTTCCAGGGCTTGAGGTCAGAAAATAATGGCTAGTGGCGTTTTGAAAAATGCCCAGTCTGTTTGTCCCCCACCCCCTGTTACCCTCCCTCAGGCTGCTGCAGGACAGTTTCAGAGCATATATTTTTAGCAGGAGAAGTAAGATAGCCTTCTAACTGCAGCTTCCAGGAAAACTCTGTGACTCTGTTAAGGACGTTTTTCAAGGAGGACACACCTGTGCTAGATGAAGCCCCAAGTTTCACGGCTGAGCACATTTAGTGGATTCTTATTTTTGTGCTCCAGAGAGTATATGGATGATTGGAGCCTGTTATAGACCGTAAGACTGTTACAAACAGACCTGTACTACAATGGACTGACCTTCATGACGTTCTAACAAGGAAGAGTTGGGTACCCAACCTATTTCCATGTTGTCCAAACAAAAAGTGAGAAATCCATTTAGTCATAGGCTAAAAAGTGTAAATAAGAGAGGATTTACTAGCAGAATATTGCCTGCTGGATTTATATAACCCTTTTCTTTCTCTAATTCTCTCTCTTATCTGTTATCTCAGAGTTAAAAGACATCATTCATGTTAAGACAAAAGTACCGTCACAGAAAAAAAAGGGACAGTATGTGATGATAATATTACCAAATATTTGATAAATATAAATAAATATAAGAATATATTAATGACTTTCTTGTATTAGCCCAAGGGATTCTTTTGGTTACATTGCACAGTATATTAAGTGATTTATACAGCTGAACTCTTAATACATTTTATAATAGTCAAGCATATCTTAAAGTAATTTGCTTAAAATTTTCAAACAGAAATTTGCAAGTCTTTCATCTTTTAAAATGTCTTTGCTTTCTTCTGGGATGTATTCTTTAGTCAATGACCCCTAAGGAATGGTTACATTAGCATGTTTATAGCTGCATATTTTAAAAATATGCCCTGTTATAAATTTGACAAGATATGGTTTAACTTTAGAAATATTAATT
This sequence comes from Sturnira hondurensis, assembly GCF_014824575.4. NCBI lineage: Eukaryota > Metazoa > Chordata > Mammalia > Chiroptera > Phyllostomidae > Sturnira > Sturnira hondurensis. The sequence goes on from NW_028081623.1 coordinate 212,072, forward strand.
ATGAATAAAATAGACTTGCTTATTTTTGTCAATCGAATATCAGTGAAGTCTAAGAGCAAGATATTTTAATGCTTTGGTTGAACATTCAAATAAGTTAAATTTATTTTTTATAACATTTCATTTTTGAAATGGGTACAACCATTTATATGTCATAAAATTTAAAAAACTACAAAAGAGAATGAGAAGAAAGCAAAAAATCTAAATCACATAGAAATACTTAATATATTCAGCATTACATTGAAATATGATTTTAATGCTTACATATTTTCTTTAAGAGTTCATGTTTAGGACTGAGGAAATTGTGCTTTAGTTAAAAACAACTAATTGAGATTCTCAGGGTTAGTTGATTTTTATATATTAATCATTAGACATTTTGATATTCCTCTGTCATTCATAGGTCTTACTAGTTTGTCAACATGGTAGATTCAATTATCATGAATAAATATTCACTCAGTCTTCTCACTCCTCCATACACATGGGTAGACTGAACTTTCTTGTCCCTTGACTTTGGGTTTGGCCATGGGTATGACTTGCTTTAATCCCTGGGACATTAGGAGGATGCCATGACCAAAGGCTGAAAAGTGTTTGTAAAATTGAGTTTTGTTAAAAAGAAAACCATGGGCCCAAAATGATATCACTTATGCTAAAAGCCCAGAATACCAAACCTAGATTTAATATTTTATCTAATTCCAGTTTGAACTCTCCCAGAAATATAATCTTAACCAGCCAGTCCAGAATTTTCTGGTCAAGCACAAGTAAAGTAATCTGTCACTCGAGCCTTCTCAATCCACTTTAGGAAGAAGCAGTCTTCATGATGGAATGCTTGCAGTTCCCTTCTCCCCGAACGAATGTGTTCTGATCTACAAATAATTCTATCTTTTCTTTGGCTAATACTCTCCTGCCATTCTTCCTATAAAAACCTTCCATTTTGTACAACCCCTGTTACCTACACAAATCAAAGCCCAATCAAAGGCAAACAGGAGTTTGCAGCCAAAAAACGTAAGGGTTTGTTATTTGAGAAAATAGTGTTTGTTAGGGTGACTATCGATGCAGGCTGTGAAAGAATGCACAAAGAGGAAAGTGCAAAGAGCAAAGTTTTATTCACTTTACAAGAGAGGAAAGGGGCTAGATGCAGAGGAATGCACCAGTGACAAAAGGTTGGGACTTGGAGCTTTTACTGTCTTATAAAGGGTGGAAGTGGAGTGCTGTAGTGTGGCTGCTGGGATGTTAGGGGCTTTGCAACACAGGAGGTTTTGGTTGGTTTTGAGTAAGCTGCAGTTGGCTCCAATGTTACCTTTTACCTGCGGCCGTGGGGAACATTTTTTTTACCTTGTTTTTGCTTCCCAGTAATTTCTCAGTCTTGGGAACATTAGCTCAGAAGAGTAAAATGGCAGTCATGCTTAACAAGGTCACAGGCCTGCTTGGCAAATGGAGCCATCCATGATGGCAATTTGTGATGGCTTTTTCCTGTCGGTGTCAAGCCTGGAGTCCCAGATAAACCAGTTAGTGTTCAAAGACCTGGCTTCTCAGTGGCTTCTAGGAGATGTACTACATAGGGGAAAAATCATTAATCGTGATGATTAAAAAAGTTGGAGTCATGGGCTCTGCTGATTGGTTGTGTGGAAGAAAAGAGGCCCCATATTAACCTGACAAGCTCAGGGGAGGATTGTGAGGCAGCCTCACAAACTCAGTGACCTAAAGTAACCACAAAGGATGCTCTGAAATTAAAACTTATTAACTAAAAGTAATTCACGGCAGGTAGTCATGTCCTAGGTTTGTATTTTTCCCTAACAAAGGTCAGCCTTTACCTGACCTGAACCTGTCTTTTGTCTTTTTGCATCTGTGATAACATACTTTTGTAATGTCAAGGTAACTTCCACCCCACCCCCACCCCCACCCCTGTCTCTTGGGCACAACCACTGCACCAGAGTTGAGACCACAAATCTCCTCATTGTTATTATGTTAATTTTTGACTGTTAACTATCCTTTAATCACCTATGTAAAAGTATGTGTCGACCATTTTACCTTTTATCCAATCCCAAAGTTTTCCCCACTTTGCTTTTTCCTGCCTCCTTAATCTATCACCAACAGATTTCATGTAACTTCCGTCTCCTCCTATGATTGTGATATATAAAATAAAGTGCTACCCTGGCTGGTGTAGCTCAGTGGATTGAGCGCGGGCCTGTGAACCACACAATTGTGGTTTGATTCCCAGTCAGGGCACATGCCTGGGTTGCAGGCCAGTTCCCCAGTGGAGGGCACATGGGAGGCAACCACACATTGATGTTTCTCTCCCTCTCTTTCTCCCCTCCCCTCTGTCTAAAAATAAATAAACAAAATCTTTAAAAAAATAAAAATAAAATAAAGTGCTAAACTGCCATTCTCCAGACCATTTATAAATCCATTGAGTTTTTGCTTCCCGGCAATTGAGACTTTTGTACATTTGTACATGCTCCTATTCTTAAGAGTAAACATCTGTGTTCCAATGTAACATCAACTCCTCCATTTGTGCACTGTATCTAATCACTGCAAGCTCAAGGATTGTGCTCCTACAGTAATCTGATTACCTCCTGTATCATCAAGTTTTCTCTCTTGGTTAGTTTAGTCAGCTGACAAATATAATAAAAATGAAGTTTTAAAACGCAGTAAAACCTCTCCCAACTTCCCTCTGCTCTTCCTCAGAGCAAAAATTCAACGAAAAGATTCCATACTTGCAGTCTCTACTTTCTCACTGTTGATTCTCTCATGAAGGCATTCTCACGATTTTATCTCACTCTCTCTTGGAAACTGGGCTTCCAGTTGCCAAATGGGTGACCCACAAATCTCGTCTTCCCTGACTTCCCCACACAGGGTCGGCAGCAGCACCAGCACTGCATTCATCCCATTCCTCATCTGTGCAGCTTTGCGACAGCCTGTCCTTGACTCTCCTAGAACATCCTGTACATCTCCCTCTCCAATATGTCCTCAAAAGACTCCAGGGTTGTTGTTTTTTTAATATGAAAGATACCCCTTACTCAAGCACAACTGATAGAAACCCCATGAACATACTTTGTTTATACTGATGTTATGAAATTTATTCCATTTTATTATGACTAATACATATACTGTATATATATTATATTAGTATATAAACACTTACATATGAATATATTCATATATATACTTGTTTCTATAGCAGATTGAAACATTCCCCAAAATGAGAACCATATCATGACTTTTATATCTTACAGCTTTGCACAATTGTAAGGGGATTCCCTAATGCAATGAAATGAAAGCTACACAATGCAAGCGATTGACATGAGTTCTTCATGGGAGAAATTTCTGATCTGTAAATTCAACTTGTCTATGGAAAGTCACATTCCGCCTTTGGATATTCTACTTGTTATTGTTTTGATGTCACTGGTGAAAGTGGGGTCCTTGTGGTGTTGTGGGGAAGGAATTCCAGAAGACCCACAAAGGAGATCTAGTGATAAGATTTATTTGTGGCACCAGATGCAAATTCAAAGGAATTCCACCGAGTTTCCAGTGTCCTACCTCTGTCCTACCATGAAAAGTTCGATCTCACCTTCAACAGACCCAGAAATAAGGCCAGTATCCAGACGCTCCGTGCCATGTCAAGGCTAGACCAGTCCATCCTTTGGCACCATCCAGCTAGCTTATCTTGTTTACAGGCTGCATCTCAGCCAGGCCCACATTCAGAGCTCACAGGCCTCCAGGACCACAGGTGGCTCCCACATGGATGCTGTGGAGAGAGAATGCAGAAATGAACAGGATAGTACCTACCCTGACCTGGTGAGAGAAAAAAGGCTTTGTCTCTGTTAAGCTGATTGTATTATCTCACACTTGGAAAGGACCAGGTGCACTTTTCAAACTAACCAGTCAACTTCCCAAGCTTTTGTGGGCTTCTGATAGGTCCACTCCCTAAACAATTCATTCCACAGACCCTCTAAGATTGTGTCTCTTATCTAATTTTGTCTCTTCTCCAGGCTAGACTGACTGCCCTCTATGGTTGCCATTTTGGCTCCTATTGTGCTTCTCCTTACCTCCCCCTTTATTGTTCTATCCCTTCTCTCAGTGATCTGGGAAACTGTCAGGTGGTTTTCTGAGGTGTATGTAGAGCTGTAACTTCCTAGGGAAACAACCAGATTTATGCTCCCTAGCTGATTATGCTTAATAATACCTGATTTCCTTTGTTCTCTTCCTTTATTAATATCTGGCTATCTATGCTAACAATGTTATCCTCACAGTGAGGGTGTATCATTCTCTCTGGTTTCATATAAACCATGGTTTCTCCTCTTAACACAAGTGAAATGAGGCAAAGATATTTAAACAACACTTTGTAAAAGATTAACAAAAAAATCACAAAATAACTTAAAACTCTTCAATTTGAGATTCAAGGTATTACTTCCTTTCAGTCTTCAAGGCCTTGTTTCCACAGGAAGGGGCTGACTGTGGCTAGTCCTAAGAGAAAAAAGATGAAGCGTGGAGAAAGAAATTCCTCCCTCCAACCTAAGACCAGCCTTCCTAGTTCCATTTCACTGCCTAAACCTTTGTCTCTTCTTCGGGAATTGAAACTAAAATCATTCACCCACTTCAAAGGAGACTCCACCCCTTGAGCAGAGTGTGTGACCTTAAGTACACTGAGTCTTCAGCAGGGTGTCCAGGTCAGAAGAGAAGCATGGTAGGGTAGGGCCAATTCTGGGATGAAATCTGCACTCTGCCAAATACCAGCTAAATGGTATTTGGGGAGGTTACTAAACTTCTCTGTGCTTCTATGCCCTACTTTATGATATGGGAATGCTAGGACTAACTTCATGGTCTCAGTGTAGGAATGAAGTGAGATAATAGATATCAAACACTATCAACAATGTATGGGACATAGCAAGGGCTCATAATGTAAACCAGCAGTAATGCATCGTTTGCCTACCACCCATACAAAGGACACATAGGTAATCAAGAACAACGTGTTCTTGCAAGAATACTGACTATGGAAGGCCTAAGCAGAATATATTCAAACCAAAGAGGAAAATGAAACTAGAGTATGGCAGAACTTTGGCCACTAGATGAAACAGTCCCCTCACAGGGCTGCAAATGCTCATTTAGGAATGATGATTTCCAGTTGCCTCATACCAAGTATCCTTACCTCATCCCCATTAAGAAGTCAAAGCCATTGACCTCTCTTTTACCAGAATCTTTTTTAAAAATATATGTTTATTTATTTTTAGAGAGAGAGGGAGGGAAGGAGAAAGAGTTGGAGAGAAACATCAATGTTTGGTTGCCTCTCATGTGTCCCTTACCAGGGACCTGGCCTGCAACCCAGGCATGTGCCCTGCCTGGGAATCGAATCAGCAACCCTTTGCTTCACAAGCCCGTGCTCAATCCACTGAGCTACACCAGCCAGGGCTACCAGGATCTTTTGAAGCACAAATTTTACTCTAATCTTTAGTGGAGCTTCAGGGCCTCAGTAATTCATCTGTTCCTTTCTTATGCCACAGTGTTTCTGATCAAACAGAATTTGAGGAGAAGATAGAATTCTTTCTGTCAAACAGTAAACAAAGAATCTCTCATAATAGCCCAGTGTCTCACATGACCTGGAGGCTCAGGTGTCCGGAAATGCTCCAGATCTGCAAAAAGGCACTCAACTATCTTGAATATAGAAAAGGGACAGTACAGTGAAAGGATGAGTTTGGCTGTTAAATGTACCTTTGCCTTAAAAAGTTGTGATTATACTGATTGTTAATTTTTTTAATGCTCTAATAGTATAACCTGGTAGAGGGGTCAGCAAATTATTTATCAAAGACTAGCAATAAATATTTTAGGCTTTTTGGGCCACACGATCTCTGCTTCAACTACTCAACACTGCCAGTGCAAGAGAAGGCAGGCAAAGGCAATAATAAGCCATAAGGTATGGCTGTGTTCCAAAAATACATTATTTACAAAAGCAGGTGGTAAGCTGGATTTAGTCCAAGGTCCATAATTTGCCAAAAACTGACTTAGTTTGTTTCTCAAACTTGAGTCATGTTCACACCACTTTCATAATTTTTGTCTAAATCTAAGCATGTCCATAATCATGTTGATTATAAATTATTACAGTTTATTCATTTTGTAAAATTTTGTTTCCTTTTACTTTTTAATTGAGATTATTGAGGTAACATTAGTAAATAAAATTATACAGGTTTCAGGTGTACAATTCTGTAATAAACCACCCATATGTACTGTTGTGTTCACCACCCCAAGTCAAGTCTTCTTTCATCACCATTTATCCCTCTTCTACCCTCTCTACCTCCCCCAACTGCCATTTTCTTCTTTAATCGCCATACTGTTGTATGTTGTATTTTTCTCTGCTGAAATTCTTCACCTTTTGTATCCAAATCCAAGCCCTATTCCTCTCTGACAGCTATGACTCTGTTCTGTGTATCCACGAACCAGTTTCTATTTTGTTCATTTTTTTTCACTCATTAGCTTCCACGTATATGTGAAATTATATAGTCCGTGCCTTTATCTGGCTTATTTCACTTGGGATAATATTTTCTAGGTCCATCCATGCTGTCGCAAAAGGTAACATTTTCTTCTTTTTTGCAGCTGAGTAGTACTTCATTATATAAATGTGCCACATCTTTTTTTATCCACTGATAGGAACTGTGTTGCTTCTGAATCTTGGCTATTGTAAATAACATTGTAATGAACATACAATGAACAAAAAACACACATTCTTTCAAATTAGTGTTTTGGGTTTCTTTGGATATATTCCCAAAAGTGTATTACCTGGGTCAAGAGGCAGTTTCATTTTTGGTAACTTGAGGTAACTCCATTCTGCTTTCTTTAGTGGCCGCACCAATCTACATTCCCATCAACAGTGCACAAGTGTTCCCTTTTCTCCACATCCTGGCCAACACTTGTTAATTTATTGGTGATAGCCATTCTGACAGGAATGAGGTGACATCTCATGGTGGTTTTAATTTGCATTTCTCTGATGATTAATGACATTGAGCATCTTTTCATATGTCTCTTGGCCATCTGTATGTCCTCTTTGGAGAAGTGTCTATTCAGGTCCTTTGCCCTTTCTTTTTTGTTTTATTTATTTATTTTAATTGTTGTTCAAGTGCAGTTTTCTGCCCTTTGCCCCCATCCCAGCCAAACCCCAGCCCTCCCTACTTCCCTCTCATCTCCACCCCCCCTTTGTTATTGTCCATGTGTCCTTTATACTAGTTTCTTCAAACCCATCCATCTTTCCCCTGAAATTCCCTCTCCTCTCCCCTCTGGTCACTGTCAGCCTGTTCTCAATTTTAGTGTCTTTGATTATATTTTGCCCATTTGTTTGTTTTGTTGATTAGATTCCTGTTAAAGGTGTGATTGTATGGTATTTATCTTTCACTGCCTGGCTTTTTTTGCTTAGCATGATGCTTTCCAGTTCCATCCATGCTGTCACAGAGGGTAGGAGCTCCTTCTTTCTTTATGCTGTGTAGTATTCCATTATGTAAAGGTACCATAGTTTCTTGATCCATTCATTTACTGATATCCTTTGCCCTTTCCTAATCGGGTTGTTCGGTTTTTATGGTGTTGAGTTTTATAAGTCAATTTATCCTTATAAATTTTGGATATTAAGCCATTATCAGGTGTATCAGCAAATATGTTCTCCCACCCAGTGGGTTGTCTTTTTATTTTGTTGATGATTTCCTTTCCTTTTTATTATGGTGAGGAACGTTCTTTATATTCTCACATTGCTAAGATTTTTTTTAATAAATGGGTGCTAGATTTTATCAAATGATTTTTCTGCATATATTAATGTATCATGTGATTTTTATCCTTCATTTTCTTTATGTGGTGTATAAAATTATTGATTTGTGGATATTGTACTATCTTTGCGTCCCTGAAATAAATCCCACTTGGCCATGATAAGTGATTGTTGGGGACCATTCTGCCTGGTTTCAGGAATTGTAACTACCTCCCATGGCTAAGGATGAGTGAGTGACCTCCAGAATACGAGCTACAGGAGACAAAGCTTGTCTCTGATAGCAAATACTGGCTCTGGGACTTCCGCCAAGATGGAGGCATAGGTGGAAACACTGTGCCTTCTCCCACAACCAAGTTTGAATACAACAAAGGTTTGGAGAACACGGACACAGCCAAAAAAACAGAAAATTGAATTATACGGAAGTCCGACAACCACTAACCGTTCAACGGGGACGGTAAGAGGGGCAGAGCCAGCAGCAGAGCAGGGTCGGGCAGGAAAGATACTCAGACCTAGGTGCACAAGTGGCCCAGACCCAGTCAGGGTGTGGGGCAGACTGACCTCGGTCGCACATTCGTACACAGTGAGACGGACCACACAGGCCCCAGGGGGTGATGGCTGACGGCGGTGGCACACTCGCATGCAGTGGGACGAAACACGGGGGCCCGGTGACAGTGGCAGCTGCCGCACCTGTAGGGGTCGCAGCAGGAGATGGCAGATGGGACGCCATTGTTCCTCTTTGACCTTGCCCCCACATACAGCGTCACAACCCAGCAACTGAGTTGCCCTGCTCTGGTGAAAACCTGGGGCTCCGATCCTGCTATGTAACGGGCACAAACAGCCCAAAAGATGGCGCAAGAAGAACTCAAAGTCCCAGAGCTGATAACTCTCAGCGACAGAGAAATTGCCAGCCTCTCAGAAGCACAATTCAAGACACTGTTTATCAGGATGCTCACAGAACTGGTTGATTATAGTCACAAATTAGAGGAACATATGAAGGCTAAACTAATTGAAATGAAGGGAGATGTCCAGGAAACCAATAGCGATGGAAAGGAAACTGGGACTCAAATCAATGGAATGGACCAGAAGGAAGAACGAAACATCCGACCAGAAAGGAATGAAGAAATGAGAATTCAAAAAAATGAGGAGAGGCTTAGGAACCTCCAGGACATCTTTAAATGTTCCAACATCCGGATTATAGGGGTACCAGAAGGGGGAAAGAAACAGCCACGAGTGGAAAACTTATTTGAACAAATAATAAAGGAGAACTTCCCCAGTCTGGCAAAGGAAATAGACTTCCAGGAAATCCAGGAAGCTCAGAGAGTCCCAAAGAAGTTGGACCCAAGAAGGAACACACCAAGGCACATCATAATTACATTAGCCAAGACTAAAATGAAGGAGAGAATCCTAGAAGCAGCAAGGGATAAGGGGACAGTCACCTACAAAGGAGTACCCATCAGACTGTCAGCGGATTTCTCAAAAGAGACCTTACAGGCAAGAAGGGGCTGGAAAGAAGTATTCCAAGTCATGAAATCCAAAGACCTACAGCCAAGATTGCTTTATCCAGCAAAACTTTCATTTAGAATGGAAGGACAGATAAAGTGCTTCTCAGATAAGGTCAAGTTCAAGGAGTTCATCATCACCAAGCCCTTATTATATGAAATGCTAAAGGGACTTATATAAGAAAAAGAAGATGAAAAATATGAACAGTGAAAGGACAGCAAACTCACAGCTATTAACCACCACACCTAAAACAAAAGCAAACCTAAAGGACAGCTAGATCAGGAGTGGAACCATAGAAATGAAGAACGCATGGAAGGTTAGCAACAGGGGAGTGGGAGGAGGAGAAGGGGGGAGAAGGTACAGAAAATAGCATAGATGGTAGGTAGAAAATAGATAAGGGGGAGGGCAAGAATAGTGGGGGAAATATAGAATCTAGAGAACTTGAGACACGTGGTTGTAAACTAAGGGGGGAGAAGGGTCGGGGAGGGAGTGCGCGGGTGGAGGGGAATGAAGGGGGGGAATAGAACAACTGTAATGGTATAATCAATAAAATATATTTTTAAAAAAACAAAAACAAAAAAAACAAATACTGGCTCTGTTTCCTCCCTGCCCCCAAAGCATTGTTGGCAGTCCATGACAGGTAAGTCTTCTCAGGGGCAACCTAAGCCAGACTGGATCACTTGGGAGGCCATCATGGAAGGACTCGGGGGGCTGCAACAAAGAGCGAGCAGTGGACCCTTGCCCCCTGGCTATGTGGCATAGCCCGAGTCCCCATGTCCTCTGGGAGAAGTGCTTCCTGGCTCTAATCCCCTTAAGCCTGAAAACCTGATGGGGAGGGGTACAGGTCCTTGCCTTGCCAGAGCAGATCCCAGGAAAAAATCTGGCATCACAAAGAATTCCTGAAAAACCTCTGAAATATGCTCTGCTAAGAGTGCTTTCAATCATAAGTTAAAGGTCCAAGCAGGAAACCCTAAAGTTTCTGCAAAACTCCCTTCCTGACAGACTCTGACTCAGACTAAGCCCTCAGATTTCTTTGAACTGTTATCTACTGTTTGATCCTTGCCGCCCTGTGTTCCTGTGTATTACAACCCAATGAAAGCGCCTGGAGGAAGGGGCTCAAGGCTTCTTTTTCCCCTGAGAAACTGGCCACTACTCAAGGCCTTGTTTCCTTGAAGAAACTGGCTGCCTCTCCTCTCCGAGCATATCATGTCTTGGTAGTGTTTACTTTCATTCATGGTGGACAGGGGAACTTGTGGGAAAAGTTGCCCCCACAAATAATCTTTTAGTGTATTGCCAGATCCAGTTTGCTAATATTTATTGGGGATTTTAGTATCTATTTTCATCAGCAATATTGGCCTATAATTATCTTTCTTTGTAGGTTCTTTATCTGGCTTTGGTATTAGGATAATTCTGGGCTTATAAAATGAGCTCAGGAGACTTCATAATATTCTCTCCTCTTGAATATTATGAAGCAGTTTAAGAAGAAAAGGTGGTAGCTCTTTTTTGAATGTTTATCTAAATTCACCTTTGAAACCATCTTGTCCAGAACATTTGTTTGTTGGGAGATTTTTTTTATGACTGCTTCAGTTTCACTAGTTGTAATATGTATATTCAGATTCTGTGATTCTTCCTGATTCAGTTTGGAAGATTGTATGTTTCTAGGAATTTGTCCATTTCTTCCAAATTGCCCAATTTGTTGGCATATTATTGTTCATAACATATTCTTATAATCCTTTTTATTTCTGTGGTGTCAGTGGTTCTTCTATTTCATTTCTGATTTTATTATTTATTGATTTGTTTGTTTGTTTTCTCTCTTTTCTTGTAGAGTCTGGTTAAAGGTTCATCAATCCTGCTTATCTTTTCAAAGAACCAGCTCTTGTTTTCATCGATCTTTTGTATTGTGTTTTTAGACTATTTCATTTATTTCTGCACTGATCTTAATTATTTTCTTCCCTCTACTCACTTCGGGCTTTGTCTGTTGTTCTTTCCCTTTTTCCTGATTAGAATAGTTACTACACTTGATGTTAGCCAGAAGACCAAGAAGTGGTCTTTTTCCAGTTCCTTTAAGTGTAAACTTAGAATTCTGTTTGACATTTATCTCACCTCTTGAGATAGGCCTGTAGTGCTATGAATTTCCTTCTTAGCACAGCTTCCACCGAGGGTTGATCCCACAAACAAACTGGCCAATGGCAACCAATCGTCAATTACAACAGGAGGGCCCACATAACCTAAAAAGGACATTCCTAGAACACCTAGATCAGAGATCAAGGAGACACATCGCTGGGTCCCACAGTACACCTACTATATAAGGCCACTCCACAAAAACTGGGAGTCACAGCAAATTTATCTAATACATAGAAACAAACACAAAGAAGAAACCAAAGTGGGGAGACAAAGAAACAATCTTCAAAAGAAAGAATAGGAGAACCCTTCAGAAAAAGATCTAATGAAATGGAGGCAAGCAATTTAACAGATACAGAGTTCAAAGTAATTGTTATAAAAATGTTCAAGGAACTTAATGAGAACCACAACAGCATGAAAAAGACACAGAAGCCATAAAAAAGAACCACACAGTAATAAAAAATACATCTGATCTCAAGAATACACTGAATAGAATAAACAGTAGGTTGGATGAGGCAAAAGATTGAGTCAACAATTTGAAAGAGTAGGCAGGAAAATAAACCACTTAATCAGAGGAAAAAGAAAAATGAATAAATAAAAAAGATGATTATAGGCTATGGTCAGGGGATTCACTCGGGTGAGAGTGTTGTCCCTTACACCAAATGACTGTGGGATTGATCCCCCATCAGGTCACATACTTAGATAGTGGTTTCAATCTTTGGTCAGGGTGCATACAGAAGGCAACTAAGCAATGTTTCTCTCTCATGTGACTATTTCTCTTTTTTTCTCTGTCTCCCTCCCTCCCTCCATTCCTCCCTTCCTCTCTCTATAAAACCAATTAAATTTTTAAAAAACCCTTGGGTGAGGATTTAAAAAAAGAATGAGGATATTTTAAGGGAACTTTGGACAACATAAAGCATAATAATATTTGCATTATAGCAGTTCCAGAAGGAGAAGAGAGAGAGCAAGGTACTGAGAAAATATTTGAAGAAATAATGACCTAAATCTTCCCTAACCTAGTGAAAAAAAAAAAGAAGAATCACAAGTCCAAGAAGTAAAGAAAGTCCCAAAAAGATGAACTCAAAGAGGTTCACACCAAGACAAGTCATAATTAAAATGGCAAAGCTTAAAGACAAGGAAAGAATCTTAGAGCCACAAGAAAAAAAAAAAACAATTAGTTATCCACAAAGGAGCTACCATAAGACTATCAGCTGATTTCTCAACATAAACATTTTAGGCCAGAAGGGATTGGCCTAAAATATTCAAAGTAATATAAAGCATGGACCTACCACCAACATTACTTTACCAAGCAAGGCTATCATTTAAAATTGAAGGAGAAAAGAGAGCTTCTCAGACCAGAAGAATATAAAAGAATTTGTTACTATCAAACCAGTTTTAAAAGAAATGTCAAAGGGCCAAAGAAGAAGGAGGAGGAGGAGGAGGAGGAGGAGGAAGGGAGAGGAAGAAGATGGGAGAGGAGGAGGAGAAGAAAAGAAACAGAAGAACATACTTAAAAGAAAAAAATAGCATAAATATTTACCTATCAATAATCACTTTAAATGTGAATGGCTTAAATACTCCAATCAAAAGACATAGTGTATCTGAATAGATAAGAAAACAAAACCCATATATATACTGTCTACAAGAGACCCAGCAAAAGATACACACACACTAAAAGTAAAAGAATGAAAAAAGATATTTCATCAAATGAAAATGAAAAAAGGGTGGGTAGCAATACTTATATCTGACAAAATAGACTGTAAAACAAAGGCTATAGTAGGAGACAAGGAAAGACACTGCATGAAAATAAAGGGAGCAATCCAAAAAGAGACTATAACCCTTATAAACTTTTATGCACACAACATAAGAGCACCCAAATATGTAAAGCAAATCCTGATGGATATGAAGGAAGATTGACAGCAATACAGTCAGAGTAAAAGATTTTAAAACTCAATTGACATCAATAGTTAGGATCTTCCAGACAGAAAGTCAACTGGGAAATGGCAGCCCTAAATGCACACTAAATCAGATATATTTAATTGGTATCTTCAAAGCATTTCATCCCAAAGCAGCAGAATATACACATGCTCATGAAATATTTTCTAGGATGGACCACATGTTAGGACACAAAACAAGTCTCAGTAAATTTAAAAAGATTAAAATCATATCAAGTATCTTCTCAGCTCATAAGGGTATGAAATTACAAATCAATCACAAGAGGACTCCCAGCCAAGATGGAGGCGTAGGTAGACACACTGTGCCTCCTCACATAACCAAAAGAAAATAAACAATAATTTCAAAACAAACAAACAAAAAAAACAACCAGAAGTGACAGAAAATTGAACTGTATGGAAGTCCGACAACCAAGGAGTTAAAAAAGAAACATGCATCCAGACCAGTAAGAGAGGTGGAGATGGGCAGTCAGGCAGAGAGGACTTTTGGCAAAGCAGAGGTGGAGGACTAGGCAGGCAAGGCAGCGGCTGATGGATCCAGGGAAGCAGTGGGTTGTGGAGCGAGGTGGGCAAGGCTGCAGCTGGCCAGCAAGGCTGCAGCTGGCCAGCAAGGCTGCAGCTGGTGGACTGGCAAGGCAGCAATGGGTGGGGCAGGCAGTCCTACATTCATGTGCAAATTAACTGGGAGGAACACCTGGGGAGCAAGACAGACCTGGCAACCCAGAGTCCCAGCACAGGGAAATAAAGCCTCAAACCACCAATCGAAAACACCTGTGGGGGTTGAGGAGGCACCAGGAGAAATTCCCAGCCTCACACGAGAGTTTGTTGGAGAGACCCACAGGGTCCTAGAACATACACAAGCCAACCCACCTGGGGATCAGCACCAGAAGGGCCCACTCTGCTTATGGATGAAGGGGGGAGTAACTGAAATGCGGCAGAGAGCAGAGCAAGTGCCATTGTTCACTCTGGACCCCTTCCCCACATATAACACCACAAAGCAGCGATGTGGGTTGCCTTGCCCTGGTGAACACCTAAGGATCCGTCCCTTATATTTAGCAGGTATGCCAAGACAAAAAAAAAAAAAAATTGGCCCAAATGAAAGAACAGATCAAAGCTCCAGAAAAAATAGAACTAAGCAATGAAGAGATAGCCAACCAATCAGTTGCACAGTTCAAAACACTGGTAATCAGGATGTTCATAGGATTGGTTGAATTTGGTAACAAGTTGGATGAAAAAAATGAAGGCTATGCCAAGTGAAATAAAGGATAATGTACAGGGAACCAATATTGATGGGAAGGAAACTGGAACTCTAATCAACAGTGTGGACCAGAAGGAAGAAAGGAATATTCAACCAAAACAGAATGAAGAAACAAGAATTTTTAAAAATGAGGAGAGGCTGAGGAACCTCCAAGACATCTTTACACATTCCAACATCCAAATTATAGGGGTGCCGGAAGGAGAAGAGAAAGAGCAACAAATTGAAAACTTTTTTGAAAACATAATGAAGGAGAACTTCTCTAATCTGGCAAAGAAAATAGAATTCCAGGAAGTCCAGGAAGCTCAGAGAGTCCCAAAGAAGTTGGACCCAAGGAGGGATACAGCAAGGCACATCATAATTACATTAGCCAAGATGAAAATGAAGGAGAGAATCCTAGAAGCAGCAAGAGCTAAGGAGACAATTACCTACAAAGGAGTTCCCGTCAGACTGTCAGCTGATTTCTCAAAAGAGACCTTACAGACAAGAAGGGGCTAAAAAGTATTCCAAGTTCTTAAAGGCAAGGACCTGCATCCAAGATTTCTCTATCCAGCAAAGCTTTCATTTAGAATGGAAGTACTTTAGTACTTCTCAGATAAGGTCAAGTTCAAGGAGTTCATCATCACTAAGCCCTTATTATATAAAATGTTAAAGGGACTTATCTAAGAAAAAGAAGATAAAAATATGAACAGTAAAATGATAGCAAACTCACACTTATTAACAACCACACCTAAAACAAAAACAAAAGCAAACTAAGCAAATAACTAGAACAGAAACAGAACCACACAAATGGAGATCACATGGAAAGTTATTACCAGGGTAGTTGGGGGTGAGCGAGGGGGAGGAAGGAGAGTTATCAGCAAGGAGGTGGAGTAGGGAGAATGGGGTAAAGGTACAGGGAATAAGAAGCATAAATGGTAGGTAGAAAATAGACAAGGGGAGGTTAAGAATAGTATAGGAAATGAAGAAGCCAAAGAACTTATATGTATGACCCCTGGGCATGAGCTAAAGAGGGGAAATGTGGGTAGGAGGGGGTGTGCAGGACAGAGGGGAATAAAGGTGGGGAGAATGGGACAGCTGTAATAGTATAATCAATAAAATATATTTTAAAAAAAGAAACCAATCACAAGAAAAAAAAACTGAAACACACAAAGACATGTTAACCAGCATATTACTGAAAAAATATATGGGTCAACAATGAGATCACAGAAGAAATCAAAAGATACCTTCAAATGAGATACCTTGAAAATAAGAACACAACAACCCAAAGTCCATTCATTTTTAAATAAATTAATTGTAAAATAAAAATATTACTACTGTAATAGGAAAACTAGTATTACTTGTACTAAAATGGTAATCTTAAAAAATAACTACAGTTACCATATTGCAATAAAAATGCTAATTGAAATATAGAGAAATAAAATTTACTGCTAAATGCAAAGCTTCTTAATAGTACTAGTCTGTGTTGGATCTTGCTGGCTCCTACTACTCTCTCAACCTTAGCCACAGTGCCCTTCTTTTAGTCCCTCTGCCTTGGTTGTCCCTATTACCAAAGTACATGTGCACCTCCTAGTCTTCTGGCCTGGAATGCTTGTCCCTTTCTCTTTACTGGTTAATGCCACCCATCAGGGAAGACTTTCCACTGAATAAGGCGACCCTCCTGTTTTGTTATAGCTGTTTGGAGACCAGCAGGACATTCCTTGAAATGTATAAGTCACAAATGTTTTTGTTATTAAAGATTTTACTTACTTGTTTTTAGAGACAGGGGCAGGGAATGAAATATCAATGTGTGGTTGCCTCTCACAACCCTGTACTGGGGACCTGGCCCAGGCATGTGCCCCAACTGGGAATCGAACCAAACCCTTTGGTTCACAGGCCCATGCTCACTCCACTGAGCTACATCAGCCAGAGCTACAAATGTCATTTTATATTGGCTGGGAAATTAGTGGGTTAGTTTCTGACTCACCTGCTATCTCATCTTCTTGACATCGAGGGACCAAGATCTAACACGGTGCCTTAGCACAGCAATTAATGGTAGATAGTTACTGCACTGACTTAATAAATAAAAAAACTAAGGTTTTAAAAAATATAGTTTAGCCAATTTTTTCCACAGTTTAAATCTGCATTTTATCCCTGAGACCTTATAAATTCGTATTCTCATAACTAGTCCAGATAAATATTTCTTAAGGGAAATATTTTGCTGTTTTCAGAAAAGTCAGGGGTTGGGATTACTTTCTCAAGATGTGGAAAAAAGGATGTGAGTGATTCTGGGTCCTTTTGTGGTTTAGCTTTCTCTGCATTTTTTCAGATACAACCATCCCAAATGTCAAGATCATCTTCTTTTGATCAGTGCCCTCACATCTCACAAGACGTAATGAGAATGTAAATTTAATGATCTAAAGCAAACACACAATTTTTAAAATAAAAAATTGCTTATGCCTTTGTCATCCAAAATGATCTTGTATTTTACAACTGTGCTGTATATGCTTGAGAACCATAGGAAGTTAAGCAACAAAATTTTTAATTGAAACCCACATGGATTTGAATCTTAGGTCTGGCATTTACTAACTTCTGTAATCTGTGTCTCCTTATCTGTGACACAGTGATAGTGTTACCAAATTGGTTCAGGTGCCCCATCCTTTGAGAAGCCAAAACTCAAAAAGTCAGAGTTTGGAGTAAGGAAAGGTTCACTGATGGAGAAGGCAACAATTAAGAAAAAGAGACCAAGCAGTATCAAGTTCATCTTGTTCTCTGGACTTGGTTGGTGTTTTTAAGAGGTTAGTGGGAACACAGTGCAGAAGTGCTGATAGGGTGAGTTTCAATAGGAGGGCCTCAGAACTTGACCATTCATGGTGAGGAGCATCAGCACTCGGTCTTCCTGGACAGATGACCCTTTGCTTCTGACAGAGTGATGGTGGTCCAACTCAGGTTATGTCTGGGGAGGAGGAGCCGGGGAGGTGGGAGGGATTTGGTCCCAGTGCAGCTGAAGGTCACAGTTCTCTTTTCTGAACCTGCTTCCACTGCATGGCTTGAGGTTTTGGTATTTTATCTCTGAAAATCAACTCAGTATCCTGTTAAACAGGATGGGACCATTTGGAGTTGGTCCTGTGGTTACAATAACAGGAACTCCCTCACGAGATTTTTCTAAGGATTTTGTTGAGATAATAATGTAAATACTAACCCCAAGATCTGACTAATTTATGATAAGCACTAAATAACTATTCATTATTGCTATTAGTACTGTTTGTAATAGATATTACCTTCTCTTATGAAGATGAAAAAATTGCTGTGCATATCAGGAAGCTTTTCTTTAATCAGAACGAAAAAGGTTATCCAATATACCTTTCCTGATTTAAAATAGAGCATTATTTCTTCAATATTTGCTTTTACCTTCATTTAGTACAAAAATGAAAAATTCAGAAAACAATTATATAATAATAAACTCAATTTCATTTTTAAGCATAACACATGCAGCTAAAAACAGAAATGCAGAAACCGCAAACTCATTTTTCTAGGGTTAATAACAGAAAGGGCTGGGTGCAGAGACATTTGTGATATTCTAATTATTTTTTAAAAGTGTTGCTTTAGTGAAAAGCATGTTAAGGTTTTTGTTATTGTTAAATGAAAACTCCTTCACCAATTTTAATCTTTACTCAAACATTGTGCCTCCGTGAGTCCTGCCCACACCCTCCTGGGGAAGTCCTGACCCTCCTCCCTTATCCTACTTTATTTTTCCTCTTTTAGTAAAACTTACTACCTTCTAGCATTCTACTTCATTTGTTTATTTAATATAGTTTGGTTTTTATCTCTCCATTAGAATCTCTACAAGTTTTGTCTCTTTTCTTCACAGATGAACCCCCACTTTCTAGAACAGCGCCTGGCCCACACTGGAGCTCAATGAGTACATTGTGAATATAAGAGTAACAATGACTTTGACTACCAAATGCCTTTTTATAGAAGAGTTATATTCTGCAAACATTTAATAAAATCCTGAGCAAAAGCAGGAGGAAATAACAATGGATAAAAAAATTACCTTAAGATCATATATGAGCTCATACTTGAGGCAATGAAAAAAGCTGAATGATGGCACTAAAGAGTGAGCTGGGGATGACTTCTTGGTGCATGTCCAGGCAACATAGGAATAACCCTGCAAAGGAATAAATGAAAGTCTAATTCCAGTTCTCATCATGACTTGCATGTGTGGAGGACGCATTCTTCCACTGTGTGACGTCTGTCCCTCGAGCTATACCCAAACCAGAACAGAGGTTGCTTTCCAAAACCCCCTTTAGAGACTATCTCACCATAATTGTTCATCTTGACTTGTCAGCACCTGTCACTTGCCTATCCATAGGTGCTGGTTCCTGGAACAGCCCATTTTCCTCACTGGTAAAACATATGAAGCAATCACATACCCAGTAGCATTCACGTACTAATATCTGTGACTACTCCTACCCCCTTCTACCCTATGTAATTCTTTGGCACCTGCAAACCATACACAGAATATCCACCTCATCTTGCAGCCACAGAAGACAAGCCTTGCATATAAATTTTCCTTAATGAACTCTATTAATCGCCAGACTGGAGCGACCAGACTCTTTCCTTGCTCTTTTTCTGCTCTCCATGTACAGATTATGGAGGTAGATTTTTAGTCTCACAACTTTTTCGTTGGTCTGAATGTTCTCAAAGTATGGAATTAGCAAGACACTTTTCCATTTATAATTTAAAACTCTCATCCAACAAGAGATGTTTAAGTAGAAATCACTGTCTTGTCTTCACAGTACACATTTTCAGAATTAAGCTTAAGCTGTATTTCTAACAGTTATTCAGTGTTATCAACCAACTTAATTAAACCAATGTCAAAATTAATTAGAAATGGAAATCTAATATTTGAGTAAAATTTTATACGATCTCCAGATGTATCTAGAAACAGAAAACTATAATACACATATGCTCTCTCTTAGTGTACATATGTAAAATCTTTTTAAGGAAAGAGTCACAGGTTCTCTTCCATAAGTGAAAACTTACTTCTTCATAGGAATTTAACAAAAAAACTTGTCTTTATTTTATAAAATGAATTGTTTCAGGCACAACATGTGTAAATTGATTTTTAGTCAATCCTATCACATTTTAAATGCTCAAGAAACTCATTACTCAAAGAAACCCTGGAGTGAATAAAGAATTGACTTCAACAGCTAACTTTCTATTAATTTTAAACCTATTGGGAATATGATATTCTATTTTTGTTCTCAGAGCAATGGAAATACCCTTTCATGATAGGATTTAAGCCGACAGTGGAAAGACATCTAGGATCATTGATGTGAAGGAAAAATGGGGAAGGACTTCAATTGACAACGTTCACTTTTTTGTTTACACGTAAGAAACTTCTCCTTACTACATACATAGATATGTTTTCTCTTTCACTATGTGTTCTTCATAATTGTATTACAAATCAGTGCCCCTTTATTCTTATTTAGAAAGCCAAACTATCTCTGTTGCTTATACCAAGGAACGAAGATACCAACTGGGAGCAAGGCTCTGGGATTGAAGAGCTGATCTTCTGAGACCCTCCTTCTGTAAAGAGTTCTACAATCTGTGGAAAGAAAAACTAGTGATTACAAAAGGGATACAAAATGCCTAGCTTTGTTAACTATAGGGGACCGTTCCACGTGGCCTTGGGGAATGTAGCCCAGCCCCTAATCCAGAAAACCGATGGGGAGCGAGGTAGGCACACAGGACTCACACCCATGGATAGGTTCTCCCAGTGGGAAATCAGGCCCACATTGTACCTAGGCTGCTTTAAGACTTGCTTTTGCTAAAACTCCCTCACCCTGATTGAGGCAGAAATGTTTATGACATATCTTTAAAGTAAATTCCTTAAGTCTATGCTGAACCTCCCA
This sequence comes from Sturnira hondurensis, assembly GCF_014824575.4. Lineage (NCBI taxonomy): Eukaryota > Metazoa > Chordata > Mammalia > Chiroptera > Phyllostomidae > Sturnira > Sturnira hondurensis. The sequence continues at coordinate 232,532 of NW_028081623.1, forward strand.
AGGAGATGAGTATAACCAGTTCAACCACTTTTCCCTTTGCATTTGTAAATATCCTTTTTCTTTGATGGAATAGCAACATCCTCTCCTTTGTTTTCTGTAAAAGGTAACCACCTAAAGTGAACCTGTGCAGAGTAAATGAGGACCATCCTCAATGTAATGTGCCCAGAAAAGCAATAAAAATCAGGGTCCACTCTCTCTCACTGAGAGAGAGGCTCTGCCGTCCCTTTTTCTCCACAGAACTTCTGCAGTCCATGTGAATTTGTTTGTTGCAGCCACAACACACAGACCCCACTGGGCAGGGGTCCACATCAGTTAACCATATATTTTTTAGGAATTCTGTTAAAACTACTGTGTGTATGTATGCAGTATAAAAAGAGCTCAATGAGCCACTCACTTTCTTAGCAAATGTTACAAATTTTCACATCCACCGGATTGATAAATTGCTCAGTTACAATTCACTATTAATCATTTGTTGAAATAATACTAATTTACTGTTTAATTTGGTCATCAAAAATTTCAGTCATTATTTTTTAGAATAGAAAGGACGCTGATGTCAGACATTAATAACAAAAAAAGAGCTGGGTTTTTCCCTCCAGCTCGACTCTACATTTGCTGTGCAATTTGGTCTCTTTTAATCTCAGTTTCTTCACCTATAAAATGAAAACATTGTGCTAGATTATCCCTTAGGAACTTTCTCACTATGTAAATCTTCTAGATACTAGTTATCGATATCCTTTATTTTTAATTCCAAAGAATTTTTATGAACAACTATTCTAGAAAGACTGTGGGTAACGTTAAAACAACATGCTGATGTGTGATATACAGGTACAGATTCGTGTCTGAGCTGTACAGATAGGAGTTTACTAATGGGGAAACAACTGGACTGGAGCCATGGATATCCAAGAGGAAAACTCCCAGGCTCAGGCTCAATAGTTCCTAAAGCCACCAGTCCATCCCTACAGCTTTAGATGATATGAGCAGATTGAGAATTTATATGGAGTTTTTTAAAAATTTATGTTCGCAAGAGACTATTTTATCTATTATATGGCATTAGTTTGTAGTTGTGCTTTTTAATTCTAAAGCTGTAAGATGTTCTGTATGGAACATCTTCCCTTAAAATGTAACAGAACACAAAAAGATATCGCACCCCAGAAAATACAACACCATGAGTAAAATCTAGTTGGGTGATTATGATGTGTCAGTGTAGGTTCATCAGCTATAACAAATGCACCACCATGTGGAGGACGTTAATGATGGAGAAGGCTGTGAGTGTGAGGGGTAAGGGGGTGTGCAGGAAATCACTATACCTCCCCCTCAATTTTGCTGGAACCTAAAACTGCTCTTTAAAAAGTCTTAGATTTTTAAAAAATGAAATTGCAAATCAAAGTGTATTATTCCTTTTTCATAAATGTTATAAAATTATATGTTTGTGTGCTTAAAAACTAATCCAGGAGAATTTATTTATTTCTGCAGTTCTGCATTCTTACACTTTTTCACCATTTTCTATTCTCGTACTTAAATTTTTTTCTTAATGCTAAACTAAACTTATTTCAAGGTCACCTAAAAATCACCCAATTATAAATTGTTTTTATAATAGCATAAACTCCCTTGTTTTGATATCTGTTCCACATTTCTACTGAGCTGGCATTGGAACCACAGCCCACAGCCAAAGAAGCTCATGAACCCAAGCATTCACTGTATCTGAGTATTATATATATGGGCTTTTTTTTTATCTATAAAGAATGCCAAGAACATTGGAAATAGGTAAGATCAGAATTACAGAATATTAGTCTTTGGAAGCAGCCAATAAAACCCAGCAATTATTGGTTCATACTTTTCATCTATTTCTCTAAGAGTTTATGAATTATACCACCTAACAACCTGATTGTTATCCTCATTATACAACTAAAGACATTGAGAAATGGATTTGAAGAATATAACCAATGTCACAGCTAGTAAGTAGGTGGACCTAAAATTTTAACATACTACATGATTTTACTTACATACTGTATGATTTTATTTACATACTCTATTATTTTATTTACATAAAATTATAAAACAGAAAAACAGGTCTATGATGATAAAAGTCAGAGTGTGTGATTACTTTTGTTGGATAAACTGATCCGGCAGAATTTGATAAATTGCAAACAAATTGTCTTTGAAGTTGATTTTGTCCTGCTTAATTTTATAATATAGAGGTTTCAGTGGGAATTATACTCTGTGATCTGCTCTGAGTATAAAATGAAAAATTTAGTAGTTCAGATGTTTAACAAACAATACAACTTATTTTTTAAATCTCATTTCTCCAGGAAATATGTATTACTACATCTTCATTTGAGTTTGGTGAAAAAATTAAAGAGAAAATAAAAGGCCTCATAAGAGAGGAGCACTGGCCAGCAAGGAAGGCACTCCCTCTTTAATGTTACTCTTTAAAGCCCCCTCAGTGATGTGAAAATGGACCACGGTTCACCTGCTAGGAACCTATTTTATGGGGTGTCTTACTGCTTTCCGACCACTAGAGGGACCAACTAATAAGCTACCATGTTAGAAATGATCTCTAAAGAACAAATCTGCTATTGAGAAGGTACTTCTTAGAGACTGGAATGTAGCTGAGTAGATTTCCAATATGGATGACATCCCCACCAACATTTAGAGAATAAGTGGGCACTTTCCCACACTCTGGGAACTGAGGTCTAGAGAAAATGAGTAATCTTGCCTTATTAGAGTCAATAGAAACTCCCAGGTCCCCCACTAATTTTAAAGTAAACATCTTTATTTCTAAAGTATGAAGGGTTTATCACATGAGAATAACAAGCTACAAGCAAATATAATTTGAGGAAATTATTTGTAATAATAAAGAAGTGGTTTTTTAATATTTTATTTTATTTTATTTTTTAGAGAGAGGGGAAAAGAAGGAGAAAATATTGATGTGAGAGAGAAACATGAACCAGTAGCCTCTCACACACCCCCAGCTGGAGACATGACCCACAACCCAGGCATGTGCCCTGACTGGGAATTGAACCACAACCTTTTGATCTGCAGGCCAGCACTCAATCCACTGAGCCACACCAACCAGGGAAAAAGAAGTGCCACATAAACTAAATGAGATACAACCCTAGTAAATTATAAATTAGCTGATTATTATTATTATTATTATATTATTGATTAATAGTACTACTACCACAAAGCACTTCTGTGCCAGACACTGCTCTAAGTTCCTTCATGCATTTTCTCATGTATTCCTTATCACAATTCCCTGATTTTAACAGTGAAGAAGGCTTAGAGGCGAGTTAGCACTTATTCAGGCTCCTCAACTCAGAAGCGTACATCCAGATCCTAAACCCACATTTGCCTGACTCTATAATCCATGGCACCTAGTTATGAGGCAATGACAAGAATCAAACATGCATTTCTCTCTTCTACACACTTTGCTCCATTTTGATATATGCCTTCATTTGATGGACTTGCAAATTGCCATAACCACATCTTAACATGGGTAGCATATATTTGGGTTGGAGTGGCCACTTTTCCAGCCCTGGTGAGTTATAGCTATCAAAGGGTATTTATTCTAGTTTGGACCAATATGGAATGCAGTGGAGAAGGGGAAGGAAGCTTCTGGGACACTTCAATGTCCTATGCCAAAAATTGAGCATTTATTACTCTTTTAATGTATTTTCCAATTTATTATCCATTATCTTACTTTCTCCTCACCATAATCAAGTGTATTAGATAAACATGTATTATCATCCTCTTGTTAGAGCAGAGATTGTTGCCCTGAATAGTAAGTAGTTTGCCTAATGTTAGAAAGCATATTGGTTCCAGCCAAGATGGAGGCGTAGGTGGAAACACTGTGCCCCCTCCCACAACTAAATTTAAAGACAGCAAAGCTTTAGAAACAAAAATGCAGCCATAACAGTGAAAATTGAACTGTACAGAAGTCCGACAACAGCGAACCACTCAGCCAGACTGGTAACAGGGGTGGAGTCAGTGGCAGAGTGGGATCGGGCTGGAAAGATCCTTCGGTCTGACCAACCCAGGAGCAGAGGCGGAGGCGATTGGTGGATCCCAGGTGTGGGGTGGTGATGGGAGGACCCAGTGAGGGCTCAGGGCGGTTGGCTGACTTCGGTCACACATTCTCGTGCAAATAAACCAAGCAAAGGAGCGAACAGTGAGACAGACCGCTCAGGCTAGGGCCCCAGCAATGGGGAATTAGAGCCTGAAAGCACTAACTGGAAAGACTTTCTCAGGGTTGAGGGGCCGGGAGAGGCTCCCAGGCTCACAGAGAGTTCACTGGAGAGACCCACAGGGTCCTGGAGAGTACACGGGCCCACACACCCAGAAACCAGCACCAGAGGGGCCCAATTTGCTTGTGGGAAGCCACAGAGGGGACAGAAATCTGAGAGAGAGCAGAGCGGAGCAAAGCGCCATTTTTTCCCCTCTCTGACCCCGCCCCCACATACAGCGTCACAACCCAGCATCTGGTCGCCCGGCCCTGGTGAACACCTAAGGCTCTGCCCCTCATACATAACAGGTGCAAACAGACCAAACATTATGACTCAAGAACAGCTCAAAGCCCCAGAGCCTATAATTCTAAGTGACCAAGAGATAGCCAAACTTTCAGATTCACAGTTCAAAATACTGGTGATCAGGATGCTCACAGAATTGGTTGATTTTAGCCTCAAATTAGAGGAACATATGAAGGCTAAACTGATTGAAATGAAGGAAAATGCACAGGAAACCAACAGGGATGGAAAGGAAACTGGGACTCAAATCAAGGGAGTGGACCAGAAGGAAGAAAGAAACAACCAAACAGAAAAGAAGGAAGAAACAAGAATTCCAAAAAATGAGGAGAGGCTTAGGAACATCCAGGACATCTTTAAATGTTCCAACATCCAAATTATAAGGGTACCAGAAGGGGAAGAGGAACAGCCATGAGTGGAAAACTTATTTGAACAAATAATAAAGGAGAACTTCCCCAGTCTGGCAAAGGAAATAGACTTCCAGGAAATCCAGGAAGCTCAGAGAGTCCCAAAGAGGTTGGACCCAAGAAGGAACACATCAAGGCACATCATAATTACGTTAGCCAAGATTAAAAAGAAGGAGAGAATTCTAGAAGCAGCAAGAGATAAGGAGACAGTCACCTACAAAGGAGTTCCCATCAGACTGTCAGCTGATTTCTCAAAAGAGACCTTACAGGCAAGAAGGGGCTGGAAAGAAGTATTCCAAGTCATGAAATCCAAAGACCTTCAGCCAAGATTGCTCTATCCAGCAAAGCTTTCATTTAGAATGGAAGGGCAGATAAAGTGCTTCTCAGATAAGATCAAATTCAAGGAGTCCATCATCACCAAGCCCTTATTATATGAAATGTTAAAGGGACTTATCTAAGAAAAAGAAGATAAAAAAAATGAACAGTGAAAGAACAGCAAACTTACAGTTATTAACGACCACACCCAAAACAAAAACAAACTAAGAGGACAGCTAGATAGGGAGTGGAAACATAGAAATGGAGATCACATGGAGGGTTAGCAACAGGGGAGTGGGAGGAGGAGAAGGGGGGAGAAGATACAGAAAATAAGTAGCATAGACGGTAGGTAGAAAATAGACAGGGGGGCAGGAATACTATGGGAAATAAAGAATCTAAAGAACTTGTGACTCATGGACATGAACGAAAGGGGGGAGTGGGGGGAGGGGTGTGCAGGGTGGAAGGGAGTCAAGGGGGAATGGGACAATTGTAATGGCATGATCAATAAAATATATTTTAAAAAAAGAAAGCACATTGATTGCAGCTCTGGGACTGAAACCATTTGATTTCTTTCTTTTTTATTTTTAATGGAACTGCGTATCAGTTTTCTTCTTAAAATCAGATTTGTTGAGTTGTATTTTACATACAATAAAACTCTTCAATTTTATATGTACAATTCAATGAGTTTTGTTAACTGGGTGCAACTGTGTAACCATCACTACAGTCAAGAAACAGAGCAGCTCTTTCTCCCCTCTGTAGTCAAGCCCTCTCCCTGCCCGCTCCCAGCACCTGGCAACCACATGTCTGCTTCCTATCACTATGGCTAGGCCTTTTCTAGAATTTTATGTAAATGAAACCACACATTCTGTACTCTTTTGTGTCTGCCTTTCTTTGATTAGCATAGTGCTTTCAATATTTATATATCATTACATGTATCAGTAGTTAGTTCTTTCTTGTTGTTGGGTAGCATTACATTGTATGGCTGTACCGTACATTAGTTATAATGTACCTTATTTACCTATAATGTACCTTATTTACCCATTCATTAGTTATTGGGCTTGGAGTTGTTTCCAGTTTTGAACTAATGTGCTAAAGCTAGTATGAACATTCCCAATAAGTCTTTGTAGGGACATACATTTTTATTTTTTCTTGGGTAAATGGGAGTAGAATGGCTGCATTGTATTGTAGATACTGTTTAACTTTATGAGGAAGTACCAGACAGTTTTTCAAAGTAGCAGCAAGATTTTAAATTTCTACCAGCAGGGTGTGAGTTCTAATTACTCTATTCTTTCACCACCACTTGTTATTTTAGTCACTTTAGTGAATGCATAGTGATATCTCATTGGGGTTTAAATTTCCATTTTGTTGTGGCTAAACTATTCAGTTTTTTTTTTCACAACAAAGTATGATGAGGAACAGAAGTTGGAAATGGAGCGTACATGATTCCACATCATGGACAAGTCACTTAATCTCTGTCTGGATTTCCTCATATTTAAATTGTGGTTGATAATAGTACAAACTTGAGAAGAGTTGTAAGGTTTACATGAGTTGAATATAGGAAGTGTTTAGAACAGTATCTGGGGCTTCATAAATGTTTAATGAATTTTAGCTGGTTGCGTTGTTACCGTCATCATTTTTGTTCAAAAGGGAATTGAATATTTTTGTTATGACATCACAAAGATTACAAATAATCATTCTGGAGCTGTGAGATCTGTGACTACTGTTTTATAACACAAGGGGAAAGACCGAAGTAAAAATGGTTTGGAGGCGTTTCCACTTCTTCCATCTCCACAGATGCCAGATACACTACCTACCAGCAGGAAGCAAGGGGCTGGTTAACTGGAGTTTCATACAGGGAATGAGGCGATCCATTTAAGGGGCTACAGACAATGGCAGCACTGGGGTTAAAGTTAAAGGTAAAAGAGACCGAAATGCAGGAGAAAAGCATGTCAAGATAGATGCCTCCTGGGCAGGAGGAAGAGTTAGGAATTAAAGCAGGTGAGCAGGTGGGTATCTGAGGTGAAGGCTGGGGCAGGCCAAAGAGCGTCATGGACAGTTCTGGGAATGGTGGTTTGGATGAAGTTGGCAGACAGCATGGGGAAGATCAGAAAAGCAAGATCTATGCTCAACTAAGGAGAAGATCCAGTTGGTACTGGAGAGTTAAATCAGACTTTGGAAAAGGGAACCTGGTAGTTTCTGTAAGCTGAGACAGAATCTTTTCCAAAATGCACCACTTTTTCCAAATTGAGAAAATAAGCTCTATTACACCTGCACAAAAGCCAGCAAAATTATTGCAAACAAAACAGCAGAGCATTCACAATAGATGTAACAAAACTACATCAATGACAGAAGAATGTGGGCCAAAGTCCTTTGCAGAAAACTTCCCATCCCTGCCCTTTACACTGTAGTCACTAAGCTTCATAGTTGGGGTGACTTTCAGTCACATGCCTACCCACTCCAACCTCCCTACTTTGTCCCCTAAGCGAATCAAACCTTGTATTCATCATAGTTGCTGTTGATGTTGTTTTAAATGATCTTTTGACATCTTAAAAAAAAACCCTTTCTGGCTGGGAGGAGACTGCCCTTTTACCTGCTAACCAATTCTTCTTGAGAGCCAAGGACATGCTGTCTGATAGCCAAACTAACCAATCCAGAGCTCTGCCTTCTCTATCCAGCCTGTACACTCCAGGAGAAAATTTCCTTACTTTAATCATCCCAGGGCAGGTTCCAGGCAACTAGAGACCACTCCTAAAGCCCAAAGCCTGCCAAAATTATTCAAACTAGCCAATCCTAAATGACATAGCCTACCCTGCCTTGCCTTTTCCACAGAAACCCAAATAAAGGCCATGGCCTATGACCTGGCCAGGCCACACACACCTCCACTCCTGCACCTGCTTTCTGACTGGCACCTGGTGTTCCTCAGGTGTCCATGTGTAGTGAGCCATGCTTCTTGTTTCCAAGGAAACTGTGGGTAACATTAAGTTCCTTACGATAGTATTGACTTCTGTGTGTTGTCAGTCAGTCCCCTTCATGAATTAAGTCCTGGACACAAAACAAACTTTTCCCTGCCACTATGTCTGACCTGTTTCTGATCACTTTTTCCTACTCCAATCACCTCCATCCTCCTCACTTTGGTTCAGCTTCAAGGTCTGTCTACGTGTCCCTTACCCGGACACTTGACCTTTGATCCCTACTTTCTTGCTGTCCCCACACTGCCCCTTCCTCATTTCACCTCATTCTCTGATGCCTCTCACTCTGAGGAAAGGCACAGGGCACAAGTTTAGCATTACCGGCCCCTGAATGCAGTGACAAACACACTGTGACCTACCACACTGACACATCACCTGTGCTCGTCCTCGTGACTTTGTTGAGCTGACAGGGATTAGCTGGATGTCAAGCTCAGATCCTATTTCTATGCACTCTAGCTCTCTTGGTCTCTTTTTCTCTGTGACTTTAAGAAAGTCAAATAAATATTTCACCTATCACTTGGAGGCAGAAAAAAATGTCCCACTTCACATGGGAGATGTGAGGACTCGTGAAAAGCCCCTCAAGTGTTCTGAGAACCTTGCGGTTTGAGGCAGAGGAAGCAGCCTTGAGAACATGTTCACATCATAAACATGGCAGCTCAAAAGCTCTCTGACTGCACTTCAGAACAAATTTCCTTGTGGGAGGAACTGAAATGAAACTGTGGTGTGGCCAGCAGTCACTTCAGACACAGCCATAATGGAAGGAGCCATTAGCACTGCTCTGCTGCTTGAGTCCGGAGTGCTTCAAATCTAAGCCCAGCATTTTCTTCGTTCTGACTCCCTCTTTTAGCGGCGTTCATCTAGGGTACCCAGTGACTAACACATGCCACAGGGTGTGTGAATGTTTTTTATGGTAAAGAAAGCCATGAGAGAGGTTTTTCTTACGTTTTTAAAGTTTCTTACATTATTTGGATAAAAGAAATCAGCCCTGGCTAGTGTAGCTCAGTGGATTGAGTGCGGGCCTGTGAACCAGAGGATCGCGGTTCGATTCCCAGTCAGGGCACATGCCTGGGTTGCAGACCCGTTCCCAAAAGGGGACACACCAGAGGCAACCGTACATTGATGTTTCTCTCCCTCGCTCCTTCCCTTCCCCTCTGAAGATAAATAAATAAAATGTAAAAAAAAAGAAATCACTGACTAACTTATATCAGTAAATATGTCTTTGAAGTGACAAAAATCTAGCTCATAATATAGTGTATATATACTCAAGAAGTGGGCAAAGAACACTGAGGAAAACAGCTGATGCCACCCAGTAGATCCAGCTGTGTGACTTCCGATGTAACTTTCCTAAGCCAGAGGAAAGGTCATATTTACCATGGCAACAAGCATGAGATACTGTTTTCAATTGGAATCAGAAAAAAGTCTGGGGGTTTGCAGGCCAGTGGATGACAACACCCTTAGCCCAAATCTTCTTAAGAGTAGCGGGGTGGGCAGGAAGTTGCAGTTGGCAATCCCCAAGTTTAATCTTCTGTTTCTGTGTTTTTGTACTCCTTACCATGTTACTTCACAGTCTCAACCTAAATAAATAAAAATGGCAGAAATCAGCTGCTATGGTTTGAGTGTTTGTGTCCTGGGCCTCCCCCCACCCCCTGCAATTTGTGTTGAAATGTTAATTCCCATGGGTGACGGTGATTGTGTTAGTTGTAGGGACTTTGTAAGGGTACTTAGGTCAAGAGGGTGAAGCACTGATGAGTGGGATTAGTGTTCTCACTAATGATGCTCCGGAGGGCTCCCGAGCCCTTTCCACCGTGTGAGGACTCTGTGAAACAGGAAGAGGGCTCTCACCAGAATGCAGCCCTGCTGGTGCCTTGATCCTGGACATTCAGCTTCCAGAACCATAAGTGATATCTCTAGTTTATAAGCTATGCAGCCTAGGGTATTTTGCTGTAGCTGCCCAAATGGCCTAAGACATCAACTAAGATACTTTCTTTCTATAACCTTAAACTGAATGTATAAGATAATTTGACAGGGAAAGATATGAGGGGGGAAATGTGGATTAAATCAAGCTAGATTCAGCTTGTCATTTCCCTCATACAGAACAGTCTCCTCCACTCATTCTCACGTAACAACATTCCCCACAGGGAATGAAAAGAAACCCAGCACATTTGTTTGGGCCCCAGAAAAATACTTTGCCTACACTCTGTGACACCTTTTAAAAATATTTGTTTGGGTTGTGTGTATGTGTGTGTGTTTCTTTTTCTTTCTCCTGCTCAGTTTTCTAACATCTGAGACCCAGGGCAGTCACAGCTTTTGCTTAACACAATTTCATATTGCGGGAGATAACAGGCACTCATTTCTAGGATGCTCCAGGAGAAAGTGTTTTACCTGTGTATGCCAACAGCTCACTTGTCCATCTGATCCCTCGCCCCAGAAAAAGAGAGGTCTGCAGCCCTGGATTCTACTAAAGCACAGTGTCCCTCGAAGGCAGGTTGAGCAGAGGTCTGTGTCGCTTGCACACAGACTGAGGTGTGTGCAGCTAGCAGAATGATCTGAGGTGCAGCCTTATATAAAGAAGCCAATCAGTATGAGCAGATCACTGAAGTGAAGCATCATTCTAAGGGGCTGGCCAGAGAGGGTAAACCCAGGCACAGCATTCATGGACATAATTGAAAGAGACCAGCTATGCAGGAAATTTAAAACAGAGTACAAGAAGGAGCCTGATTAGAGTGTTGGCTCTATAGCTGTTCTCTGAAAAATTTTGGCATTTCTCCTAACCTATCTAAGCTTCAGTTTCCTCACATGGAGTGACAGCTTCTACCTCAGGAGTTAGAAAGATGAAATGTGGTAATATATGCAAAGCAAGCACACAATTTTTTGGCACCGAGTAGAGGCTCAGTATATTCTGGCTGTTAGAACTATTACTACTGTTTCTGTTATTTGCCTTAAACAAAGGGGAAGATGGCTGCATCCATTTTTATAGGATGTTTATGGACTTGGTGTAGCAAGGAGAGTTTAAAGAAATTCTATTTGAACAAACACAAGATGCTGGTACAAGCTGACACCCAACTGTCATCCCATATTAAAAACTCTAAAACTGAGGCAAAGGATTAAGAAACTTGCCCAGGGTCACATAATAACTAAAAAGCAGAGTTAAATTTCAAGCTTAGGTAGTTTTCTCTGTGTTGATAGCTGAACACTTCCAACATAACTCTTAGCTTCTTAGAGCCACCCACTTACTCACATTTCCCCTAATATAATACCTTCCTTTTTAGTTTCTGTCTAGAATGTCCTTTTCCCCCTCTTTTCAAACTAATAAACTCTTACTCAAGCTTCAGGCTGTAGCTTCAATGTTATCCCATTGGATCCTTGTGAGGCCATTTCTAAGGCCCCAGGAAAGCAGGTCTTCCACCACTGGGCTCATGTCTATCATTGTCATACCGTTGGATTGGGGGTTTGGTTGAAGATACTGTTCACTCCTTTGTACCAGAGCTCTTGACGTCTATGGAAGGGCTTCCAAGGGAGGCCTGTGAATCAGGCAGATGGACGTAAGTGTGAACATACATGGAGACAGAAGTGCACACCCATATAACCAGTAGTGATTTTTATGTGAATTTTCCCAATCACGTTGGTGAATACCATATTTTAATGTCTGCTATGGCTGCTTCTGTAGACACATACTGTGCACTCATTGGTTTGTCATGATCTGTCAGAACAGCTTTCCACTAGTAGGAACTTTTAAATATTTGCCCTGTCATTATGATGAAGAGCATCTGTCTTTGTTTACTTCAGTATTGGCTTAGGTTATAAAATGTCAAACAAAATAAAAAGAGATATCAAATGTCTATTGGCTTTGCTTCCTACTGTGTGAGACAGAATACTGAAGGCCCAGTGGTTTTTGTATAATAACATTCTTGCCAATGGAAAGAGCATTAAACTAAAAGAGCTGATGTAATAGCTCGTAATTTGTTGCAAAAATATATTGGTGTAGAATTGTTTTCCAAGAAAAGAAGGTTGGAGTTGAAAAGGCAAGACTTTACCAGAACTTGGTCCGCCTAGTCTTAAATAGTAACAAAATTGCTGGTGAAAGCTTTCTGCCTCAAAAATGATAAAGTTAGCGCATGGTTTGAGTCAGAGGAGGTGGGTTATAAATGTGCCCCTAAAAAGGAAAATTTTCTATGATGGTTGACTTTAAAAAATATTATTTTGAGGCATGAGATGAAGGAATTGGGAGCTTCTTTATGCAACCAGTTGATGTCTTCAGAATAGACTTCTACTTAACAAGTGTTTTTTGAAACTTCAAATCTATCGACATCTTTGAAATGCTGAAAAGTTTCTCCTACAAGCAAAAGTCCTTGGGCACCCTGGGAATAGACAGAACACCTGTGGACTCAGTAACACAGCTTAGAAGAAGTATCTTCACACAGTGAGCTCTGCAATCTACAGTTTGCTTTCTACAGTTTGCTTGTCTACAACAACATGTCAACGTTGTTCATGCCAGGGTTCGGTTCATTAACTTTTCATAATGTTGCCTCATAAAATGAAAGCAGAATATGAACTTCTGTTTTACAAATCTGTGGTGCCAGCTTATGCCCAACTTGAATTCTGCATAACTCTTAAAATTACTTCTGCTCAAACAACTTGAAAATGGAAATGTTCCTTCCTTCCCCCTTTGCTGACATCAACAGCATCTCCTTGTTGAAGATGAAACTAAGTGAAGTGAAGCCAGCAGAAATTAAAGGACATACTATAAATCTAATTCATATAATCCTGGAATATCTTGGTGTTTCCTTGTCACAAGCCCACTGCACCATCCGTGAACATGAAGCCATTCTGTTTGCTGCAACATGCTGTGGTAAGCCCAGCTTCTCAGCATGTTACCATCAGAAAAAAAGTCTGCAGGAAAGTGTGTGTGCTGCTAGGCCAAGACCCTCAGTAATTTCAGCTTCTCATTCAAGCCAAGGTAGAGACGTCTTCTCATTGACATTTATTTTTTTTAGCAAAACCAAGGTGTGTTGTTTTTTTGTATTCTTGTAAAATATGTTTATTGATTTTAGAGAGAAAGGAAAGAAGGGAGAGAGAACATCCATGTGAGAGAGAAAAACATTTATTGGTTACCTCCTATACGCGGCCCGACTGGGGATCAAACCCGAAATCTAGGTATGTGCCCTAATAGAGGATTGAAACCCCAACCTCCTGCTTTACGCACGATGCTCCAACCAACTGAGCCACATTGGCAAGGGCCCAAAGTTTATTTTTTTAATTTCATTTGTTCACTTTGGATTCTTTTTCTTTTCTTCTTCCTATGTTTTAAAGAATATTGCCTGAAATTAATTTTAGGTATCCAAAAAGATGGAAAAGGCATAGTTCTTCATAAAAAGTACTTTGATCTAATGCAACAAAATAAGTTGTGTACATAATTTGCTTCTACTCTTATATAAATCTCTAGGAAGAAAAAGTCTAGCTTCCACCAGATTTCCAAAGCCTTCATGATACCAACCAGGTTAAGAACAATAGCATGAAATTGTAATACACTGCGTCAGGGCCATCTTTGTAACCTGCCACCTGCCCTCAGCACCCAGAAGGGTGACTGAGTGCCTTCGATACCCAGGAGTGTTGGTCATGCTCGTCATAGCTTTCCCACGTCCTAAAGGTTATTGACCAAAGAGGCAATATTCTAAATGAAGAGGTGCACTCATCTATTTCAACACTAAAACTGAGTGCAAAATTTTATTCCTTATCAAGAGAGGGAAGAAATCTTCTTTATTAAATATCTTATAAATCAGAGAAACACAATCTGACTGGAAGGATGAAAAACAGAAATTCATTTCCTTTGGTTGATACCACACAATAGTGGGGTATAGCATGTTTTTTGGACGGCATCACCGTACTGGATTCATCAAAGTATGTATTTAATATTGAAAATAAATGTCATAAGGATTTTGATATTGTTATAGGCCAAGTAATATCCCTTCAACATTTGTATGTTGAAGTCCTAACCTCAGTACTCCAGAATGTGACCTTATTTGGAGGCAAGGTCTTTATAGAAGGACTTAAGTTACAATGAGGTCATTAGGGTAAGCCCTAATCCAGCATGACTCATGTACTTATGAGAAGAGAAAATACGGACAGGGACAGATGGAAGACACAGGGAGAAGACAGCCATCTATAAGCGAAGGAGAGAGCCCTGGAACTGATCCTCCCCTCAGGCCCTCAAGAGACACCAATCCTGCCTATACCCTGACCTCAGGCTTCTAGCCTTCAGAACCGTGAGACAACGAAGTTCTGTTGTTAAGTCCCCAGTCCGTGACCCTGTTATGGCAGCCCTAGGAAACTACCACAGACGCACAGAATAAATCCCAGGGAACTCCAGGCATAGACAGCGAATCCGGGCTTGGGGACCCTGGAGGAAATACTGACTCGGCTCAGAAGCCGACAGGATGACCAATCCTGTAGTCACTGCCTAAGGAAAAGAGAGAGCTCTCAGGACCTAACTAACATAGATTGGCAGCTCGGCAGTTCAAAGTTTTAAGTGCTTTCATCATACATTACATCTCCTAGACAATGTGAGGCCTCGAGTAGAGGTGTCAAGATTTACAAGCTATGCAGTTATTTTATCATGAAGAGAAATTTACCATGGAAAATTTCAATATTGGGGGTAGTAAAAGAGGAGGGCATACAAGGGCCGACTCAAAAGGGAAAATCCTTGCCTGCCGGGCCACAGCTGCAACGGACTTGGCCGACCTATTCCCCTTCCACCTCCTGCAGGCGTTTTATCAGTTGCTTCTCTCTGCCTTCATCCCCTCCCTTGGAGGACGTCAGTGTTCCCTGGCTCACCACACTTTAAATGCTCTCCGGTGGTTTCACGCTCTTTCGTGGTGTCAAATACCATCTAAATGGGCTTGAAATCCTGTTGTCCTTCAGACTTAAGTTTCCATCCGGGCTCTGCTCATTGTTTCCCAAGGGGTTACTTTGGAAAAACTGTTCAGCCCCCCCTGAGGTCTGAGTTTCTTTAGATAATAATATCTAAAGAAAAAATATCCGGTGACAATAGCATCACCATCACAGGGAGTTCTGGAGATTCAGTGAGAAACAGCCTCTAAGTTCTTAGCACAGGCTGGGCCTTGAGAAGTATCCAATACATAAGAGCTAAAATTAAAATAGTGACAACACAACAAATCTACATATGGGGCTTGCTATGTGCCAAGAGCTGCTCTTAAATCTTTACACATACTGATGAGGAAACTAAAGCACAAAGAATTAATGTAACTTGCCCAAGTTCACACAGTTAGCAAATGATGGGCCTAGAAATCAAAGGTAGTTTGGCTCCAGGGCCCATCTTCTCAAACTGGTAGACACAATATGAGTCTTTAACTATTGTTTTTCATTATTAATGACACAGTCTTACCTCTTCCCATAAGCCTCCAAATCATATGACTTTTTGAAAAGTTAGAAACTGTGGCTACTTCACAGGTACACCAGATACAACATGCTCAGGTGAGTCCCCCACACCTGATCTCCACCCATGTTCCTTTCCAGGAGTGACTGACAACACCCAAGAAACCTGGTGTCTCATTAGGCTGCTTGATTTCCCTTGACCCTCCTACATCCAAGCAATCTTCTGATTTCTAACTCTCTCTCCTCCTCTCCATCTCGAATACCTCCCCAGTTCAAGACTTCACTTCTGTGGATAAAAGCAACAGCCTTCTGACTTGGTTTTCTTGCCTTCACGCTCAGAACTAATGTTTCCTCATCTTCTCTGCAGATTTGAAGTACAAAACTGACTATTTCAGTCCTGCCTGTGGGATTCATTGTGAGTTCCTTAGCACAGCGCAGAAGATCCTCCACATCCGGCCGTACCTTTCCAGCCCTGCAGTTTCTGCTTCCGAGCAAGCCCCACTGCTCCCTCGCACATCAGCAATCCACAGACATTCCCCCACAGCCCCTCTCCCTCTCTCCCACACACACCATGCTGTTTCACAACTAGTATTTCCAGTCTACATTTAAAAAAACCATTCAGTTTATCTAGTAAGAATATGAATAATCCCAGGAAAGTTATGAACAATTAGTTTCCCACTGTTTCCCCCACTGCCAGCATACCAGCAAAATTAAATTTGTTACTTGAAAAAAGGTCACTTTTAAAACAGGTTTATAAGTAAGAAAATTTTTTAAAAGTCATCCCTCAAAGACATAGAATACAATCACAAACCAACAACATTATTGATATATTGTTTTTAGCATACCCCATTTTTAGAGTGAAATACCAGCAGACTGCTTTTCTTCTGATGACATAATGGGCCACCATGTGACTGGCTGTCATCTCTGTTTACAGGAACCAAACAGCTCCAGGGACAGAGACGTGGTTGTTGGAGGAGCCCAGGCAATGGGCTTTGTCATCCTACTGCCTCCGCTGCTGCAAGTGGGCTGCTTAGCATCCGTGTCACGAATGAGGCCCCAGAAAAGTCAAGATGAGGCAGACTTCCAGTAGTCTATCTAAACTTGCTCTTTCTTTGAATGCCTGTTTCTCCTTAAACCCATAAAAGGTACATGTTAAAATGTGCATAAAAGTGAGTGCCCCTGATCGCCTGTGCCCTACATCTAGCACCCAGCAGAGCTCTCACTAGTTGGCAGACAACTATGGCCAGATGCTGGTATGGAGTAAAAAGAAGAAATCAAAACTAGTTCTTTTTTTCCACGTTTGAACGTTCCTTATTATACTTTATTATTTATGCTCCTATAGCTGTCCCCATAATTTCTACCTTTGCCTCTCCCTCAGGCAATCCCCACACTGTGGTCTGCGTCCATGGGTTATGCATATAGGTTCTTTTGCTAACCCCTTCCCCTTCTTTCATCCAGCCCCCTCTCTCCCCTCTGACAGCTGTCAGTCTTTTTCATGTATCCGTGCCTCTGTTTCTATTGTGTTCATTGGATTCCACATGCAAGTGAGATCATATGGTGTTTTTCTTTCATTGACTGGCTTATTTCATTTAGCATAATAGTCTCCAGGTCCACCCATGCTGTCCCAAAAGTTCAGTTCCTTCTTTTACACTGCTGTGTGGTAGTCCATGGTGAAAATGTACCAAAGTTTTTTTATTCATCTACTGATGGGTACCTAGGCTGTTTCCAGATCTTGCCTGTTGTAAATAGCACTGCTATGAACATAAGGGTGCATTATACTTTAAAAATGCAATAATTACAATGAAAGTTGAATACCATATAAGAAATACATAGGCAAAAGAAATAAAATATTTTTAAAGCAAGACTTTTGTTTCCTGTTCCATATTAAAATACTAGTTATATTTGCAAAGGTGTATCTTATTTTTAGAACTGCCAACAATCTCCTAAAGATAGAATTTGAGTCCAAATGAGAAACAAAACATTTACTGTTTTAAAAAAAATCTTGGCAAGAAAAAAGAATATCCTTAACAAACTATGAGAAAAAGGTCAACTTTACTATTTTAGAGCCAAGTTCTCAAAACGAAATACAACTTTTACCCATGGATAAACAATAATTAATTACTGAATTTGATAAGAACCATTGGTAGTGAAGAAAACTTTACATTCACTATTGGTGAGAGCATTCATTGAAGCAAATTTTTTAGAAAATAATTTTGCAATGTCTATCCAAACTTAAATATTTATATCCTTTGAGTTAGCAATGTCATTTCATCCTGACAAAAGATATATATGTGCCCAGGCACTAACTACAATATTACAGATAGAAGAGGAAAAAACTCCAAAAAAGAAAATGTGCATTAATAAGAACTTTCTTAAAATGTTTGTCATATAGTAGTATAGTGGAGTGCAATGTAGTCACTACAAAATATGTTGATATGGACAGATGTCCAAAAATATACTATACGGAAAGAGCATGTTATAGACAGTTATGGACACCATGGCCCAATCTGTGTTAAATATATCGTTAAACAAAGTGGCTATTGGACTGGTGTAGGGCTGATGCCGTGGCAGCCTGCATGAGCAAACTGGAATCTCAGGCTCGGAGTTACAAAATCCAAAACTAAGTTAAACCCATCACAAACAGGTAACTAGGCTTTAAGCTATGGTCGAGCCAATAATTTCCTTTCTTTCCTCACCTTCTCTATATAAGTCCAGCTGCTGTTAGTAGAGTGCTTCTAACCACTTTGGCTTAGTGCTGCCCAGTTTTAATCGATTTTTGCTCAAATACACTTAAAATTTTTTAAATACCTCAGTTTGTCTTTTAACAATATGCACACACATTTGTCTATTCATTCCTAGGACATTTCTGAACTTAAATACAAGAAATTATAGCCCAAAGTTATCATTAGGACAGGGAAGAGAGAAGTTAACTTTGGTTTCCCACTGTGTTATTGTGTGCTATTTTACCATGAGTAGCAATGACTTTGTAAGAATACAGTTTAGACATAAAGAAACACATTCTGTGACAGGTAAAACATTTCCCTTTTTCCTCACAGGAAACCGAATGCTTCAAAATTTTTACTTTTAAGATTTTAGTGTCTGTAACTGTGCCATAACCTATGAGTGAATACTAAGGATTGGGTACACCCCAAACAGTACCACCACTTTGTGGCTTCATAGTCTGGGTTCTAGAAAGAAGTCAGAGGCAATGGGAAAAGAAGGAGTAGAGGAAACTAGGAGTAGATTGACCTACAGGACAGCCTAGTAACAAGAAAAAAATTCTGAGATGTTCTAAATTAAAATTGCAATGGCCAAAGAGTGAGAGAAAGAGATAGAACAGTTAACCTGTGAATAGCTATGGATTCAACTCTGACAAAAACAAAAAACAAAAAACAAAAATCCTGCTCACATTTCTTTATATCTGATGAAATTTAGGGATTAATTTCCAGGTGGCTATTTCCATGATTACCCAAAGAGGAAATAGCCAGGTGCTACAGAACCCTCAGTCTCTGCTTCTTATTTATATGTAACTTTTCCAATCTGTGGTCTATTGGGAACTGCTCTGCCTGGTTTCAGGAGTTGTAACTGCCCCCCCCCCCCGTGGCTAAGGCTGAGTGAGCAACCTCCAGAATGTGAGCCACTAAGAAGACAAAACTTGTCTCTGGCAGCAGCACTGCTTCTGTTTCATCCATCTCTGCCCCCCAACGCTTGGTCAGTTAGTCAGAGACAGGTATGACCCCTCAGAGGGGGGGGGAACCTAAGCCAGACATGATCACTTGGGAGGCCCTCAAGGAAGGACTTGGGGGCTGCAGCAGAGAGGGGGTGATGGACCCTAGCTATTCTGACATAGCCCGAGTCCCCATTTTGGTCTGGGAGAAGCGCTTCCTGTCTCTAATCCACTGAAGCCTAAAAACCTAAGACTGGAAAGGTGGTGCAGCCCCTTGCTGGCTAGAGCAGGATCCGGGGTGATTGGGCATAAGAAAGAGTTCCTAAAGTCCTGTGAAGCCTGCTTTGCTAAGAGTGCTTTCATGCATATGTTAAGGGTCTGAGAGGAAATGAGTATGTCTCCCAAAGTTTTTGCAACCCCTTTACCTGACAGACACTAACTATGATTAAGTCCTCAGATCTCTTTGCAATGTTATCTACTGTTTGATCCTTGCCACCTGACACTGATTGATGAGCTTTACCTGTATTCCTATGTATTACAACTTAATAAAAGCCATTGAAGAAGAGGTTCTTGGTCTTTCTCCTTTGAGGGATTGACCACCTCTCCTCCCCAAGCAGATCATGTCTTGGTAGTTTCACTTTCATCCATAGCAGACAGAGGGACTTGCAGGCAAAGTTGCCCCCACAGAGGCCCACAGAAAATCCATAGAAGCGGGCATTTCTTCCTCATGACCCTGCTTCACCTATCCCAGAACTGGCCCACTTCACTTTCTCACGCCCTGTTTGTCTATAGCTAATTGAAATCCTTTCAGAATGATTTAGATGCCCTCTTGAATCTTGATGAAAGTAAAAAAAAAAAACCTGCTTGCAAATCTCTGGGAACATGTTGTTTTTTCAACCTAGTCATACTGCTGGTGGTCTAAACTCCATACCCCAAACCGTGTTTGTTTGTATGTTTGTTTTTTGTTAGCAATGGTCTAATAAACCCTTTCTTTTAAAAAGACTTTCAGGCCCCAGCTGGGTGGTTCAGTTTGTTGGAGTGTTGCCCCACTATGCCAAGGTTGTGGGTTCAATCCCCAGTCAGGTACATACAAGAATCAGTCAGGAATACATAAATAATTGGAAAAACAAATTGATGTTTCTGTCTCTCAAATCAGTAAATTTAAAAGAAAATTGAAAAGACTTTCAGCTCTAGAATTTAAAATGTTTTATTTAACATCAGGTAGGTCATTTAAGTACTAACACTGTAAGGTGGGGGTGTCCAACCTTTTGGCATGTCTGGGCCACACTGGAAGAAGAATTGTCTTGGGCCATACTTTAAATACACAAACACTAATGAAAGCTGATGAGCAAAAAAAAAGGTTTTAAGTAAATTTATGACTTTGTGTTGGTCTGCCTTCATAGCCATCCTGGGCTTAACCTTAGTAAGGTTTTGCAGGGAATTGAAGACTGATTGTATCAGCATCAGATGTTCTTTTCAGTCCTGTGCTAATTAGAAGCCTCAACTGAATCAAAGAAATTAATGCATTATAGTTCTTTTCCCTCGTCTCTTTCTTCTTTTTGTTTTCTTCTCTCCCAACCACTCCCCCTTTCCTTCCCTCCCTCTGATTGCAAACAGAGAAGAGAGAAACACGGGGTTTTTAATTTATGGATTTTCTCACAGGTTCTTTACATTCGTTGCCACTCCGTGTCAAATTTTAGTGTCATCAACATGTCAGTATCTTGTGCAGAATGATTGTGTTGAAACAGTCCTGGCAGTTTTGCGAGTGAAACGGATAATGAGCCGCAGTATTCTCAGCCAGGTGACACTGGGAGGCAAGCTGGTGAATTTTGAAATAAGAATTCTGAATGCAGGGCTGAGATTGTCAAATTCAAAGGAAACTGCCACTTACTATGTACAGTTATTCAAAAAGATCTTTCCAAAAATGACCCTTCAATGAGAAGTTCTCTTTTCAGAGTTAGTCTAAAAAGTACACTTCAGCTAACATGTTGAGCTCTGAATTCAGTACAGAGGAACTCATGGTGAAAAATAGAATATTAACAAAGAGAAAAGCTTTTCTGCTTCCCCATTTGTCTTGTAATGGAGTTTTAATTTGTAAAGGTGACTGAATGATGGTAAGGAGAACCACATGAGGAATACCAGGTTTCAAACAGAAAGCAGAAGAGTGGGAAGAGCACACACCAACAGCTCTTACTGGAGTGTTTTGGGGAAAAGCAAGGCAAGGCAGGTTGAAGAGTTTAGGATTGGCTAATGTGAATAATTTCAGCTGGCTTTGGGCTGTGGAGGGAGAGAAGGTTTTATTCCACCCTCTTTGGGTTCATGGCTGGGTATGAAAATTAAACTGACAAAGACAGAGTAAGAGGAGAAAAGCAAACAAATTTCATGCTTTATGAGACATGGGAGACTTCATAAAGAAACAGAGGTGCAAATGAAGTTAGACCTGTGTATTTTCATGCTGGGTTTGGTTCGGTGAGGAGTGGGAAGCCCTTTTTAGCACTTTGTGTGAATCCACTGGATGAACCCGTGTTCTTAGAGCTCTTTAATGTCTACACTTTATGTATATACCACATATTATGGACAACTTCTGTTTACATGTCCATTATCTCCATCATTATACAAGCTCCTGGAGAGCTGTGCCACTCTATCCTCCTCGTCATGCCTGAGTTATAAGCATGATCCCTGGCAAAAATATTTGGTCTGAATGGAAATACAACTTTGCTTCTGCACACATAATCAAACACAGAGTTACATACATGTATTACCTAAACTATTCCTGCCAATTCTCTTTTACTATTTTGTGGCTTCTTCTCTTACTGGGTTCATGGTCGAGTCTGCATGGCATAAGTCTCCTCTTTTGACCTTCCATCTCACAGCAGCAACATGAGGACCTTTCCATATCCAATAAAAATGTACCCATCCCTTCTCCCCCAGACACTTATTTTTAAGACAGTTATTTCTAAGGCCAAATGCTTTCCATGTATTATTCTATTCAGCCCTGTTAAGAACCCTAAAAGTTGTATATTATTGCCATTTTGTTCTGATGGAAGCTGAGCCAGGTTAGCTAATTCTCTCAAGCTTGTATAGCTAGAAATGTGGCAAATATAGATTTGCTTTTGTAACTATCCAATTCTAAAATTCATGCTCTTTCCAATTTACTTTTTTGCCCCCATTTTCTCTAAATCCTGGTCATCATCATCCGATAGCCATTAATGTATTCTAAGTAACCTAGTCCATATAACATGTCCTTTGAAGATGATCAAATTGCCTCTTCTGATAGCTTTTTTAAAAATATTTTATTTGTTTATTTTTAGAGAGAGGGCAAGGGAGGGAGAAAGAGAGGGAAAGAAACATCGATGTGCAAGAGAAACATCAATCACTTGCCTCTCACACACCCCCAACTGAGGACCTGGCATGCAACCCAGGCATATGCCCTGACTGGGAATCAAACTGGTGACCCTTCAGTTTACAGACAATGCTCAACCCCCTGAGCCACATGAGTCAGGGCTTTCATGGCTTTTTTATGAAACAGTGGCTTTCGTGGTGGAATTATAATTGGAGCAGATGGTGACGGAGAGGGCTAGGAAAAGGGTAGCATTCGTCCAAGAAGATTTAGATTATGGGAAGTGGTCATGACAACTGCCACACTTAAAAGCCTTTAGTGGCTCCTCCTTGGCTTTTATTTGTTCAGCAAGTATTTGGTGGGCACCTGCTAAGTCCCGGATACTGCTGATCACACTGTGGATATAGCAGTGAGTAAAACAAACCAAGTATCTGTCCTCATGATGCTTACATTATGGAAAGGTGACAGAAAGTAAAATCATGTTGTATGTGCATGGAAAAAAATACAGCAGGTCAAGAGGTTTGAGAGTGCCTTTATTTTAAAGTCATCATGTAGTCATAACCTACTGTACACCACTCTAAAAACCACACTCAATACTCTATCCTTCTGAAGTCCCTTTTGTCCCATGTCTCCAAACTACCTAGCTGTTACTCAATTTTCAAAGCCATAGACACATTATCTCTTTTGTGATGCCCTAGAAGTTCTTCACTGACACCTTCAAAGTCTTGTTTTCATGCCATGCTATTCGTTTTCACAAAAAATGCTGCGACTACTATTATTATTATTAATAATATTATTAAAAATGATATAAAGAATACTAAACTTGAATAAATCATGTCCTCTTCTTCGTTCAGAACAGTATTTAAACAAACATCTTCAGTAGCACACACATTGATAGTATGAGTATCTGTTATAATGACTTTCTTTTCACAGTCGGCATTGGCATAACAGCTGCAATGAAAATGTTCGGCAAAGTTTTGCAGGTCTTCATTTGAGGGTTTCCCTTTTATTTTAAATGTTCCATCTGCACTAGTTTCAATAGCAAAATTCAATGGGTTCAGGTGAAGATAGTTATCTGAGTCCCAGTTTTTCCTTGTGCAGATTCCTCTGTCCTGACAAAGCACTTGGCTACATATTTTGGACGCCAGGGTGATGTTGATTAAATAAGGGTTCAGTGTGGTCTCCATGTAATCATGTAGTCTTGTGCAGGTGTCCTGTAAAATTGTTAGAAGGTCAGCATATTAATACCCAAGTTATTTCACGTGTGAATTAATTCACTGCAATCGAGAATTGCTAAGGAAACACACACACAAAAAAACCCAAAACCAAAAACAGTCCCAGCAAGGATGAGAAAATATTTTATTATTTGTGCCTTAATCAAAATTATTTTTTGGTAACATTTGTAAGTTTCACATGCTATTTTATGCCACTGAAATAATTTACTGATTGAGGCTTAACACTCCTTAGCCTTGGCCTTCCTCAATAATTCATAAACTACTGGGGAGTGAGGGACAGCATAGGTTCTGGGATCTATCTGACCTGATTGGATTGGAGCTACAGTTCCATTAATAACTAATTGTGTGAACTTGGGAATCTCTCAAGCTTTCTAAGCCTTAGCTTTCTAATTCTTGGCTTTCTATCTGGGTGACCTTAGGCAAATTAACATGGCTGTGCTTTAACTTCATCATCATGTAAAAAAAAATTATTATAGCATCTACCCTATGTGGTTGTTGTGAAGATAAAAAGATAGTACGTATATGAAAGTGTTTATCCCAGGGCCTAACATCTCATTAGTTAGCCCTCAAGAAATTATAAATAAATGTAATAAGTATCACCCATTTTTCAGATAAGTTTAAAGAACACTGGGGAAAAAAGTGGTTTCTAAATTGCTGGCTCAAAACAACTAAACAGATTCACCTGAGTATGCTTTATATTAAATCACACATACAGTTCAGGTTACAGGTGAATTGTAACAGCTCTTTTCCAAATATATTTATTTGGCAGAGTATGAGTGGTAACTAGAATCTTCATCTTGAGACTAGTGTATTCTATAACTGAGACACTGTCTTTTTGAAAACATAGAAGATAGTCACTTTGTTTCATGAACAGCAAGCAGTACCGTTGAGTGAGCAGGCTGTGCTAGCCCTTCAGCAAAGCAAAGGAACTGGTGGTAGGTCAGTAAGCAAGTTAAGGACTCTTGGCAGCTTCTACTTGAATTTGTTTCTTGTTCCTTTCCTTGGGATGATGCTCCTTCAGTGGTATGCAGAATAAGGGTCTTCCAAGGATATTCATACCCCAACCCCCTGGAACCTGCGACCATGTTACCTCACATGGCAAAAGGGACTTGAGACATATGTTTAAGGCTATGGACCTTGAGATGGGGAGATTATCCTGAATTATCTGGATGAGCTCAATCTAATCAAAAGTCCTTAAAAATGTAGAAACTTCTCCAGCTGGGATAAAAAAAATAGAAGAAGGAGGGAAAATTCAAAGGTAAAAAATGACTCAATCCAGCATTGCTGGCTTTGAAGGCAGAGGAGAGTGCCAAGGGCTAAAAAATATAGTGACCTCTAGAAGCAGATGTCTAGCCACAGCCAGCCGGAAAATAGAGATCTCACTGCTACAACCAAGAGAAAATTAACTCTCCCAACGACCCAAATGAGCAAGTGAGGACCCTCCCCTAGATGACACCTTGATTTTAGCTTCCTGAGACCCATGTTGGACTTCTGATCCACAGATAAGAAGATCTATAAGATAATAATTTTATTGCTTAAACCACCAAGTCTGTTGTAATTTTTGTGGCAGCAATAGTAAACCTCTTCTTACCCCTCCCATAGCTGTGCACTATCTTTTGGATAAAATTCAACTTCCCTCGACTTGTGTATAGACTGATACAGTATAACTCTTCCTCTTACACAGCCACTGTGCCACCCTTAGCTGCACTGACTGCTTTACAAGCATGACAGTTCCTTTCAAACTGCACTTACTGTTTCCTCTGCTGAGAATGCTCCTTTTTTCTAGTTTCTAACATGAGTCATTCTATCTTGTTCTTCAGATTGAAGCTTTAATTAGATAATGCCCCTCTCAGGACGGGCATTTCTGTCTACTTTCTAACATCTGTTTTAATTCTCCACATAGTACATATCACATTAATTTTTTTTCTCATGTGCATAGTTTCTCTATCTCCAACTTTAACAAAAGTTCCATGGGGTCAGAGACTTTGTCAATATTCTTCAATACTGTATCCCCAGTGCCAAGAATATGTGAGAATTTATACCAAGTTCAAATTACATTATAGTTGTCCACAGAGACAAGAGCTAGGCAAAAAAAGGCATGAAAGCATGAAAATGGCTTGAATCATTAGCCTACATAAGGTGCAGTCTTTGGAAAGATCTAAATTTGGCTTTTTAAAAGATAAGTTCTGGTTTATAGCATTTGTCATTACCTGTGGTGTACGTACTCCTACCATGGCAAAATTTAACCTACCAACCTGACATCACAGAATGCAGAACTGAAAATTGAGTATCCCACCATTACACATTGTGGTAGCATTCTGCAGAGTAGTACATCATCACATAATATTTCCACTTACAGGTACAATAGATGTGAATAACCTCAAGACATGAAGTAATTGACACATTATAAGCATTTATTTCTTTGTTTTAATATAATTTATTGTATTCTAAGTTTTTATAATTTAATTTTTTAATAATGGTCATGTTGAACAACCAGTTCACAAAATTTATGCATATTTAACAATCAGGTCTCATGAGCTCAGACCGATAGGAGTTGGCTTTATCACAGCAATGGAGCTAATAAAATACAATGGAAAGCAATGGTTTGCTTACATTTGATAACAATTGTTTTAGGTTAATTCTCGTCATTAAAACTAAATTTGCAATTACCAGTTTCTCAAGTTGTTAGTGGACCTCAGGAAACATGACAAGTAATCCATGACTATTGATTACAAATGACATAGAAAAAGAGAGAAAGTAATAGAACTAGAATTCAGAATAATTGTACAATGGGAAATATAGCAGGAGCATATAGAACAGAGTCCACAGGAGCAATTACAAAGGAATGTAATTAAATAGAAAATAGTTGCATTAAGGTTGAAGGATTGTCCCTGTACAAATAACACTGACAACAGTCTGGGCACCTTGGTAGAAGAATGTGAGCCCAAGATGAAAGCGAAAGTAAAAGAAAACTGACAATTACATAATATGTCACATCATCCTACTGATGGGGGGCATGCCTGATTCATTCCTCACCAGAGTAAAGTGGAGTCCTCAGTTCTTAAAAAAAAAAAAAAGGAAGTCGTACAGAGAACTTATAAGTGGTCCCTTGTAACCTAATATAGAGCCCTCGAGAAAGGCGTTTATAGATCTGGAAAAACAACTAGTGAAAATTAGAAATATATGTAGGTGAATTATAATTTTTAAATAATTCCCTGACATATGAAAGATTTTGCAAATGGAACATATACACCTTTCTCTGAACTTATATTTTATGTTATCTCTCTTTATTGATGATCAAACTAGAGACAATAGCATTCTACCAAACAGGAAAAGGGGTTCANTTGGTAGAAGAATGTGAGCCCAAGATGAAAGCGAAAGTAAAAGAAAACTGACAATTACATAATATGTCACATCATCCTACTGATGGGGGGCATGCCTGATTCATTCCTCACCAGAGTAAAGTGGAGTCCTCAGTTCTTAAAAAAAAAAAAAAGGAAGTCGTACAGAGAACTTATAAGTGGTCCCTTGTAACCTAATATAGAGCCCTCGAGAAAGGCGTTTATAGATCTGGAAAAACAACTAGTGAAAATTAGAAATATATGTAGGTGAATTATAATTTTTAAATAATTCCCTGACATATGAAAGATTTTGCAAATGGAACATATACACCTTTCTCTGAACTTATGTTTTATGTTATTTCTCTTTATTGATGATCAAACTAGAGACAATAGCATTCTACCAAACAGGAAAAGGGGTTCAGATTATCTTGAAAGTATTTCACACGGGTGACTTTCATTAAGTGCTGTGATAAGTGAAGTAAAAATATGGCTAGTCTTAGAGTACAGTTTCTTCTCTCTGAGCACTAGGATAAGACCCCTGGGCCATGAACTTTACTAGATATTCTCCATGACACCTATTCTCCATTCTCCATCACTACTTCCACACCCCTCAGAGAAGAAAAAGTTCAGCTCCAACTCAGTAGTACCTGAGTAACAGTTTTCCTCTTGCTTTGAGATAAGAGTATTAAAGAGGTGGGAGATAAAGCACTGAGGTGTAGAATTAAACAAGGATGAAAATAAAAAGAGGAAATGATTAGGCTATGATAGTTAAAAGCTTTTGGGACTAAACAAAATGCATTAGGAGAAAATGAACAAAACAGGCTAAAACAGACATTCTTTTCTCATAAAAAGAATATTACTTAAAATTGACACTGCTAAATATAATCTGTGGGAAACAAAGAAGGGTTCCTTTTTCTTTCCCTTAGGGAATCTTTGAATAATTTACTAATATTTTCAAAAAGTAATTCCCAGTTGCCCGCATATACCTATTCCACTTTCTTCCCTGCCCAGCCCTCACTAAACCACTTCTAAAGTCTTTCCCATCTCAGAGATACCACCTTCAAGCCAAAAGCCTAGGAATCGTTTTAACATTTTAACCACTTCTCTTATCTATCTTACTTGCCAAACACTCCCTCAGCCAACCCTCACAGTTCTACTACTGGATTATACTCAAAATCCAAACACCTGCCTGCACAAAGGGCCCAAACCACCAACAGCCTCTCTGTGCTTCCACTCTTGCCCCTCTAACATCTATTTTCAACCAGCTAAGTCATTCTTCTGTGATGTTTATCAGAAATTTTCACTCTTCTGCTCAACCTCCTAGTGGCTTTTTAACTCAAAGTGAGAGTCCATCATGAACTATGGAGCCCTACAGCTGGCCCTCTGCTATCTCACTGATCACACCCTTCGCCACTCTCTTCCCTGATCACAGCACTTCAGTCACATTGAACTCCTTGGTCTTTTGAAAAGCACATTGCAGCCTCAAAGTTATTGCACTTAAGACTTTATCCCTGTGGTTCAGACTTAGGGTGGTTCAGTGGATTCAGTGCTGGCCTGTGAACTAAAGGGTCACTAGTTCGATTTCCAGTCAGGGCACATGCTGGTTGGGGGTCAGATCCCCAGTGGGTGGCACATGAGAGGCAACCACACATTGATTTTTCTCTCCCTCTCTTTCTCCCTTCCTTTCCCTGTCTCTAAAAATAAATAAATAAAATCTTTTAAAAAATGGTTTGGTCTCTTATTTCCATTAGGTCTCTGATCCAACAGTACTTCAACAGAGAGGCCTTTTATGACTGCTCCACCTTAAATAACACTATCACCCTTTATCCTGCCTATACTGCTTCATTGCTCTTCATTGCAGTTGTACCTCAGTTACCTGGCATATTATATCTGCATATGTCTTTGCTCTGTTCAATGCTACATTTCTAGCATCTAAAGAATTACCTAGAACTTGGTTGATAAACCAAGGGGTCAGGAACATTTTTTGTAAAGGGAAAGACAGTAAATATTTTGGGATTTTCAATGGTAAAGTTCGTTATTCCTTTAAGGTGCAAAAGTAGCCACAGATACCAACAAATGACCCTGACTACGTTCCAATGAAATTTTACTGATAAACACTGATATTTACATTTTACATAATTTTCACATAGTATGAAATACTATTCTTTTATTCTTAAAATCCACTTGAAACTGTAAAAATCATTTTTAGTTCATGATCTGTACAGAAAGAAGCAAGCAGTAGCCCAGATTTGACCCATGAATATTGCTTGCTGACTCATGCAATACACTGTCACTGAATAACTAAATGACTAAATGAATAAAAAAGGGCTTAATTAACACTAATTGAATTAATTAAAGAAAGAATAAATGGCCCTGGCTGGTGTAGCTCAATGGATTGAGCGTGGGCCTGCGAACTAAAGGATCACGATTTGATTCCCAGTCAGGACATACGCTTCGGCTGTAGGCTGAGAGGCAGCCCATCAATGTTCCTATCACACATCAATGTTTCTCTGCCTTTCTTTCTTTCTCCCTTCCACTCTCTCTAAAAATAAATAAATATAATTTTTAAAAACTTTATCAGTGGATTGAGCATGGGCCTGTGAAACAGAGGATTGCGGTTCGATTCCCAGGCAGGGCACATGCCTGGGTTGCAGTCCGGTTCCCAGCAGGGGATGCACGAAAGGCAACCATACATTGATATTTTTCTCCTTCTCTCCTTCCCTTCCCCTCTAAAGATAAATAAATAAAATCTTTTTTAAAAAGAAAGAATAAATGAATGCCTATTGACTAGTTGGACCTCTGCTGAAAAGAGACACAGCATTGTGTAATAGAAAGAAATGTAAACACTGTCAGAAAACTAAGATTGTAGTTCTGTGGCTAGTAAGTCTTACTTAGTAAAGTGACTTGTAAGTAAGGCTAAGAGAACTTAATCTTACTAAGACTAAGCCTAGAGCACAGAGCCTAGAGAACTTCAATTAATCTCACCAAATTTCTGTTTTCTCACTGAAAAACAGTTACAATATTTTCTGCTCCCCCAATAACCACACAAGTGAAAGATGATTTGATTCAGCCAGTATTAACCGAGCACCACCAACTAGGTGCCAAGTACAGAATTATTCAGTACCACAATAATCTTCAAGAACATTAAAAGTAGAAATGTTTTCATCTATGTCTTATCAATTCAACTTACCACACTTTGACTTAAATTGAGGCTTCCCCACATTATAACTCCAGAGGCACCTAGAGAAATAGTTTCACCAACTGTACTCACAAGGTCTTCCTGGAAAATATGACAAAAAA
The DNA here is from genome assembly GCF_014824575.4 of Sturnira hondurensis. Classification (NCBI taxonomy): domain Eukaryota; kingdom Metazoa; phylum Chordata; class Mammalia; order Chiroptera; family Phyllostomidae; genus Sturnira; species Sturnira hondurensis. The sequence continues at coordinate 263,018 of NW_028081623.1, forward strand.
GTTAACAGATAGAAATAAAACTGAATGTTATACATAAGCAGTAACAACAAAGCTACGAATGCTGCCCTATCAATAATAATTTAAATTTTACATAATTTTCATGTTTTATAAAATATTCTTTTGTTTTCCCCATGATTTATTTCCATCTTTCACACCACCCTTGCACTACCATAACAAAAATATAGGTATTTATATAATTTGTGTTTCTTCTATTGACATGAGAGCAGACCCAAGAAAGAAAAAAAGGAACTAAGTTAGTACACTGCCTATACTACTTAATTTTCTATGGTTGCTAAGATATTACATTAAAATGAAACATATTCTTATCTTACATTCATATAATAATGTAGAACTACCAGTGCACATATTCCTAGAGAAAATCAAAAGCTAAATTTCACTCCCTTCAAAAATGATCTTGCTAGAGCATTTGAGATCTTGCCCTATCAAGTGCTAGAGCATGTGATGGCATATGTCATCAGTTTAGCTCAAATAAACTCTCCTAAAAATTTTAAATGATGTTAAATTCCCCCAAACACTATTTGTGGAACTATTGCATAGCCCTCATACCTTGATTTACTTACCTGAGTAAGGTATTGAGAAGATACATCAGTAAACACTGGACGAGTATATATAAAAACTGGAAGTGGACTTTGAGCATTTGGTACTTTAGAAACCCGAATGGCTTCCTGAACACGATTACGGACAAAGAGTGGAGCTTGTGGAGAAGACTTCAGGAAGGTGTTCAAATAGATGGATGGAAAAAGGGCAGTGCTTTCATTCCACAGCCAGTTGAGCTCATCATTTCTTCTCTTTTCCAATTCAAAGCAACTCCCGTTATATTGAGGTTTAGTATAATAATGATTGTAACAGTCAGGAAAAAGGTAATAACCCCATAAATGTTTTGGCCGAAGTGATTTTGCCAATTGTAAAGTCTCTTGCATGAAATTTTTTCCTGCTGTTTCGAATTGTTTTTTGGCTAGATTGGTGGCATTTGTGAGACTAAGTTGTGGATTTTGTCGCTGAACCAACTCAATAGACCGATTTCTGTAAATATCTTTAGGTTTCCAGTTTCTTGCCCAGAGAGGACTCCATTCTTCCCAGTCAATAATGGCCAAGCCCGCATCATCTTTCGGCATGTAATGGTCAATGTCTGTCCTAGCTTTAGCCAAATGCGCTTGTAAGGAACCCAACTGGGGTATTCCTCCATGCTCATTTTTGCCATGCTTATCTATATGAGGATATAAGCCAAGTCTATCAACGTAAAATAATGTAATGGGTTGTCCTATCGCATCTCTTTGGGGGTTTCCTATTAAAGAGAAGAGGCTCAAATCTATGGACACATTAAACCTCTTAGAACAAGGTTCAGTTGGGGCATTCCAAGCCCATAGAAAAGGAATATCTGGGAGAAAAGGAGGTGCTGCAAACTCCTTAGTCAAGCAACAGGGTATCAGAAGGAAGGCGAATACAACCTGGGATGCTTCACCGGACCCAACAAAGCTCCTAAAGAAGATATGCTTGAACTTCAGCACTCCCATTGCAAAGAGTAAGACTATGAAAATCACTTATTTTTTTCCTACACTCTTTGGTTTATCCAATGTTTGACCTAAGATTTAAGCACAGAAGAATCATAAAATGAAGCCACTTTGGTGGATAAAGAGGTATAATGATATTATTTTTAAATAAATACTATTCTTCCTGCTTCATGTTTCAGGAAGGTTTTGCAAGTTGCTTTATCTATAACTGAAAAACAAAGAAAGAAAGAATGCAGTGTTATACTACACTTCTGTATCATTGATTGTAAGCTCTACCAAGTTCTCAACTTTAAGTTTGGAGAGTTTAGCTCAGTTTTTGAAGATAGAAAGCTCTTGTGTTTGAATAAATAAAATTGTTTTCTCTTATTTGTGATACCAATCCTATAAGAGTTAACATTTGTCTCACTCTCCAAAATCATCACTGAGCCTGCAGAGAGATGTGCGGCCCTTTTCCTTCTGCCTCCCCCACTGTGCAGCATGCCGGACCGAGCAAGGCCTTAGCAAGTGCCTATTGCATAAAAATAAATCCCAAGTTGAACCTCTCATTCGTGTTTATTTCTTGAAAGACCAGCACATATTGGTCTGCCAAAAACTGAAAACAGCCTCTCATAGAATTGCGAGATCTTCTTTTTTTTTTGAAGGAGGACAGGTGAAGGAGAAGGTATAATTCTCTTCTGAGGTAATAAGTCCAAATTTACTTGAAACTATTGAATCAACCACAATCTCCTACTGAGGAATAAGTAGAAAAAATATTTCAAACAGCAATTTGTCATAATCTCTCGTACATACATAAATACATTTCTCAAAGTAATGTATTCTCATGTTTAAAGTTAATAAAACATTTTATGACTTTATATCTTCCACTAAAAAGAGTAGTTCTTGCCTAACTTAATAAGAGCAATATGTGAGTGTTGGTCTTCCACAGTCTTTAAGTGAGCTGTCTTGTCATTCTGATTGCACAATGTGAGGTGTCAAGGCACTCTGTGGTGCAATAAAATGGACTGAGCCAAGAATAAGAAATTAAGCTAAGTATTACTTAATATTTTCTATTTGTGATAATTACCTACAATAAGACATATTTCAATATTCTGTAAACATTAGAAGGAAAGGAAACCCCTTAGCTATAATTAGATTAGTAGTATACCGCTATGTGCAGTTACAATGAGAATCATACCATTTTACCTAAGAAAGTGTTTCCATACCCTACGAAGTAGCCATCCATCCCATTGCTGAAAAACTAACTAGCCTGAAGAGAACACAATAGACAGAATAAAATCAAATCTTAAGAACTATTATGCTGCAATGAAGAGGCTCAGATGCCATACCAAAGAATACTGATCACAGCCCTCAGGCAGGTAACACAATAGGTAAAAGAGGCAAGATGTGTGAACCACACATCGCCAAGGCCATCTCTTGTCCTAAGAGAAGATCAGCTATTTGGCCCAAGTTATTTTGAATGATGCCAAATGTTCCAATTTTTAATGTCTTTTCTAGAAATTGGAAGTGTTCAGACATTGGGGGTAGAGGGGGTGTCAGCTAACAGAACTGGGAGCTGAATCTAAAGGATCCCTGGTCCCAGAGAGCATTTGGTAGGGTAGTGACATGATCAGATGTGTTTCAGAATGATAATTATAATTACCACTCTCTACAAGATACAACTGGAGAGGAACAGGTTGAAGTAGTGTAAATAAGTAGGAAAGTACAAGAGTGACAGAGATGGAAAGAGGACAAGATTTGACAGCTGTTGGTCACCAAATGCATTTGAAGAGTACAGAGGGTGATAATTTATGTTTCCTTGGTTTCTGGCTTAAACAGCTAGATGGAACCAGACTAAATCAAAGAGGTGATCCCTCAACTTCTTTCTTTATATCCATAATCTTTCATCTGTTAGGAAAATAGTAACGAAGTCAATAAAGATAATGGAAGTAAAATGTTTTAGAAAAATTAAAATATCATAGATGCCTGAAATAAATATATTTTTAAAAACTTTTTAAAAATATTACTACATGTGCTCTTAGATTTATTTGGGAGAAGGGGGATTAGGTGTGAAGGGGAAGATTTGCATTTAGATGAAAAGGATGGGCCATGAGTTAATAATTAATTGTAAAACTGGATGTTGAGTACATGTAGGTCATTTCGTTCAATTTCTTTGCATGTTTAAATACATGTAGATGAGAACACATCACAGTAAAATATGCCACTTTGGTATATTGATTATTTTGAGCTGAATACCCTTCAGAAATAGCAGATGCAGAAAGGAATTTCTGATCTCCCCTTTTTATCTAAAACCAGGACATAAGATTTTCTGTGAGAAGATGCCCTCCCTGTACCGGAAAGAGAGCATTCTTTATCACTGGAGATGGTAAAATAACACAGAGACAGAATAACCCTTTTTTTTGGTTTCCCCCATCGATTTCCCACAATCTGCCAACCTCTCTCAGATCCTTTCCTCTTTGTCTTGTTACACCTCTACAATTTATCATTCTTTGTTGAAATGGCATATAAGTTCTCAGGCCTATCCTATGTTTGTTTGTTTCTTTTCTAGAAATTTTAACACCAAATAAAAATGTTTATGCTTGTCTGCTGTTCATCTGTCTTTGGTCAGTTTAATTCTCAAGCCCAGTCACAGAAACAGAGAGGGTAGAGGAACAGTCTCACCTCCCCTGTAGCATTTTACATGGTAAAGTTTGTTTTTCACGTCCTGCTCAATGTGAGAAAATTTTCTTTTCTCAGTAACTACTATTTTGATGATGTGGCTTCAACAAAGTTCCACTAAACAAGAAGTCCTTTTACAGCACATGTGTTCACAAATCCCCAATATTTAGCAATCAAAAATTGTTATTTTAATATATACTTATGGAACTCAGATTCCAAACTCCAAAGTCTATACTCTCAACTGAGAACCAATCATCTCTAAATTTTTTGAGACTGCCTGATAAAACATATTCATCATAAATACATACAAGTGTCTGAATCAAAAGTATATTAACTATCAATAAAGTTATATGACATTAAATCAACCTTAAAGCATTAGTACCACTTTCTTTATATAATATATTAGAAATGAATTTAAATAATATAATAGGCACAGTTTAAAAATCAAAGAAAAATAGTAAGGCTTGTGTCTTGTATGAGCAAAATTTTTTTGAAAATAAAAATGATTGCAAAGTTACAGAATCCTCTTGTTTTTAAGATACCTACCAGTGAAATATCACAAGATAAACAGCCTCTTGAGGAAATCAAAAGAATGCCAAACTGTGTTTACTTATCAAAGTCTTGCAGACATGATTCTTGAATTACACTTCTGGAGTATAGATCTTAAGGTCTCTTACATATCTAAAAATCTAAATTTGGGGACTAAGTTTCTCAATGCTTTTCAACTATGCTATTATTTGACATATTTATCCAGTTCAATTTATAACTCCTAACTAGAACCCAATCAATGTTAAATACAGTAAAATTAATTTTTCTAACACTACTTACCTTTACAAGCATATTAAGATATGTTTCAATTTTTAAATGATTTATTAATGAAAATAATAAATATACAAAGGAAACTAAATCTAAAATATTTTTAAATTTTATTCAACAATTATTGATAAGGAACAGCAAAATACCAAAGAACATAAGTGAGATTAAAGAATCATTGAATGTATTACATAAAATTTGTTTTATTCAATTTGCTAAGAAAAGGTGAATCATTAAGTAAAAGATTTATTTACTTATTTACTTATAAAATTCATATACATGTACAAAACACATTTTCTAATAAGAAAAAGTATCTCTTCTTTAGCGTACATCTTTGAACAAATCCTTAGAGCACAAACCTTGTGACACAAATCAACAAACTTCCCATAATTGAAATTGTAAATAAAGTCCTAATCTGGTAATAACTTTGAAGTATTCTAGAGGGACCCCTAAAACACCTCACAATATTTCTTTCTTTTTTTTTAATTTTTGCATTTTTTCATGCACCATAGTACATTTAAGCTAGATTTTATTCAACTGTCTCTTCACATGAGTTATCAGCAGTTTCCCGTTGCTGCGTGTGTGTTTTCTGGGTGAGCTAAATCTTTCTTCCCCTGCTGCAAGACTGCTGCCTTCACAGTGACAAAGAAACTGTCAGGAAATGTGTTTCCCACTAGGGGTGTACCTTCCACAATGTCTAGTGATTGAGGCACCTACTTTGCTGAGCAAATTTATACAAGACTTGACAGACAGCCCTGCAAACTTCTCGGAATTATCACTAGCTCAGTTATTGAGCAAAGTAAAAAAAAAAAAAACTAGTGAAAAAATTGGATCCAAGCAGAGCAAGTCTTAATTACATGAGGTAGAATGAACTGATTAGGATGGTTACAATTTTTATGATATTTCTGGTTATTTTTTTTGTTTTCCAGATATAAGGGAAAAAATTGCTAAAACTAGCTATATGCCTTTTTCCTCCTTACCTGATCCCACTAGAATTTGTCTTGTTAGCAATACAATTAGGAAGTAATGTATCTAAGATAATGGCAGTCTTATTAAAGATGAATTCTAGACATTTAATACTTTAACAAGTTATACTGATACATTGTAAAAGATATTGTAAGACAAAAAACCACAGGCCCAAAATGGCATCACCTATGCCCATTATACTAAACCTAGACTTAGTATCTGGTCTAATTGCGGTTTTAACCTCTCTCAGAAACAATCTCAGCCAACCAGTCTGAAATTTTCTTGCCAAACTCCAGTGAGGCAAGCTCATGTGAGAGACCTCTCCTTTCCTCCACAGAAAGAAAATGCAATCCGCGTGATGAAAACCCTTCCTGGTTCCCCCCGCTAAAGAAAGGGTGACCTGGCCTAAAAGTACCCCTTTCTTTTCTTTGCTAATAGCTCCCTTACCCCACTTTGCTCCCATTAATGTCTTCCTGATAAGACTCACTCACTTCCCCTAAGGGAAGGTGCCCTTGCCTAAAATAATTCTTTCTTAATTTCTCAGTTCAACCCTCTTTTTTTTCCTATAAAAACTTTCCATTTTGTACACCTCCTCTGAGCACCTTTTACACTTCCAGTTGCTAAAGAGGATGCTGCCTGATTCATGAATCAATTAAAACCAGTTGGATATTCAAAATTTACTCAGTTTTATTTAACAATATTAATATTGCAGTCTTGGAAAATGCATGATAGGTCAAAACTAAGAGTGTTTTAATGAAAATAAGAAAGCGGTCTATTTTATTCTTGGAAGAAAATTCTTTTGGAAAGAATATGAATTACCTAGAACATTCTATATCCAAAATATCTTTGTAGACCTCAGAGGCTTTATTAAAGAATGTACATAATATACATTTAATTGTAGGATTAGATTATTGTTCAATTTCTGAGTCACCTAATTGCTACTCAATATGTATATGCTAAATGAATTAATTAAATGAATAAACTGGATATACTTTGAATTTCAGTAAATTTAAAATTATGGCCAATGATGATACTTTAAAGATGTTCCAAAAAAAAAACCATATCCAGAAGCCAAAGAGCTGTCAAAGAATAAAAAAGCTGGACAGTAGTTACAGCATTAAAAATAAACATTATCAAGGAAAATCATTGCAGCTAGAGGAAAAGAGAACTGTAGAGAACCAGATTCAATTCAAAATACAGCAAGGGAAAGTGGGAATTTGTAGTAAATGCTCAGAGTAGGGGGTCAGTGGCTAAGAGGACACATCAGGGGTAAGGAGGGGTTCTGGTTAAACCAACCTAACAAGATGCTCACTGAAGACAAGCCAGGGTGATCAGAAGTCACATGAGAGATAGTAGAAGGTAAGGAAGCTGATTAACTATCCGAGAGGATCAGATATGGAAGATGAGGTACTCTTGCTACACCAACTTACCAGATTTTAGCTAAAACTAGACTCTACCACAAAGGCCACAGAAGCTCAGGGTTTGAGACCAGCCCCAAAAATGAACTCACTGAGTCTGATTAGTACAGTCAACAGTCAAGTAGGGACTACTTTGTCAGCCCCCCTTCTTATGTGTATGTTAAGTGGTGTGCTTTAAACTTTAGTAAGCTTAATATTATGGCGCATGGGGATACTTTAAAATGGAGGTGTTCAACAATAAATGAAACATTCCATCCAGAAGCCACAGAGTTTAAACACTACTGAAAAGACAAATATGTCTTCTATAGTTAAACATGAAGCACTGAAACATCAGAATATGACGGAAACTAAATAATCAAAGAATTTAATAAAGACTTGAAGAGTCTCTAAATTCTAGAAGCTAATTTAAAACACAATAGCTTTGCTGGGGATGCTCCCCGCGATGCCACTTACTAAACTCAGTGACACCTGACCTGCAGTCAACCCAAGGTCCATCCACCATAAACCAAGACCAGTCCTAGTTCTTCCCTGACTCAGCTGCCTAGCACGAATAGGTAAAGGGCTTAGTTAATACGGATCAAGTCAAAGTTTAAGAAGAATAATGAAGCTTCCTGTTATTACCAATGTCTTGTACAATGAAATTCAAAGAAGTATAGTAGTTAGGACATGACCTATGAGTTTGCAAACGTTCAATTAGCAGTAACCAATATTTCTCATCCCTTGACCAGATGACTTTCATTTTTGATTTTTTAAAATCATCAACATTATATAGTTACTTCTTCTACATATGGAATTATATCAAGGATCCAAATGACCACTATAGACTAATCCAAACAGAAAACACCTACCTGTTCATAAATTACATTTGTCCAAAAGTGATAGGTGCACAACTATACCACTATAACTAAGCACATTTAATTTTGCTGAAGATAAATTTCATCAAGGAAAAAATATGAGTTCAGCTTCATAAGATAATGAAACAGCTGTTTTTTGCTCTTATCTATTTAAGATCCCTGGGTTCTACAGAGATACCAGACTTCTTAATGAGCACCTAGGAAGCAGACTGATTTTTTACTTTAGGATAGAGAACTGGTTCAAAAATCTAGTCAGCGTTATAAGTGATTTAATATTTCTCTTCCTAAAAAGACTTGTTCTGCAGTCTACCTTGAGAATGCATGTTTTGTGAAAGCACAACTCCAGCCGAAGTCTCAAGCAACCACACATTTTCCCAGCATATTTATTTCTGTCTTTACTTCTGAAGAATGTATGGCAACCCAATCTATGCCAGGTTGCTGGCCAGGATCTAAAAGAAAAGTAAAACCCAAATCTTTTATTATCCCTTTGAAAGTTTCTATTTCTTTGAAGAAGAAGGGCTTTGGTGTTACAGGTTCTAGCGGACCTGAGGAATGAGTATCTCACTCCGCGGATCTTGCCTTGCACCTCTGGTGTAAACCTCTTTCTTTGCCTCACACACTTTTTAGTCCCTATTCTGGGCCCAGAGATAGTCTCTCAGTGACTGCGCCCACCATGCAGCCTTTCCGAGCGGACCTGACTGCCGCCAAGGCTACTTCAAATACATCAAAGCTTTCATAAAAATCGCACTTACTTCTTTGCACCACTCACAGTTCGTAGTGAAATTTGAAATATGTCTGTCTCTTTTATGAGACTGGACTGTCACTGTTGTGTCCCCAATTCCCAGTACTGTGCCGGTACATAAGTACTTCATTGAACTGATGAATGAGTGAATCTATCTATTACACAACTAATCCTGTCATCAAATATTTTTTCCCATTTCTCCAGTTTCACCAAATTACTTTTAATCTTCTACAACTTTCTCAAAGCACAAATTCATCTACTGGAAAAAATCCAATTTACACATTAACCAGATAAAGTATCAAAAGGGTGACAATTATCCACCTTAAGTAACAATAGCTGTGTTTGACCTTACACTGTGATGTGGAAAGGAAGATGTATTTTAGAGGTTACAAATTAGCAGAGACTATAGAGATAATCTATTTTAATCTTACCTAATCTTATTTTCTCAGAACTGCCCTCGACTGCCACTATTTTTTAGCTAATGGTGTAATACAGACCAAGATTAGACTATGAGGGCCACATAGCAGCACTAGAAATATTCATCGGTGTCTCCCTGTACAATGTCTTTTTCGCCCTCTTCTTACATTCACTTTTAACTTTTTTCTTGCTGTCTTAACTGGCTCTTCCATCTCATAGCTCCAACTCATGGGATTAAGAGCCTACATGCAGAAAAGAGTTGAGGCTTTAATTCCACCTTTAGCTCTATTACGTGACAGCTGGAAGATTAAAACTGTTTAATCTTCAGGTATCACATAACTCCAAAAATACTGGTAATACCTAAATCAGTCTAACTCCTAGAGATGCTGGCGTGATGTGTGAAATGCTGTCTATGAAGCTCTATAAATCTGAAACACGGTATTATTTCCCCTGCACTACCTATTTTATTAATCTGGCTTAATATGGTTCATTTGCATTTACTCCAAACTATAAGGCAGCTGTCATAAGGTATGGAGAGAATTTTCTTTAACCTATAGAAGCCAATATATGTAATTAGACTAAAGGTACCTAAAATTAGGTACCTTCAAAATTAGGGATTGTGAAATCCTAGTCCAAGAACACCAGAGAAAGATTTGCCATGGACACTAATATTCTTACACAATTCAGAGAAATTTGTGTGTAATAGCAGTAATCTATGTCTCCTTGAAGGAATGTAGTCAATGAAAAGGGGGGATAGGAAGAAGAGTCATACCTAGAAAAATTCCCTTCAAGTTGCAGAAATTGAGCACAGTTATATTTACATTTAAACTGCCCCTTTACAACAGACAAGGAGGCTCCAAGGCAGATCAGATGCTTCTGGTTGAAAGAAACAAGACCCTTAAGTCAACCCTTCTGCGGGAGACCTCAGGTGCCCCTCCACCCTGACATCAATTCTGGCCCAAATCTAATTACAAAGGGCACCCTAGAACAAAAACTGAATATCACCCAAGTAGTCCTATGTGTTTTAGGCAAAAAGAGAGAGTAATTGTAAAAACAATTATTACTTTACTATTTTACTATTTTACTAATTATTACTATTACTTTACTATTACTTTACTATTATTATATTACTTTACCCAATAAAGTAATGTAGACCATAAAATGCATTTATTTGGTTGTAATGAGCATTTTGAAAATAATTAGTAAAATAGACTGTAATAGAGTAGACTAAAATAGGATAGGATAGAAAGCTCCAGAATGCCACCACATGTAGTAAGAGAGAGTATTATTTTACGAATCTCTTTTGTCAGTTATATATTTATATATGTGTTCACTAAGTCACAATCGAACCTTTATTTTTTACTGCAGAATGGGTCAAAGTACTTTGGCACACAAAAGCTTTGGAGTCTGACACACCTGGGTGGTGGCTTGTGTGTGTGTGTGTGTGTGTGTGTGTGTGTGTGTGTGTGTCCTAAGGGGATCTCTTTTCTAATTAAGTGGTCTTAGGCAAGTCATTAAATCCCTTTCATCTCTCCGGCAACCAGAATAGAATTCTTATCTGTCTGAGGACTCCTTAAAGTACTGTTTCTAAATGACTAAAGAACTCAGCTGACCAGTTTCATGTTTTAGATGAAGCTCAGCAGACCTGGAATCTGGCTTCTTGACTTAGTAGAAATGTGACCTCGCCCAAACTAACTTCACTGCACTTTGGTTTTTCATTTTTAATTAAAAATGTGGATAATACTAGCAACTATCTCATATAACTGTTGTGAAAATTTAATAAAATAATGTACATTTAGCACGATGCCTGTGAAGAGTTTCAGAACCTGGCACCACAAAATATCCACCTTGGCTTATTGGTTATTTTGAGCTGAAGGGGAATGACTGAGCTCACAGCAGCAAGTGCCGAGTGGGTCCCTAAGTTCCCCATTTCTGCCCAAAGCAGGATATATGCTTTCCTATGTGAAAGGTGCACTCCCTGTACCAGGAAAATGACATCTCAGAGGGTTCACTAAGAAATGGATCTATATCAACAAACCTACTAAGATAACCTTTATTTCCCACTTTTCCTTCAAATGTTTCCAATCCCTTTCCCATAGCTCATTGCCCATAGAAGATAAAACACTTTTTCCTTTGCCTTGTCACTTCTTCACAATTTATCATTCTTGGTTAAAATGATATATAAGCTCTTGGTCCTAACCACTTCTTTGGGTGTTCACTTTTCCTATGAAAGTTCCCTTGTGTATGTGAAAATATTAAAGTTTCCTCCAGTCAATCTATCTTTTGTCTGTTCAATTCACAGGCTGCAGCTGCAGAACCTAAGAAAGCGAAGGAAAGTTCTTTTTCCCCCCGTACACCCAGATCAGATGCTTCTGGTTGAAAGAAACAAGACCCTTAAGTCAACCCTTCTGCAGGAGACCTCAGGTGCCCCCCTCAGCTGCCCCCAGGGGGGCATAAGTTCTTTTTCCTCCTGTACATAGTATATACCAAATAAATGTAAGTTGTTCCTGCATTATTATTACTAATGTTAATCCCTTCCCTCCGCCCTCTTCTGTATGAAAACACGAAAAAAAGAGGCAAAGTCCAAGACCATTTACTGATTCATAGATCTGTTCACATCAAAGCTTCTCCAGGAAATAAAAACATATTTTGAATCTAAATATGTAACTTACTAAGAAGTTGTTCTGGTGGAAATGAAATACTCAGCAAATTCACACGGTGGTGGAGTCAGATCCAATGATGGTCCTATGCCTTGGGAACGGCATTCCTCCCCACACAGTAGGCTCTGAGTGGGAACCGACACAGGGAAGTCTCACGGATCATGAAACCACCTTGGACCTTAGTGTGTGTTGCTGTATTTGGCTTCCTCTAAGAAAACAACCTATTCAAGTTCAGACTTCAAACTATCTTTCCTCAGCCCAGTTGAAATATTTTCATGATTTGACAAATGTGATTTATCTGGGCAGTTTCCAGTCTTTTAAATTGGATCAGGAGAATAAGTAAGTGGCATATAAGTTAGTGACATTGAAAATGAATAGAGCAAAACAAATGATTAATATAGAATCCAGATTTTTTGGTGTTTATATATTAGTTTGACCAAATAAACTGGTTCTTTTACTAATTCAAAAAAAAGGAGGACGAGCAGTTACCAATAATCAAAGAAGCCATAATTAACAAGTTAACAAGGCTATTAGCATGTTTATTACATCTATAGATATGAGTAACCATTAGAAGCTATAATTGACATTATTAACATAAACAGTACATCTAGAACATCAAATATATTGAAAGACGTGACTGATGCTATCCAAAGACAAAAGTTAACTATATCAAACTTTTAATGCCATTATAAAAGATGTATTATTATTCACAGTCATCTCTGTCCCTCCATTCCATAAAAACCTGAGCACATTTACCCTCGCAGAGAAGAGCAGACAGTTGTGTTGGTCTCCTGAAAGCAGAAGAAAGCAGAAGTGCCCTGGGATTCTCATCCAAGACAGGAGGAGCAGAAACTCGGTTGCTAGAGTGACTTACGGCAACTGAGGATCTGGCTATTAGAGATAGGATGGGAGTGTCCTGAAGGCTCATCAAGTCAATGAAAGGTACAAAAAAGGAAGGAATTCTGAGTGAATGGGGAAATCAGCTGTGAAAATATCCAGGAACGTTCATTAGGATGGGGGCTGTCCTGCTTCAGAATTTTTGAAGAGTTTGGACTGAATATAAGGTGAGAAGATAGACCAAGTGCAAAGTACAGTGTTGGGGACAAGATCTTTAGAAAACCTATTCTTTTGCTAAAAATTAAAAAAATACAGTTTAGAGGCACATGGTCACTTGTCAACATAATTACAAGGTAGTGAGTCTCCTAAGGTTGCATCTAGTGTACTTAATAAATGTTTACAGTTTTGACAAAAAATATTGTTTTATTCAACTGTGTAAGGCTCATTTGCTTTTAATTTTTAACATGCAAGAGCTACAGTTTTAAAAATCCAAGATAGGGTAATATTTGTTGATGGCTTAAACTGCTTTAACCAAATGTGCAATATTTGTTATATTTTAAATGTTACAAGAGTACAGCAAACATTTCATTAAAATGTCACTAAGAGACAGTGTTTATAGAGTATCAATTGCAAACAAATCTCTGAAATCAGACAATCAACAGCTGATTATGAAGTCATCTAAGGATTTTCAGTAAACAATTAATTATGACATTTAAAGTTCTCAGTAACGCACTGGTTTAAGAATTATCTTTATTTTCCAAATGAAGAAATAAGCACTAGAAATAATTAAATCATTTGTTCACCATACTAAATTTATCTAATTCTGATGCTCTTGCTCTTTACAGAAACTCTAGTGTACAAGTCACTCTCATTATAAAGATAAAAATGTGAAACACACACAAGACACTTTCTGAGAAGGGAGACTGGATATTTTCATTGTCTAGTAGAGTATATGGATGGACATCTTTTTGCTCATATAATTAGCCATTGTACTTCACTATTAGAATCAAATACACTTGAAAAATAAGAATTAAAACTTACTCTAAGTATCTTCAAAGGTATGCAGGGGTCTTACCTCTACACCATCTGCCTGGTTTTGGTTTAGATAACTCTAACAGACTGGTGACACCTTTTATTATTTTGTATTCAACTTTTGGATGTGGTATATTTACTCCAAATGATTAATGTGTTGGCAAGGCAATAGTTTACGAAGTTCTGATCCAAATATCAAGTTTGAGAGACACAAGCATAGACTCAGACATGACCAAAAAGCTTCGGGGAACTAAGACCGACTTTACGGATGCCAGTAGAGTACCCCTGGAGAAAAATCAGCCTGGTGCCAGGCTTATAGGCTCCCAGTAGCTTACCAGGTCAGTGAGAAAGGTCACTCCACAACAGGTGCCAGAACCTCAGGATATTTGGGGGACTTCAAAGAGAGAGGAATTAACCCAAATCTAAAGGTATAACAGGCAATATCTGGTGGCAAATACTTGGCTTGGCTTCTTAGTACCAACAGGCTGTTAAAAGTCCTTATACTGGATACTCCTTATAAAAGTTTCAACAAAAAAGAGTTAAAAGAGCCTATATGACTAATTGCTATTCTTGCTACATTGCTATAATCAGGTTTGGGGAAATTAGATTTGTTTTACAAATAAATTACCTTTAATATGGCTATTTTTGATAAAAATTAGAGTGATATTAAGAAAAAGAAAATTATGTTTCTAGAGAAACTATAATACATACTTGTGGATTAAATTCTAGTTCTGTTCATTGTCTTTGAGGTTTCATTTTCCACCTGTAAACTGGACTGGACACTGAATTCTCCTACTGTCCTCGAATATTTGGCTACAACTATGCCACTAATGTTTCTCATTTTTCTCCTACTTTTGACTTGTAGCCATTGAAAACTAAAGCTACCCTTCTCCTGAGGCCCTACAAAATGAAGCTGAACCACCTGATTAAACAAGAGAGATCACCACAGTGACCCAGGTTTAGACAGTCTTCATGCCTACTGCTGTATAAGCCGTTCTGAAAGTTTACCTGAACACCCAATGACATCACAGGAGACATTTCAAACAGCAAAAGATACTTTGTCTCTAGCTAATATCTAGGAAACTTTTAGTCTGGCTACCAACAAGGCCTGAAAGCTAGTTTATACTTAGCTCCAACCGCTGACCTTTGTTTGTCTTTCGTTTCCATAGAAATGCCTCATTAAATACATAGTGGCTTTCTTATATAATAAAGGCCCTACTGGAACTCTTCCTACATCACCACCTTCTGAAGTAAATTTAACTGGACTGACCTATTGTCAGGACTGACTGGTTCAGTGAGATAAGACAGCCTACAAACTCAGCTCCTGGACTGTTAAACTTCCAGAAGGTTCAAAGGTGGAACTGTAGGGGAGCAAGATTTGCTACCTCAAAACGTGTCTCTTTGGCATGAGGATTCATTTAGGCTGATAATTTTTAAGAAACAGAAGACTTGGAAAATTTATCTTGCTACCTGCTCCTTAAGGGCCTAGGAGATAATGAGCCTGTTTTGGGAAAAGAGCTACCACGAGAGATATCTACAAAGAATCTGGGAGCAGGTGTGATACGGGAGACTCCTCAGTGTCTAGAGATCAGAGTCTTCTCTGTGTCCCATTGTCTCTGCATGACCCAGCAAACATTTGTCTTCCAAACCTTTGCACCTCAATCTTCACGGGGATTATCTTCCTTCACTTTCAAGCCCCAAACCACTGCCCCCTTCTCCTTAGCTCAAAATGCTTATAAACCTCACCTGCCTGATTTGTCATTAGGCCCTAGATTGTTATGGAACCCCTGTGTGTACCTATAGACTTAAATTTGCTCATTTTTTCCTGTTAATCTGTCTCATGTCAATTTGATTCTTAGACCAGACAGAACCTAAAAAGGTAGCATACAATCTCTTCCTCCCTGACACCTTCTGACTTTACCAACAGTGATTAATTGGACAGTCTTTGGGAGGTGACTAGCTTATCTGTGTGACTCTTAGAGATAGGATGGGAGTGTCCTGAAGGCTCATCAAGTCAATGAAAGGTACAAAAAAAGGAAGAAATTAGCTTATCTGTGTAACCTAGTTCTGTCTGTTCTTAGGAGCTAGCTTATCTGTGTGACCCTTAATAACTTCCTTAGAAAATACAGTAGGGGATGATGTGTAGTCTGGGCCCAAAATTACTGAACTCACACATTTTGGTGATATACGGTCTGTTAGGAAAAGGTCCAGTCATTGTTAATATAACAACAGCAGTTTGCATGCCATCGATGTGGCCTGGCAGCCAAGGAGAGTGGACTGGATTGTGTATGTGTAAACAATGAAGACTTCGCACTACTAGTCAGTGCCACTGAGTGAGCCACAAGCCACATGCTCACTCAATGCAGCCATCAGATTCAAAATAACCGAGCAAGTACAGCAATAAATCTGCATCAAATTTTGTGTTAAGTTGAACATTCCTCTGCAGAATCTATTCAGATGACTCAGAAGGTTGCAGCTAGGGGCAGCTGGTGATTGGCAGTTTCATCACAGCAACACACCTGCTCATGCATCTTGTGATGTGCAGAATTTTTTGGTGAAACATCACATCACCCGGGTGACTCAGTCCCCCTACAGCCCAGATTTGGGCCCTGTGACTTCTAGCATTTCCCCAAACTACAATCACCTTTGAAGGGAAAGAGATTTCAGACCATTGATGAGATTCAGGAAAATATGACGGGGCAGCTGATGACAATTGGGAGAGCTGTGTGAGGTGCCAAGGTGCCGACTTTGAAGGGGACTGAGGCATCATTGTCCCATGTACCAGGTTTCTTGTATCTTATATCTTCTTCAGTAAATACCTCTATTTTTTATAGTCACGGTTGGACACCTTCTGGACAGACCTTGCAGATACAGTGGGGAAACAGAAGACAAAGGGCACCAGCCTGAGTCTAGCCTTAGTCCCACATCTTAGATGAGAGTTGAAGAGTGATTAACATTTTAATATTTTTCCTTTCTTTGCTTCCCTCTCCCTTCTTCCCTTCCCCTTCTCAGCACTTTACATGACACAAGAATGCATTCAATCCTAATAATGACAAGTATTATTCCTATTTTACAGATGCCACTAAACTTCTTTTACTTTACCAAATTTTAGTTGAATCCTTTAGGGCTCACAAATCAGAATTGTATGTACCCCATTGACAAAGTCCTGGAGGGCCTTAGTCCAGCAGTTCAGGTGAAGAAAATAAACCAGTTTTAGTGAGGCTATGTGGGTTCTTCAGCTCAAGAGATTAGTTTCATTAAAACACTGGCTTGAGTAATGTGTGAGTCGTTTCTGGCTGACTTCAAAAATTTAGAATAAGCCCCGGCTGCTGTGGCTAAGTGGATTGAGCTCCGGCCTGTAAACCAAAAGGTTGCTGGTTCAATTCCCAGTCAGGGCACATGCCTAGGTTATAGGCCAGGTCCGCAGTAGGGGGGCACACAAGAAGCAACACACATTGATGCTTCCTCTCTTTGTCCCTCCCTCCCCGCTCTCTGAAACTAAATTTAAAAAATATTTAGAGTAAAATTTTAAAATCTGTGAGAAAGAACTTTTAAAAAATACCCAAAGAATGTGGTTGGAACAAGGGTCTCAAACAGAGCTCCAGGAACCCTCAGGAGCCGGGGGCCTGCAGTTAAGCAGCTCTGTAAGCAAGTGAGCTCAACCCCACCCCCTTCCGTATTCCTACTAGTGGCAAAACTGGGGACTCGGCACTATTTGTCATATTCCTGCCAGATTGGCTGGCACCACAAATATTTCCCTCTCTACCCAAAAATAATGTTATGTATTCCCCATCATTCCTTTGCACCTACACTCTAGAGCTCGCTGGTCTCTCCAAACTCTTATAATTCATTATTTCCCAGTTGCTCAACATGTTCTCACTGATGCCTGCAGTTTTCCTCTGTATCCTGCTTTTCTCTTCTCTGCTTAAAGCATTCTGATAGACACAGGAGTACTCTGCCCACTTTGGTTTTGATTCTGCTTTTTTCTCTGTGCCCTAAAGATTCTCTTGGCTGTAATCTCAATAACCCAGTAAGTCCCCTCACACTGCCACCAAGGTCTGCCATCTACTTATTTGCAATTAATTAAAACTACTTCATGATTCTGATCTTAATAAGCCCACAACCTCTGTCAAAATTTGTTTCTCTCTTACTTCAGCTCCTTAGCTATTTTACTTCTATTTAGAATTAAGTGATATAGTCATTTAGTGGATTCCCACAGTGTCTTCAGTGATTGCCTAATTGAGAATTGCAGGCACTGCAGAAGAATATTGAAGAGATGTTCTGGAGTCATTGGGGCATCTCAAACTACACAGCAGATTCCAACTCTAATTTATTGACTCAACCATTTAAATGGAGTATTCATTACATGCCAAATTAGGCATGGAGCATACCAGAGAGCCCAGGCTCTATTCTTTTGGGGCTTGCATTCTAGTAGAATAAAACAAAAATAAGCAAATAAGTAAATACTTCCAGGGTGATAAATGCTGTCTTCGTCTATTTGGGCTGCTATGACAAAAACCACAGGCTGGGCAACTTAGAAACAGGAGGTGAGGGCCCTGTCCTGAGTCACAGGCTTCTCCTATATCTTTACTGGTGGACGGGGCCTAGGGAGTTCCCTGGGGCATCTTTAGAAAGGTGCTCATTCCATTCACTGGGGTCACACAGATAAGCTAGTCACCCGCCAAAGACTCCACCTCCTAACACCAGCACATTAGGTATTGGAATTTTAACACAGGAATTTTGAGGGAAGAAAACATTCATGCAACAGTGAATGCTACTACATAATTTAAAAGAAGAAACAGAGCAACTGGTGCTGAAAAAGCAAATCCTTTCCATTTTAAAGTGTGATAATCAATCCTAACTCTAAGAGAATGTATCAGTTAACACTTCCTCCAGATATTGAGTCTTATTTCCCCGTACTCAAGCTAACACTGTATTATTGTACTTTGTTAAGTAATAGAGAAACACCATCTCATTGTCATTTAAATAATAATTTCTTTTATTTTGAGAAATTGAGCCATTCATATTTTCTTTGCAGTGATTTTAATGTTCATGTCCTTTTCCCATGTTAGGTTTGGGTCGCTTGGAATTGACTTGCTTAAGACTCTTTACAAATTAAGTAAATTAGCCCTTCATCATGAGTTCCAAATATCTTTTTCCAAATCGTATTTTTGGCCTGCCCATGGTATTGTTTCCATGTAAAAGACAAGCTCCTCTTTTATGTTGTGTCTAAATATTTGGAGACTAAATGGTACTTAGGTCAGGTTCCCCAGCTGCAGACCCTAATGTGAGGTTTCATGTGCAAGTGATTTATTAAGGAAGTTTCCTCAGGAAAAACTCTTTTTTTTAAAAAAAAAATTATTTACTTATTTTTCAAGTACAGTTTTCTGTCTATTACTCCCATCCCATCCCATCCCCCCGTGCTCCCCCTCTCCCTTCCATTTCCACCCTTCTCAATTTTTGTGCATGTGTCCTTTATATATGTTCCTCTAAATCCCTCCCCTCTTTCCCCTGAAATTCCCTCCCCTCTCCCCTCTGGTCACTGTCAGCCTGTTCTCTATTTTAGTGTCTTTGGTTATAATTTGCTTGCTTGTTTGTTTTGTTGTTTAGCTTCCTGTTAAAGGTGAGATCATATAGTATTTGTCCTTCAACACCTGGCTTATTTCACTCAGCCTAATGCTTTCCAGTTCCATCCATGCTGTTGCAAAAGGTAGGAGCTCCTTCTTTCTTTCTGCAGCATAGAATTCCCTTGTGTATATGTACCATAGTTGTTTGATCCATTCATTTACTGACAGACACCTAGGTTGCTTCCATCTCTTAGCTATTGTAAATTGTGCTGCTATGAACATTGGGGTGCATATGTTCTTTGGGATTGGTGTTTTAGGGTTCTTAGGATACAGTCCTAGCAGTGGAATTGCTGGGTCAAAAGGCAGGTCCAATTTTACTTTTCTGAGAAAAATTCCATACTGTTTTTCATAATGGTGATACCAGTCTGCAGTCCCACCAACAATGGACCAGGGCCCCCTTTTCCCCACACCCTCTCCAACATTTGTTGTTTATTGCTTTGTTTATGATAGTCATTCTCACTGGTGTAAAGTGGTATCTTATTGTGGTTTTAATTTGCATCTCTCTGATAGCAAGCAATATTGAGCATCTCTTCATGTGTTTCTGGATCCTCTGTATGTCCTCCTTGGAGAAGTGTCTGTTCAAGTCCTTTCCCCATTTTTTAATTGGGTTAGTTGTCTTCTTAGAGTGAAGTCGTGTGAGTTCTTTGTATATTTTGGAGATTAAACCTTTATCTGAGGTATCATTGGCAAATATGTTTTCCCATACAGTTGGTTGTCTTTTCATTTTAATGCTGTTTTCTTTAGCCACGCAGAAGCTTTTTATTTTGATGAGATCCCATTTGTTTATTCTTTCCTTTATAATCTTTGTTCTAGGGGACATATCAGTAAAAATGTTGCTGCGTGAAATATCTGATATTTTCCTGCCAATGTTCTCCTCTAGGACTTTAATGGTGTCACGGCTTATATTTAAGTCTTTTATCCACCTTGAATTTATTTTGCTGTATGGTGTAAGTTGGTGCTTGAGTTTCATTTTTATGCATGTAGCTGTCCAGTTCTCCCAACACCATTTGTTGAAGAGACTATCTTTACCCCATTTTATGTTACTGCCCCCTTTGTCGAATATTAATTGACTGTAGACAGTTGGGTTTACTTCTGGGTTCTATGTTCTGTTCCATTGGTCTATGTGCCTGTTTTTATGCCAGTACCAGGCTGTTTTGATTACAGTGGCCTTGTAATACAGTTTGATATCAGGTATTGTGATCCCTCCTACTTTGTTCTTCTTTCTCAAAATTGCAGCTGCTATTCGGGGTCGTTTATGGTTCCATATAAATTTTTGAAGTGTTTGTTCTATGTCTGTGAAATATGCCATTGGTACTTTAATAGGTATTGCATTGAATCTGTAAATTGCTTTGGGTAGTATGGACATTTTGATGATGTTAATTCTTCCAATCCATGAACACGGTATATGTTTCCATTTGTTTGTGTCTTCCTTGATTTCTTTCTTCAGTGTTGTGTAGTTTTCTGCATACAGGTCTTTTACCTCCTTGGTTAGATTTATTCCCAGATATTTTATTTTTGTTTTTGCTATATCGAATGGGATTTTTTTCCTGATTTCTGCTTCTGCTGCTTCATTGTTGGTATACAAAAATGCCTTTGATTTCTGGATATTGACTTTGTAACCCGCTGTTTTGCCAAATTCATTTATTAGTTTGAGCAGTTTTTTTATAGAGTCTATAGGATTTTCCATGTATACTATCATGTCATCTGCAAACAATGATAGTTTTGTTTCCTACTTTCCAATTTGAATGCCTTTTATTTCCTTTTCTTGCCTAATTGCTGAGGCTAAAACTTCCAATACTATACTAAATAGAAGTTCTGAAAGTGGACAACCTTGTCTTGTTCCTGATCTTAGTGGAAAAGCTTTCAGTTTTTGCCCATTGAGTATGATGTTGGCTGTCGGTCTTTCATATATGGCCTTTATTATATTGAGGAATGCTCCCTCTATTCCCACTTTGCTGAGTACCTTTATCATAAATGGGTGTCCCACCTTATCAAAAGCAGGAAAAACTCTTAAGACAAAGAAAGCAGCGGAAGGGGAAGCCAAGAAAGGGTACAACTTCACATAAAGTCCTGCAAAGGGCAGGATCCAATGAATGCTACTGGAAGAAAAACTTTTCTGAATTACTGGGTGGATGGCAGGGGGGAGACACACACAGAATCTGGGAGAAGGCGTGTACAAAAAGGACCTTGGGGGGAGGTCTGTGTGGGCCAGTGGCTGTTAACGATGTGTGGGTCAAGGGTCAATGAAAGGAAAGGATAGAAAAGTTCAAAGCCAGTATTTGACCCAGTTGCTCATGTATAATTTTTCTCCTGATGGTGCCAAGTTATTGGGAAAGTTGATTTTCAAACATCTGAAGGCTGGGTAAGTATCTGTAGATGCATATCTTCGGAGTCTGTGGAAAGAGGTAAAGCCTTGAAAAGGGACACTTAGTCTTGCTTAAGGAACACAGAATGTAGTTTTGCATCCTTATTGATAAAGGACATACTTCTTGTATTTCTGGCATAGCTGGGAAATAACCCCTGAGAGTGACTCTCATTAGCACCTCAGACTATTTCTTGGAGGATCCTTAAGCTCTATTAAGGAAATGTCTTTCACAAACCTCTGTGAAATATTATTTTATTGTTAACACTGTCACAGGTGCCCCCATTTCCTCCCTTTACCCACTTTTCCCCAGCCCTCATCCTACCCCCCCCAGCCTCCATCACTCTGTTGTCTGTGTCCATGGGCTTTGCAAACATGCATACATGTTCTTTGACTAATCCCTTTACCTTCTTTCTACCTCCTCCCCTCTGAGATTTGGATACCTGTCAGTCTGTTCCACATATCTATGCCTCAAGATCTGTTTTGGTCGTCAGTTTTTAATCATTAGATTCCACATATGAGTGAGATCTTATGGTATTTGTCTTTCTCTGCCTGGCTTATTTCACTTAGCATAATGTTCTCCAGGTCCATCCATGCTGTCGGGGAGGGTGGGAGCTCCTTCTTTTTTATAGTTGCACAGTATTTCATTGTGTAAATGTACCACAGCTTTTTAATCACTCATCTACTGATGGGCACTTGGGCTGTTTCCAGATATTGGCTATTATAAGTAATGCTGCTATGAACATAGGGATGTATATATTCTTTCTGATTGGTGTTTCAGGATTTTTAGGCTATATTCCTAGATATAGAATCACTGGGTCAAACTGAAGTTCCATTTTTAGTTTTTGAGACAACTCCATGCTGTTTTCTGTGATGGCTGCACCAGTCTTCATTCCCACCAACAGTGTAATAAATAGAATTAATCCTGTAAGGTAACTATCAAGCATAGAGCATTTGAAAGAACCTTATGATTCTTTTGATGACAAACACTTCTTTAGCCAGAGCATTACTGAATTTAAGGCTGACCTTTCCCAGTTGTCAGCCCAGGCATGCCCATTGGTAGCAGTGTTTCCCTAGGGTGAGGGGGACATCAAATAGTGAGACTGACAATCCTTAGTCTCTTTATTCTTTGTAGAGCAGTTTTGGACCAACTGCCTCCAGAAGGCAAAATAAATTAATAATTTTAATAGGGAATAATGGCACATTTCTAAAGTCCAAAGAGAAATACAGATGGCAAGAATACACACAAAATAAAATCAGTATATACCCCTCAGTGAAAGAGTAGAGCACCTTGTTACTTTTCGGTGCACAAACACAGTGCAGCAGGTTTTACATTGGAAATGCATTTACTATACATTTTGCCTTGACAAAGGAATTGTAAGTTACTTTGGGGTAGCCATGAACTTCATTGCAGGAAATTACTTTTCTCAGCATCTTAACAATGAGTGGTCTCAATGACAACCTAAGACTTTCACTTTCCAGACGTAGTGAACAGAGTACCTTGCTCTAGTTCCCACAACTGAAGTAAAAAATTGATTGTTCCTGGTCCCACAGAGAAAAACAAAGTGTCAAGTTCATAAACAAACATTCAGTAACGTTAAAAATATTTCAAGTTCTTAAGATTAGCAGTAAAAACAAAGGAGGCAGGAAGTGTATATATTTAATTCTCTGGCACAAACAAAAAACATACTACTAACATTCACTCAGACAGTTTATTTCTTTTTCCTATTGTTTTATTCTTTCATTTTAAATCATAATAACATAACAGAGCTGCTGCTCAAGGCTTAGAATAAGACAATATCTAAAATATTGTTAGCACTACACATGTATATTACTATACATGTGATGCGCATGGCTTAGTAATGGCTTCCTGCGGCTCCCCTTTCCACGAGATTATCATTTTCTTGAACTTAGTTGGTCGATCACTTACAGAATTTCTATCCCTTAGAGTTCCATAGCTGGTAGATGCTTAGGGAACTTTAGATTTGTTTAGCCGTCTCTAGGAAATCATTCGGAAATGTGATTAGAAATACTTGTCCAATGTATAGGATTATGAGTTTTCCTCACCATGATTAGATAAAAGTCATAATGACATCTAAACAACATCAATGTATTTTAGATGTTTTTTTGACATCAACCTATAGAGAACTTCCTCAATCCTTTATAAAAGTGTTATCTCCTTATACAAATATACTGTAGTTCATTTAACAGGCCCCACATTGATATACGTACATTTTCCCCCCATTATTTAAAAATTTATTGTTGACAAAACCAACATATTTGTCCTATAGAGTTCCCTAGGATCTGAGTTTTGATCATTACATCCTTGATGTGTTGTTTTGTGGTTTTTCACCTCACCTGAGCATGTGTTTACTGGTTTTTATAGAAAAAGGGGGAGAGAGAGAGACATCTATCAGTAGCCTCCCATACCCACCTCAACTGGGAATCGAACTAGTCACCTAGGTTTGTGACCCGGCTGGGGACCAACCCATGACCTTTTTTGGTATACAGGAGGGTGGTCCAACCTACTGAGCCCCTGGCCAGGACATTGTTTTGCATTTTTCTTTATGTTTCCTATGAATTGGTAGAGGCTGATCAGATTTTGGATTGATTTTTATAAGGATTATAATCTTGTAAGGATTAACATACTTCAGTTAGGTAGTATGCAATGTCTGGTTTTATCTTTTTGTGTAACGTTAGTAGAATTAAGAGTCACTGCCTAGATCCATTGATTAATTAGAACTTGCAAAATTATATTCTGTCATACCTTCTTCATTCATTGGTTTCAACAAAAGGAAACTTTTTCCTCTTTACTATTTGCTTACCCAGAATTATAGTTCATATAGATAATGTATAAAAATGATGGATTCTTTCCCTTTATTTACCTGTTTTTACAGTGAAGTGTTAGTTCCTAAATGTTCTTCAAAAGTGGTCAATAAAGATTTTTCTCTTGTATCATGTTGACCTCATGGATTTAAATATAATTGATACATTTCAATACACTGCAGTTACTTCTTTAGTGATTTTCAAATCTTTGTCTCTTTGTCAGTAGGAGTCTGACTCTGAGTTGGCTAGTGAGCATTTGTATACACTCTTAGTGATCTCTGATATCCTTGCTTTTATGCTATAACAAGATGTTCTGGACTCACCTTGTACATTTTCCTCTCTCAGGGCTGGGATCAGACATTTTCCTAAGAGATTCTGGTGTTTTTCAAAAGTAAATGATATTTACGTATTTAGATTATGAGGGTTAAGTGTATATTGTTAGCAGATTGGTTAATTTAACAGTTTTTCTTCCATGGGGTCACAAGAAACACTGATTGCCTGATACCAGAGTCACTGTACTTGTGGGTTATGCTTCTCTGTAAAAAGAACTTTGGTGCAAATCAGTCTCTGTAGTTTCTATTGAGATCTAATGAAAAGATTAACTAGTTTATGGTCAAAAGATCAGGGTTCAAGTCTGGGTACTTCTGTGCAATACTAAGTCATTTTACTACTCTGAATCAGACAATTTCTTCTACCTATCACAACTTTTATAGGGATAATAATGACAGTACTTGATAATAGTCATTGATATTTACTAACATTTTTATGTGACAGCTCTTATGCTAAGTATGTTACCTACATGATATTAAGTCAATATAAAAGGACAAAAGATACCATCATTACCTTCCTTTTATAAAATAAAACATGGAAAAATAGCAAGTCATGAGTATCTTGCTATTCCCATGAAGGGAAGTTAGAAAGATCCTAAGAAGCTATGGCCATGTAACAGCCTAGGAGGTGGGTTTCCTACGCGTAAGAATTGAGCCAAAATAAGTCCACAGAGAATCTACAGCTGGAAGATGTGGAGCTTGATTAAATATAATCAATGGTTGTGGGAGTGACTTTCCTCACAAGTCCCCCCGTGTGCCATGGATGAGAGTAAACATGACTGAGACATGATCTGCTTGAGGAGGAGAGGTGGCCATTTTCCCAGAGGAAAAAGGCCTCGAGCCCCCTCCTCCAGGGCCTTTTATTGGGTTGTAATACACAGGAATACAGGGCAGCAAGGATCAAACAGTAGATAATATTTCAAAGAAATCTGAAGGCTTAGTCTGAGTTAGAGTCTGTCAGGAAGGGAGTTTTAGGGTTCCCTGCTTGAACCCTTAATATATGAATGAAAGCACTCTTAGCACAGCAGATTTCACAGGTTTTTCAGGAATTCTTTGTGATGCCAGATTTTTTCCCAGGACACGCTCTAGCAAGGCAAGGAGCTGCACCCCTCCCCATCAGGTATTCAGGCTTAAGGGGATTAGAGCCAGGAAGCACTTCTCCCAGAGGACATGGGGACTCAGGCTATGTCAAAGCCAGGGGGCAAGAGTCCATTGCTCTTTGTTGCAGCACCCCCCTCTGAGTCCTTCCATGATGGCCTCCCAAGTGGTCATGTCTGGACTAGGTTGCCCCTCCTCTGAGGAGTCTTACCATCAAGGACTTCTGGCTATGCTTTGAGGGCAGGGAGGAAACTGAGGCAGCATTCGCTACCACAGACAAGCCTTGTCTCCTGCAGCTCACATTCCAGAGGTCATTGACTCATCCTTAGCCACAGGGGTAGAGTTACACTTCCTGAAACCAGGCAGAGTGGTCCACAACAAGTAGTAGCAGCCCCAATTAATAAAAAGTGCATTGAATTCATGACCAAATGCTAAACAAATGTATTTGGATTTCTTTACAACCAGGGTTATGGTGGAACAAATTTTGGCAACCTGGATTTTCCACAGGGCTCTTCTACAAACTGGCTCTTTGTTTTTGCCAACTGACTTACTCTCTTTGGGCCTCAGTTTCTCACAGAGGAGTTAAACTATGTGACTTCTGAGGCAAATGTGCTAGGATAAGAATAGAATAGGAATGCTTGAGAATGGCTTTGCAATAACTCCCTATTAATACATAGAGTTTAAAAAGACCCTTCTTACATATTTATACATTCCACTTTGATTCAGGTTTCTGAGTCACTCATCAATTCATTCAAAATACTCATTGAGAACCTACCATGTGCCAGGTACTGTAGCAAGGAGTGTTTTAGCAGTGAACAAAGTGAGGTCCTCATAATCCTAATTTATACTGGTATTTTAGTGAGGGAAGACAGAAAATAAATGTATACATAATACACACTATTTCAGATAAATGCTACAGATCAAAGAATAAATAAGGGAAGTTGATGGTCAAGGGAAGCATCCAGGTCCAGTGCCCTCTTAATCCTTCCTTGAACACATCAGACGCACTACCTCACATGTCCAGTTGACTCACTTGCCTGGCACACTCTTCCCCTACGATCCTCATGGCTAACTCTCCCTGCTTCAAACAGCAACTGCTCAATGAAGCCCAAAAGATAAAAACTCCCACCCCCTCCCTCTCTGCTCCCTATTTTCATTCCTATTAGCTCTACCATCTGATATAAATTGCTTATTTGTATGTTGAATGTCTGTCTTCCCCAGCTAAAATATAAATTTCAAGATACAGGGGTATATTTAAAAGCCTTGAACAGTACTTCATAAGAAGCAATGCTTAATAAATCAACTAATGTACAAATTAATAACTGAATGAATGAATTAGGAGAGTGACCTGGAAAGTCATCTCTAATGAGGTGTCTCAATAAAAAAAGCTTGACATTTAAAAATTGAAATTTAAGGAAATTGTTAATTAAATCATGCTACCTCCAGTTGACAAACATAATGTGGCCTTAAAAATTATATTTAAATTATATTTATGAAGATTATGAAATAGCATGAAAACTACTTATAACATATGGTTAAGTAAAAAATGCAGGAGAAAAATATGGATATGCTATTTTATAACCATGTTTTAAAAACAAGTCTTTAGAAGGAATGTTAGGACCAAATGCACCAAATTTGCCAGTTTATGTTTTAGTGTTTATTGGCAATTATCTTCATTTTTTCTATTTTAAAATGTTCTATAATGTGATTTTATCATATTTAACATGCAAATAAACCTACATTTTAAACAAGTTAATCTATGAAATGCTACCTTTTATGGTATTACAACAGTTTTTTCTGTTGTTTTATTCATATTTTACATTTAGAAATTGACCTTAACCATATCTGTAACCTTTGATAAGCAGGGACCCAGAGTTGAAAAAAAAAAGCCTAAATTGCAAATGCTTCATAGAACTACAAAAAAGGTGAAGAAGGAGATTGAATCAACTCTCATGCCTTCTATAATTAGCATCATACCTATGTTGAATTTACCTTCTATGTAGAGTGTCTCCAGGGGAAGGAAATCTTATCCTCTGAGCATGCCCCTCAAGAGAGCACAATGCATAAAAGATTATAAATAACATCAGAAAGAGCAAACTGCCCAAGACTGTTGTATCCTAAGTGTTTTCATTATTTTGATGATAAAGGGAATATAGTTGAAGATATAAACGTATTACTGAGAGCCAAAGTATACATGGGATGTATTATTCCATTTACTCCTCAGAGTAATTCACTGAGATAGAAATTATATTACCAAATTTTAGATGAGAAAAGTAGGGATGTAAAGAACTTGTCTAAGGTCACGTCACCAGATGGGTAGTGAATCTATGATGCAAATTAGATCCAAAATGACTGTAAACCACACTCAGATTTCATATGTAGGCCAAAAAGACGGAATATTGCTCGGTAGACCTCTTTCCCAATAGTGCTTCTAGGTCATTTAAATGTGTTTGTACTTATTAAGTATTTTTTAAACAATGTTTTTTGCTTGCAAAAGTCACCAACTGCATTTTAAATTATCATGGCTCCAGCTTCTGCATCTAGAGCAATGTCAGTGTCCGTAAGCATGAATATTATGCTGAAGCCTTTCAGAGCATTTAAATTGCCGTGGTCTGTGATGGAAGGACTCGGTGGCTGAGAGGGGCTCCATACTGGAGGAGATGGCTTTGCAATGAACTGGGAACAGCTCCTCTTGCCTCAGTCCCTGCACCCTCATAAGAAGCCACATCAGAAAATGTTCTTCACTCAGTGGGCCTAGGCAGGCAGCAGAAGCCCAGTTTGAACCTAATTTAGGGTGGAAACAGGAATTCTGCTTTTGTTGCTCTTCTGTGGGCCTGATGGTTGGTCACATCCTAAGATGACCCTGTCTGTTGAATCAGACGATTACTTAGTAATTGAGCCTTAACTAAATGGCTAGCTGGAAAACTAGTGCTTGAGATCAACAACTTGATATTAATATGGACACTTTTATGTATACACTATATTTATATAAAGAGTAAAATATATTAGTTCTAGTTTTAAAACAACTTGAAAATTCCAATAAGGAAAAAGAGTGCATTGATTTTATTTGTGGACCTGGGATTTAGCTAAACTGAAGCTAAAGAAAGTGTTATGTTTCTATTCGTGTTGAGTGATATATATAATGTCTACTTCTAATACCTCTCAGTGGATTCCACAAGAGAAAAAAAATGTCATGTTTATCTCTTTCCTAATTGACTGCTCTAGAGACCACACAAGTCCCTTTGAACTCAATTACCTCACAACCGAATGCCCTGATAACCTGCTAAAACCAGCAGACACAGTGTTGTGAGACAGCCAGAGAGAGAGGAAACCCCAGAGCAGCCATCGGCTGGCCTCATTTCTCTGCAGTCAGCCCCTTCATATCCCTGATAACAATGACAGGAAAATTTCTCTGCCATCACTGCCAGGTCTGTATCAGATGTTTCTCCCTCCACATTAAATTCCCCGCCCCCCGAGGCCTCTATGTGGTAACTTGCAGGGTTCAAGTGAAGGTAATCCGGAGCGTTCCACATCTTCCTCATGCATCTGCCATTGTTCCTGCAGAGGTGAAGGCTGCATATCTCAGCAGCTCTGGTCACGTTGATTATGTAGCTCCCTAAGTCGGAACTGACGAACTGCTTCACCTTGGTGCAGTTGCCCTAGACATGTAGAAACAAAGGGCTTTTAGTGAGTGAGGTGTTTTTTTTTCTGGTAATGATAGGATTAGAGCATTGTGGGCCCACAGTACAGCAACTCTTTGGACTTGATTGAGACCTGACTGCTTGGCTCCAGTTGGTGAACTCGGGCTCAGGGATTATAGCACCAGGGAGCTAAATCACGAAGGATGAGAGGTCTAAGAGATGGGAGATGGAGAATGTGCTATGGTAGAGCCAAGCAACTGAACTTGTAAATGGGTCCCAGAGTCAACATTATGTGACCTTGACATCTCTCCAATCGAATCCTTTTCCCTCCTCCTAGTTCCCAAGTTAACATGCATGAAAGAAAGAGGAACAGATCTAGATTAGAAACCATGACAGACTGCCGTTCCTCTGCCCACTTTCCAGTTGGTGGTAGCTTTTGTGGTTGTGTTAGGACCTGAACCATCACATTCTACTAATTTATTGTTTACTGTCAATGTGTAGCCTTCCGGATTTTTCTATCAATTATGCTCAATATCAGTTGCCCTGGGTTCTAGTTGTTTGTATACAATTTAAACAGAGAAAAGCCCAGAAGGCTGACTAGGTCTTTGGTGTGTGTGGTTTCTGTCATGTGTTCTCAGTAGAGCCACCTGGTTTTGCACTCAGCTTCCTGATCAAGCTCTTCTTAGGAGCCACATGGACTGGAGGGGAAATGTCACAGCGGGAAAGACAGGAATTAATTCCCTCAGTTTCTACCTAATTCTCATTTGTGGGCAGAGGAGAATTTTAATCTTATATTGTCACAAATAGTTGCACAAATGACATCTTGGTAGCAACAAACTGAGACTGTGAAATTCTAAGAATATCAGACCATCGTGAGCTTGCTAAAAAAAATTCAATTTAACAAAAAGCATTGAGGATACAAGTCAAGGCAAAATATATCACACTATAGTGATATAAGCAAACAGTATCAGGAAATACAAAGGAGATTGTGATTAATGTGCATTAGTAAAAACTAGAAAGATTTACTTCTTGGAGTAATAGCATCTGAGCTGGGAGAAATGTGAAGAGACATATAAATCTCATTTTAATGCTACTAATTTTCAGCTAATTTCTTCATAGAGGAAAAATAAATTCAATGTGAAGATGCAAGTTACCATCTGTTTCTACTTCTCAAAATAGGATCTAACATATTTTACGTAGTGGTTGGATGCAAGGGCTCCAGAGCAAAACTGTGGATAATGCCTGCTCCACCACTAACTAGTGTAACTAGCTGTTACTGCAGTTAGAGTTCTCCTCTTCTTTCCTCAGCTGTACCAATCTCATAAGGACGGTGCTCCCTACAGGTTGTTGTGACAAGGAATTGACCAAATCCAGAACAAAAAAGCACTTAGCACAATCCTAGCACATAATAAATATCCCGCAAATGTGAGTGTTTTTGTCACTCTCTTAATAAAAGACTATATTTATTGAGTTCCTTCTATGTATCAGGCACTTTTTCCTAAAGCTAGTTTACTGTGGAAGCCATGGGACCTCTAATGAGTGAGCTCTACAGGGAAACAGGGCAAATTCTTTAAACAATATTAACTAAAGCTTCAAGGTGCTGGCTTACCATAGATGAAGTTAAATTCATGTCTCCCCAAATAACAATGCCTGCAGCTCCCAAGGCAGCACTTTCTCCAATGGTGCTGATTAGATCTTGCTAGATAGAAGAGAGCAGAGATTATTATTCATCTGAATGTAAAACAATATGCCAGGAATTAAGATTAGAGGCTGAGTCCAATCAATGAGAATAAAATTATTGTCTACCTTCTCAGAATAATAAAAATGCTAAATAACCCAAGACTCAGAAATACACTCTATAATATCATGGGAAAACCCATTAAATATGTTCAAAGAAAAACTTAACATTTAGCCATATAAGATATTATTTTGAAGACAATTAGCCTGTAAATAGCCACCAAGAGTTCTTTATATGTACATGATTCAGAAAGAGAAATCTAACGTTTTTCTTCTCCAAATGTGAGGAATGGCTCATGTCCCTCTTAGCTCTTTTGCTTTTTTGGTTTGCAACCATCTCCTGAGAACTTGGCCTCTAAAGTGACTCAGAAGGTGTGTGTCATTTGGATTCCAAGTCCAGGCAAAGGAACACGGTGTTAAACACCTGAAGGCTCTGGTTTGGTCTAGCCCTTATATTTGGCCCCTGAAATCAGTTGTGTTTGATTTCAAAGTACCTGACTTAATGAACTTTATTTATGATGCATCAAGATGTAGTGAGGTGGCCCAAGCTGTTGTCAATGCAGTCAACACAGGTGAAAATGGAATTTCAGCAGGAGGAGTTTGGGTTTGTGATCCTGAAAGTTATTGTTTTAGTGTTTAAAGATGAATATGGATTGAGGCCATTTCAGAGGAAATTCAGAGTTGAGTATATGCAGTTCATTTCCTAAATTAACTTCCTACACTAGGTTTCCTAAATAAATTTGTTAAGTTATAACACATTCTCCCACTGTTTAGGATATTAAGCATTCACCTTTTACTCCAGGGATGAATTTCTATCAGTTATATGCTAGAAAACATAACTGGGTGATTTGATGGCAAATAAAAGCAAAATTTTAAACTGTGTTTTGCCTGGGACATTTTATATAAATATCAATACTTGAGATATATTTCCTTATCTGACAATTTTATAGCCCACTCAAATTAATGATTTTGTGAACTCAGTTTTTAAGGTTTTTCTGAAAATTTTCAAAAAGAGAAGAAATTTGGGGTTAAACTAATTTCCTTTGCAGGCTCACATCCACTCCCATTTTCATTGCCCAGAGCATTTGCTGAATAGGTCAGAGCTAACATGACAGGAAGCAGAGATTCTGTGAGGCTCAAATGATATAGTGTGAGTGCCCAGAATGAAGACCTGCTGGATTCACGTCCATGGTAAGGGAGAAGAGCTCCTCCCTCCACTTACTTTGAAACTTCCCTGAATACAGTGATGCCACATTCACATGCTATCATGGTGTTATCAGACGGCCAAAAGCCCCCAATGGCCTTCTGTGAATTCGTATTCAGTGTATGTTACACCGTTTTCAGCTAACTCAGCTCTCTTGGATATTCTGTTCTGTTTATTTTTGTTATTGTTTTGTTTTAGATTTATTTTCTTTTTCCTTTTTAGTTTTGGTGGTTTCTATTGAGCTATTCTGAAGTTCAAAAATTCTTTTCCACTAATCATGTGCAATCTAATAAGCTCATCAAAGACATTCTTTATTTCTGTTATAGCATTTTTCATCTCTTAACATTTCTTTCTGTTT
This sequence comes from Sturnira hondurensis, assembly GCF_014824575.4. Classification (NCBI taxonomy): domain Eukaryota; kingdom Metazoa; phylum Chordata; class Mammalia; order Chiroptera; family Phyllostomidae; genus Sturnira; species Sturnira hondurensis. Next base: position 296,126 of record NW_028081623.1, read on the forward strand.
CTTTCTTAGGATTTCCTTCTTTCTGCTCACCTTACCCATCTGTTCTTGCACGTAGCCTACTTTATCTGATAGAATCCTTACCATATTCAACATAGTTGCTTTAAACTTGTGGTCCAATCACTACAACATCCCTGCCATACCTGTCTGTTTCTGCTCTGTCTCTTCAGATTGTGCTTTTTGCCTTTAGTATACCTTGTAATAATTTTCTTGTTAGCTAGACAGGGTTTAATTTTTCTTGATGGGCAGATAGCTCATACCAGGTAAAAGGAGCTCCTATGAATAGGCCTTTAGTAATGTGCTAGTAAGGCCTGGGGAAAATGGACAGGTTTTACACTCCTCCGATTAGGTCTGTCTTTGGTGAGACTTTGTGTCTAGACTGTGAACTTCATAAATGCTTCTCAGTTGTTTTTTACCCTCTCTTAGGTGGGACAGGCTGGCTGGATGGGGCTAGAGTTCTGTATTTCCCTTCTTCGGAGTGGAATGCCAGCCGGAGTTGAGTATTCCCCTTTCCCCAGGCTAGTTGGGTTCTGATAAGACCCCAGCAGGTTTGACTCTGGTTAGTTTTTCTTGAGAGTACACTTGGTTAAGAACAGAAAACACTGAACTCTTCAAAATGGTTCCATTTCTCACCCCAGCTTGTGTGGCTCAGTGAATTGAGTGCTGGCCTGTGAACTAAAAGGTCACTGGTTCAATTCCCAGTCAGGGCACATGCCTGGGTTGACAGCCAGGACCCCAGTAGGGGATGTGCTCAAGAGGTAACCACACATTGATGTTTGTCTCCCTCTCTAAAAGTAAGTAAAATCTTTAAAAAAAATAAAAATCTTTTAAAAAAGTGGTTCCATTTCTCCTTTGCCTACCAGACCCTCAAACCCCTATCCATGATTGAATCCCTAGAGTTTTTAAAGTCTCAGGCCTGCCCACTCTGAGCATCTGGCAACTATCGATTAGAGTTCAGGTCTCCCCACTCCACCCAGCAGTGGCGCCTCCAGAAGTTCCTGCTCCTGTCTGTCTCTTCAACTTGAGGGCAGCAATCTGCCCTGTGTCCTCACTTCTCTAGGGCTCTAAGAAAAGTCGAATTTTCCGTTTGTTTAGCTTTTTATTTTTTAAGATCAAGTGGCAACTTTCAAGCCTCCTACATGCTGGACTCTAGAAACCAGAAACCTCACACGAGTTCCTTTGGGTTCTGGCATTGTCATTAGAGGGAGGGGGGAGACACAGCGCTTGCATTTTGTATTTATAGGTTATTGATCCATATTCAATAAGAAAGCTACAGATGTTTGTCATGAAAGCCATGCCTTGTGAGGTTGGTATCAGGGGAGCATGTTAGTTTCTTTTCAATGTGTCCTTTAGTGTCATTATCAAAGAAAGTTTATTGGGGCTGGTTCACAATGGCAAGTCTTCATGTACATGTTGCCTGGAGGTAAGGAGTAAGGAGCAGATGTGAATGCAAATTTCTGTACCAAATTAGCTCACAGTCACCCAGCAGAGAACAAGGTGCTGAATGAATCACCTTGGAGCAGCTATGTTTGGGGGCCAAAAAAGTAAGGGCATTACTCAGGGAAGTCACAGGTAAGGTGCCTCTGAAAGTCAGTTGGGACCACCTGAAAGCCACATGAGTGACATCACATGAAAAGAGAAATAAAGACAAAGCTAAGCCCTGTTTGCAAAACTCACTTGGTTAGAGCATCATCTGAATACACCAAAGATTGTGGATTTGATCTCAGTTAGGGCACATATAAGAAGTGACCAATGAATGCATACATAAGTGGAACAACAAATAAATCTTTCTTTGTCTCTTTCCCTCTCTCCTTTCTTCTTTTTCTCTCTTTTCCTCTCTCTCTCTTCCCACTTCCTCTCTTTCTCTCCCATCTCACCCGTCTTCTCTCTCATCCTCTCTCTCTCGCTCATATCAATAAATTTAAAAAAGAAAAAGCAAAGGATGTAATAGCAACAAATCTTCCAGCGGCTAGCATGGTATAGGACTGCCTTGACCTACCCATGATCCTGGATCGAATCATCTCATTCTCCATTCACACTTTGGTTTCAATCCCTGGTAAACCACAGTGCATATAAGTAAGGTATCCACTGTGGGGAGCTAGAGCATCACTAATAAACTTCCTTTGTGCGTTCCTAGAGGGAGTGTTGATTCCTAGCACCCAAAAACATCTTGAAATCTACAGTCAACAGAACTTCTTGTATTATTTTTTAAAGCAGACATCAAGTTATATCTAGATTGTATGTATGTGTAACTAGTATGACAGGAAGTGTTATTGTCCCATATCATTCCCCCAAGCTATGCCTGCTGACAGATTTCATTTAGATATTCCCCTCCCAAATTTAAGGCTTTAATACCTATTAAAAAGCAATAGCTTTTCCATGTGTATTTCTGTAGTTGTTCAAATTTTCATACCTATTTTTTCTGACTTGCTTAACACTTCTGCTGTGTAGGGAGGGCAGGTAATACTGTCCCATTTTATAGATTAAGAAAATGAGGCACTGAGGGCTGGAGAAGGTCAGATTTTTACTACTTGTTGGTAAATTCTTCTTCTAATCTTAACTGCATGTGTACACACACACACACACACATTTTATAATATGCAGACATCTTTGGGAAATTTAGACATGGAAGCCATTGCTAGCCACTTACGGGTGGATATAAATAAATATCAGGTTTCTAAAGATTGGGGGGCAGGTTTTCATGGAGGATAGTGGTTAAACTGATGGTTTATTTTTATTCAAAAATACCTTGCCATCCAGAAGATTTTCAGAATGACACAGAATGATACCTCAGGACTGCCAAAGAAAACTCTTTCTAGATAAGACCTGTTGTTTCTTCTTTCCTTCAAGAGAACAGATGTGTCTCTGAGGCTGTAGCTACTCATGAAGCAGCTTACCCTGGGTGGAAGAATGTACAGAATGTACCAGTAAAGCAGTCTTGTTGAAATGAACACTTTGTCCCTTCACGTTTATTATTTCTTTCAAAGGTAAATTTATTATCTCTAAATAAAGGAACTTATTTAAGCCAAACACAGAAAAGGAAATCAAGTTTCATAAAAGAAGGTGATATTTAACTTTCAATCCCAAAGTTGACACTATTTTGTAAAGACTTAGATAACTTTTTAAAACCTTCCAGATAGTACTGATTTCCTATCATCCTTGATCATTTGTTGCTAATTTTTCTGTTCATGTTTCTGGCTAATACAAGTGTCCATTCACAATAGAGTTTTTTTTCTTCCTCACCTCATTCAGAGTGCCAAAGATACAGCATCTACTAAGCCTTCATACATTTGTGGCATTTCTCCCTTTGAGGAGTAAGCTCTACTTTTCTATGTGCTTGACAAGTACCTACCAGTTACAGTAGAGCCCTCACATGCGTGTTTCCTGAGCCTCTGCCTTTGGATACCTAACACACAGATCATCTTTATACATTTATATCCTTAATACATGCTAGAGAATTGAAACTTGTAGTAGGAGACAAAGGAGAATATGATAAACCCACAGGTCCCAGTAATACCTTAAAACACCACTGTATCACAAATGGGAAGAAATGAGCAAGCCTCAAGTCTTATCATCACAGAAAGGTTACATATAATTATCCAAATCCAAAGGTTAGAGTATCAATTACTCTTACATTTTAGCTCTAGACTTTTCCATATAAGTGACTAGAATAGCAAAGGAAGAAAAAGGGAGGGGAAATTGGGGTGAAAGTCTATCTATTTAAAAATTTAACCTCATGGTTTGTATGAGGTCTTTGGCTACATGTATGACTTAAGCAAAATAAACAGAATAAAACTTTTATTTGTAAGTTTGAACCTAAGGTTATAAAGCCATCTACTAGTGATGAATTTATTGAATTTAGAAACTCGTACCACTCTTACCAGCTTTCCATTAGTTGTGGTCATAAAGTCAAGAATAAGCCAGATGGCTTAATCTATAAATTCACCAACTTCTAGCAGATTTGCAGTTTCCTTATGCCTTCATATTTAAAAAAATAATTGTGGTTAAAAAAAAAACCACTTACATAAAATTTTCACCTTAGCTATTTCCAGGTACATACTTCAGTAGTGGTAAGTATATTCACATCGTGTCTGCTTTATACCTTTCATCAAAGCTGGTATTATACATTAAAAGGAAAAATTGTTCTTTTCACATTTTAGATGGTGAGGTCAGGACAAATGCCTACCTTTTGCCCACTCCCCCATGGATGATCAAACTACTCCGTTTTCAAACATCCTCTGTGATCTTCCAACTTGCTTACCAACCTTCAATAACCTTTGCAAAGGGCCACTTGTAAGGGAGCCCAAAGTTGGGGAACAGGAAGTAGTACTAAGTGGCTGATGTTGCACTTTAACCTCCTCCCTCTTTATTTCATTCCTTACAAGAATAATAATAAATAAGATCATCGCAATTCATTTTGCTTCCATGAAAATTTAATCTAACAGACCACTAATTGGGAATTCTTCCAAGAACATAATTAACAAAGAAATATCTCTTTTAGCGATAGGCAGGAAATCTCCCTTTCTTTGGCGATGGGTGTCTCACCTTGGAAAGGAAAAGCAAAGGTTCACCTCGGTAGCCTAGCCTCGTGTAGACGAACACAGGCAGAGCATGATCGCGAGATGTCATGGTGGAGATCCTCATGGATTCACGCACCTGAAATTGCGAGAAGCGCAAAGTGTTTTCACCATCTCCAAGAGATTTCCTGACGCCAATAGAAGGATATAGAGCAGTGCTGCTATTCCAGAGCCAAAACAGCTCATTGTTCCTCAAAACTTCCTTTTCTGGGCATGTCCCAGTGTAGTTGGGGGCATAAACATTGTAATTGTGGCAATCAGGGTATAAATAATAACCCCAAAGACCTTTGGGTCTGCGCTTAATTCCCAGTTCAATGGTTTCCTTCATGAAAGCTTTCGCACTTTTTTCAAAGGTTGCTTTGGCTAAACATTCAATGTCAGCATCTGATACGTTCTTCAGCATATCAGAAATAAGCTTTCTTGACTTCTGTCTGTAGACATCTTTTTTGTTCCAGTTCCGGACCCACTGAGGTCGCCAATGTTCCCAGTCTATAACAGCAAGTCCACTAAAATCTTTAGCAGGTATATAATAATTAATATCTTGGTCAGTTTTTTTTAGATGTTCTTGCAAACTTGTGTTCTGGGGGAGACCCCCATTAATGGGAACTCCCTGTGACGTATACCATGGAAAGTATCCCAATCTGTTGATATAAAATATAGTGACATTTTGCCCCCTGGCTCTGGCAAGTGGGCTTCCAATCATCTGAAACATTTTCAAATTTAGTCTTATATTATATTTTATCAAACACATATCAATTGGAGCATTCCAAGCAGCTATAAAAGGTTTCCTTTGATAAATTGGAAGCCGGGCAGGTTTTAGAGAAGACATACACTTCAGAAAGAAAAATATAAGCAGCCATGATGTGAGGTGTACTGGTTGGATACAAAACTTTAATTGTCCTTCACATAATAGTTTCATGATAAGGCAAAAAATTTATCTTCTGCTTTTTATCCAATCTAGAAGACCTGTGGAAAGATTTAATATTCTATTAGTAGTAATTCTGAAGAAAATACACAAATATTGTATGGATTTTTTGTTATATATTTATATTTTTAAAGCACATTTTATTTATACATAAAATGAGCAATAGAAGCAAATGTAGTAACCTAGCTTTGATTCAGGGACAAACAACACAACTCAACAAACACTTATAAAGATTCACACCCTGTAAACAGAATATAAAATGGGTAAAATGTGGTCCTTGCCCTCAGAAAAGCTCATGATTAAATAAAGATGTAGAATAATGACAGCTATCATTCTGGAAAACTCATCAAATCCTAGGCACTGTGGCTTAAGTACCTTATAAATATTTACCTCATTTAATCTTGGAATAACTTTTTATTATTTCATTAAATAAGCCAAAGGTCTTATTTAAGACCCACCTGTTGTGTCTTTGAGGTCTCCATCCTCTCCATTCTACCAGTCACCTTTCAGTCACCTTTCAGTGACTAAGTGTAGCAGGCAACTGGTGGGCCCATAGAGGCAGGCAGGAGCAGATCCTGAGGTGTCTTGGGACACTTGCTGGCCCATCCTCTGGGTCCAGTGCTGGTAAAAGCTAGTCTTGGAGAGCAGCTTGGTCCTTCTTAGGCATAGCCAGGTTCAGCAGAGGCAGAAACAAGCTGTGGGGTGCTTGTAGCTTCAAGCAGGTTGCAGAGGGCAAGGCACAGACAGTGAATCTGACATTGCCCTGAGCCAGAGTCCCTTCCTAGAGGCCCAGACCGGTCATGCCAAGTGGCCACTGTCAGACATCAATGGAACAAAATCCAACAAACTCCAAAAATAGCATATCCAAAGAGAGATCAAAGAAGGCAGCAAACACTATAGAGAATCCCAGTTTTTTTTATTTCGTAAATTTTTTGTATTTTGCTTCTTTTCTATTTTTAAATTTTCTTTGTCTTCTTTCTTTTTTTATTTTTCTTTTCTACTTGCTTTCTGTTTTTTCCTTTCAGCACTTCTTATTCTTTTCCTCTTTTTATTTTTAAAATTTTATATTGTATTTTTAAATATATAGGTTTTCATATATGCCATTATTTCTTATTATATATTTTTGTTCTTTATTTTTCTTTTTTTTTGTTTTTTTCTTTTTGTTTTCTTGTTTCTGTTTTTGATTAGCAGCCAGAACACAGTGATCTCACAGACAGCCAACCTGAGGGTTGATCCGACATATGAACAGGCCAATGACAATTAAGACTCAATTACAATAGGAGAGCCCTCAAAATCCAAAAAAAGAAATATACTTAGAGCATTATTTCAGGAGATCAAGGAGACTGGACCACTGGGTCCCAGAGAACACAAACTACATAAGTCCACCTCACAAAGACTGGGGGTCATAGCACATTTATGTAATACATAGAAACATAAACAAAGAAACAGCCAAAATGGGGAGACAGAAAACAAGCCCCCAATGAAAGAACAGGAGAAAACTTCAGAAAAAAAGCTAAGTGAAATAGAGGCAAGCAATTTATCAGATGTAGAGTTCAAAATAATGGTAATAAGGATGCTCAAGGAATTTGGGGAGAACTACAGCAGCATGAAAATAGACATAGAAACCATGAAAAAGGACCAATCAGAAAGGAAGAACATCTGACATCAAGAATACACTGGAATAAATAAAAAAGAAGGTTGGAAGAAGTAGAAAATCAAATCAACGATTTGAAAGACAATGTAGAAAAAACACCCAAGCAAAAAGAAAAAGATTTAAAATCAGTGAGAATAGTTTAGGGCAACTCTAGGACAATATCAGGCTCACCACCATTTGTATCATACATGTACCAGAAGAAGAGAGAGAATAAGGGGTTAGAAACCTACTTGAGGAAATAATCACTAAAAATTTTCCTCCCCTGGTAAAGGAAATAGACATATAAGTCCAGGAAATACAGAGAGTACCAAAAAAGATGAACCCACAGAGGCCAATTCCAAGACACATTATAATTAAAATGCCGAAGGTTAAAGACAAAGAATCTTAAAAGCACTGAGAGAAAAGCAGTTAGTTATCCACAAGGGAGCTCCCATAAGACTGCCAGCTGATTTCTCAACAAAACTTTTTAGTATTAAAGGAATTAGCACAAAATATTCAAGGTGATTAAAAGCAAGGACATACAACCAAGACAGGACATACAAAAAGCAGGACATACAATCCTGCTACTCTAACCAGCAAGGCCATCATTTAAAATTGAAGGAGAGGTAAGAGAGCTTCCCAGAAAATAAAACGCTAAAGGAGTTCATTACCACTAAACCACTATTATAAGAAATATTAAAGGGACTTCTTTAAGATGAAGAAGGAAAAAAGAACATAAATATGAATAATAAAGGGGAAATAATGGCAGAGCTGTCAATAATCACTTTAAATGTAAATGGATTAAATGTTTCAATCAAAAGACCTAAGGTGGCTGAATGGATAAGAAAACAACACCCATACACACACTGTCTAAAATAGACCCATCTCAGAACAAAAGAAACACAGACCGAAAGTAAAAGGGTAGAAAAAAGGGTGTAAAGGATGGAAAAAATGTCTTACACAAATGAAAAGAAAAGAGTGGTCTTAGACTTCCGCCAAGATGGAGGCATAGGTGGAAACACTGTGCCTTCTCCCACAACCAAGTTTTAATACAACAAAAGTTTTGGAGAACTAGGACACACCCAAAGACCAGAAAACGGAATTATACGGAAGTCCAACAGCTACAAACCGTTCAACGGGGACGGTAAGAGAAGCGGAGCCAGCAGCAGAGCTGGGTCCGGCAGGACAGAGCCCCCGACCTAGGCGCGCAGGCAGCCCGGACGGAACCAGTCAGGGTACGGGGCAGACTGACCAAGGTCACACATTCGCGCATGGTGAGACGGACCACGCAGGCCCCAGGGGGCGAACCCAGTGGTGGAGGGCTGACAGCGGTGGCACACTCGAGTGCAGTGGAACGAAACGCGTGGGCCTGGTGAGGGTGGTGGCTGCGGTGCCGGTGGGGGTCTCGGCAGCAAGCGGCAGAGGGAAGCCATTGTCCCTCTTTGACCCCGTCCCCACATACAATGTCACAACCCAGCAACTTAGTTGCCCTGCTCTGGTGAAAACCTCGGGCTCCAATCCTGCTACTTAACAGGCACAAACAGCCCAAAAGATGGCTCAAGAAGAACTCAAAGTCCCAGAGCCAATAACCCTAAGTGACCAACAGATTGCCAGCCTCTCAGAAGCCCAATTTAAGACACTATTTATCAGGATGCTCACAGAATTGGTAGATTACAGTCACAAATTGGAGGAACATTTGAAGGCTAAACTAATTGAAATGAAGGGAGATGTCCAGGAAACCAATAGCGATGGAAAGGAAACTGGGACTCAAATCAATGGAATGGACCAGAAGGAAGAACGAAACATCCCACCAGAAAGGAATGAAGAAATGAGAATTCAAAACAATGAGGAGAGGCTTAGGAACCTCCAGGACATCTTTAAACGTTCCAACATCCATATTATAGGGGTACCAGAAGGGGGAAAGAAACAGCCATGAGTGGAAAACGTACTTGAACAAATAATAAAGGAGAACTTCCCCAGTCTGGCAAAGCAAATAGACTTCCAAGAAATCCAGGAAGCTCAGAGAGTGCCAAAGAAGTTGGACTCAAGAAGGAACACACCAAGGCACATCATCATTACATTAGCCAAGACCAAAATGAAGGAGAGAATCCTAGAAGCATCAAGGGATAAGGGGACAGTCACCTACAAAGGAGTACCCATCAGACTGTCAGCGGATTTCTCAAAAGAGACCTTCCAGGCAAGAAGGGTCTGGAAAGAGGTATTCCAAGTCATGAAATCCAAAGACCTACAGCCAAGATTGCTTTATCCAGCAAAACTTTCATTTAGAATGGAAGGACAGATAAAGTGCTTCTCAGATAAGGTCAAGTTCAAGGAGTTCATCATCACCAAGCCTTTATTATATGAAATGCTAAAGGGACTTATATAAGAAAAAGAAGATGAAAAATATTAACAGTGAAAGGACAGCAAACACACAGCTATTAACCACCACACCTAAAACAAAAGCAAACCAAGAGGACAGGTAGATCAGGAGTGGAACCATAGAAATGAAGAACACATGGAGGGCTAGAAATAGGGAGGTGGGAGGGGGAGAAGGGGGGAGAAGGCACAGAAAATGGCATAGATGGTAGGTAGAAAATAGATAGGGGGAGGGCGAGAATAGTGGGGGAAATATAGAATCTAAAGAAATTGAGACATGTGGTTATAAACTAAGGCGGGGAGAATAGTGAGGGAGGGAGTGTGCAGGTGGAGGGGAATGAAGGGGGGAAATAGAACAACTGTAATGGTATAATCAATAAAATATATTTAAAAAAAGAATAATAGTTACCTTTAGAGGGGCAAGAAAAAAAAAGAAAATAGTGGTCTTAAATGACTCACTAGATCAGGTAGATTTAATTGATATCTTCAGAGCTATATCCCAAAATAGCATAACATACATATTTTTCAGTACACATGGAATGTTTTCTAGGATAGATTACATGTTAGAACACACAACAAGTCTCAATAAGTTTTAAAAGATTGAAACCATATCAAGCATCTTCTTTGACCATAATTGAATAAAACTAGAAATCAATCACAAGAAAAAAACTGAAAAACATCAAAGACATAGAAGCTAACCAGCATGTTACTAAACAATGTATGGATTAACCATGAGATCAAGAAAGATGTCAAAAGAAACCATGAGACAAATAAAAATGAGAACACAATAACCCAAAATCTGTGGAATACAGGGAAAACTGTCATAAGAGGGAAATTCCTAGCACTACAGGCCTACCTCAAAAACAAACAAAAAAACGTCAAATACATAATGCAACTTTACACTTACATGAACTAGAAAAACAACAACAACAACAAATAAGGCCTAAAGTGAATAGAAGGAAGGAAATAATAATCATCAGACCATAAATAAATGAAATAGTCTTTTTAAAAGAAGTACAAAACATCAATTAACCAAGAACAGTTCTTCAAAAATATAAACAAGATTGATGAAATTTTAACCACATTCATCCAGAAAAAAAGAAAGAGGACTTAAATAAATAAAATCAAAATTGAAAGAGAAGTAACAGATGACACCAAAGAAATAAAAAGGATTGTAAGAAAATATTACATGAAGCTATATGCCAACAAATTGAACAACCTGGAAGAAGTGGATAAGTTTCTAGAAGCTTACACTCTTCCAAAACTGAATTAGAAAGAATCAGAGAATTTGAATAGACAAATTGTATCTAGTGAAATTAAAGCATTAATCAAAAAATCCCAGCAAACAAAAGTCCTAAACCAGATGACTTCACAGGCAAACTTTTCCAAACATTCAAAGAAGAACTAATATCTATTATTCTCAAACTATTCCAAAAAATTCAAGAGGAGGGCAGACCTCCAAGCCATGGTACAAGACCAGCATTATCCTAATTTGAAAACCCCAGATAAAGACACTACAAATAATAAAAATTATTGGCCAATATTCCTAGTGAACATAGATGCTAAAATCCTCAACAAAATATTAGCAAACTGGATCTAACAATACATCAAAAAGATTATACACCATGATCAAGTAGGATTTATTCTGGAGATACAAGGTTGGTAAAAATCTGCAATCAATAAATATCTTACAGAGCATAAACAAAATGAAAGATAAAAACCACATAATCATATCAATGGATGTAGAAAAAGCATTTGATAAAATCCAGCATCCATTTATTATAAAAACTCTCAGCAAAGTGGGAATAGAGGGGACATAACTCAATGTAATAAAAGTCATATATGACAAACCAACAATCAATATCATACTCAATGTGCAAAAACTATAAGATTGAGAACAAGACAGGATGTCTGCTTTCACCGCTCCTATTCAACATAGTACTGGAAGTCCTGGCCATAGCAGTGAAACAAGAAGAAGAAATGAAAGGCATCCAAATTGGAAAGGTGAAGTGAAACTGTTTTTATTTTCAGGTGACATGATATTGAATATAAAGAGCCCACAAAAAAGTAATAACTGATAAAATAATTCAATGAAATGCTTAGACACAATATCCAGAAAGTAGTTCATTTTTATACACAAATAAATTATCAGACAGGAAAACTAAGAAAACAATCTCATTTACAATTGCATCAAAAGAAAACACCCTAGGATAAATTTAATCAAGGATGTAAATGACCTGTAGTTAGAAGATTATAAGACACTGATGAAAGACATTTAAGAAGATATAAATAAGTGGAAGTATATATAATGTTCCCATGGATAAGAATGATTAACATCATTAAAATGTCCATATTACCGAAAGCAATCTATTGAGTTAATGCAATTCCTATCAAGATACCAATGATGTATTTAACAGAACTAGAACAAATTTTTCAAAAATTTACATAGAACTACATAAGACCACAAACAGTCACAGCAATCTTAAGAAAGAAAAACAAACTTGGAAGAATCACATTATCTGATGTTAAACTATAGCACAAGGACATAGTAATCAAAAACAGACATATAGATCAATGGAACAGAATAGAAAGCCCCCAAATGAACCCATGCTTTTAGGGTCAATTAATAAATGACAAAGGAGGAAAAAACATACAGTGGAATAAAGATAGCCTGTTCAGTAAATGGTTTGGGGAAAATTGGACACATATGTGCAAACAAATGAAACTAGACAAACTTCTTACACTATGCACAGAAGTAAACTCCAAATGAGTAAAAGAATTGAATGTTAGACTTGAAACCATAACAAAAAAACCTAGGAGAAAACGAGGGCAATAAAATCTGGAACATTTTCATAGCAATATGTTTTTCTGATATATCGCTTTGGGCAAGAGAAATGAAAAATAAACAATGGTACTACATTAACCTAGAAAGGTTTTGCACAGCAAAGGAAACCATCAACAAAATGAAAAGACAATCCACTAAATAAGGGAACATATCCACCAATGATACATCTGATAAGAGATTAGTATCCAAAATTTATAAAGAATTTATAAAACTCATACCCTGGCTGGTGTGACTCAGTTGATTGACTGCTGGCTTGTGAATTAAAGAGTCAATGGTTCAATTACCAACCAGGGCACGTGCCTGGGTTACAGGCCAGGTCCCCATTAAGGGGCACATAAGAGGCAACCACACATTGATGTTTCTCTCCCTCTCTTTCCTCCTTGTCCCTCTCTCTAAAAGTAAATAAATAAAATCTTTAAAAAAAGAATTTATAAAACTCAACGCCAAAAAACCAAACCATCCAGTTTTAAAACAGGCAAAATAATCATTAATTTTTTCTATTCCTAGGTACTTTTAAGAGCCCCAAAACACCAATCCAAAAGAACCTATGCACCCCAATGTTCATAGCAGCACAATTTACAATAGCCAAGTGCTGGAAGCAACCTAAATGCCCATCAGTAAATGAGTGGATAAAAAAACTATGGTACATTTACACAATGGAATTCTACACAGCAGAGAGAAAGAAGGAGCTCCTACTCTTTGCAACAGTGTGGATTATGCTAAGCAAAATAAACCAGGCAGAGAGGGACAAATACCAGATGATCTCACCTTTAACTGGAACATAATTAGCTAAATAAAAAAGCAAGCAAAATATAACCAGGGACATTGAAATTAGGAACAATCTAACAATAGCCAGAGGGGACAGGGGAGGGAACAGTGTGGGGGAGGGTTTTCAGGAACTACTATAAAGGACACAGGGACAAAACCAAGAGGGAGGGTGGAAGCAAGGGAGGGAGGTGGGTTTGGCTAGGGTTTGGGGGGGGGGGAGTTGTGGGACCAAAATGCAGACAACTGTGATTGAACAACAATAAAGTAATTTTTTAAAAAATGTTCAAAGTAACTGAATAGACACTAACCCAAAGAAGACAAACAGGTGAATAAATGAATAAATGCTCAAAATAACTAATCATTAAAGAAATGAAAATTTAAACTGCGATGAGATATCACCTCACACCTTTCAGAATGGCCATGATCAATAAATTAACAAACAGTTGCAGGTAAACATGTGGAGTAGAGGACGCCGTCATGCACTGTTGGTGGCAATGCAGATTGGTTTAGCCTCTGTGGAAAGTAGTATGGAGTTACCTCAAAAATTTTAAAAATGGAACTCATTTATGACCCAGCTATTTCACTTCTGAGAATATATCCAAAGAAAACTGAAACTCTCCCATGTTCACTGCAGCATTATTTACAATAGCCAAGATTTGAAAGCAGCCCAAGTGCCCATAAGTAGATGAATGGATAAAAAAAAAAAAAAACCACAGTACATTTATACAATGGAATACTACTCAGCCATAAAATAGAAGAAACTCTTACCCTTTGCAATAGCATGGATGGACCTGGAGATCATTTAGGCTAAGTTAAAGAAGCCGGTCAGAGAAAGACACCTATCATATGATTTCACTCATATGTGGAATATAATAAACAAAATAAGCTAACAAAATAGAAACAGACTCACATACTCACAGATAAAAAACTGAGGGTTGCCAGACTGGGGGGTGAGGCAATTGTGGGGCTGGGTAAAAAAGTGAAGGGGTTAAGAAGTATAAATTGGTAGTTACAAAATAGCCATGGGGACGTGAAGTACAACATAGGGAATACAGTCAATAATATAATAACTATGGTGTCAGGTGGGCACTACAATTATTGAAGGGATCACTTCATAAATATGTAATTGTCTGATAACTATGCTGTTCACCTGAAACACATAAAATATTGAATGTCGATTATAATGTAAAAAGTTAATTTTAAAAAATAATAAAATAAGTTATAAAACTTTATTCAAATCCTAAGCAAATGCTTATACAAACTTATTAGTTTTTAAGAGCTATGGAGGTAAATATTTTATTCATCCACTGGGTAAATATCTGTACTCTTGCACAACATAAAATGAAAAAGCTAACTCCACATAGTAACATGCGTAACATAGTAACATTACACTGGATTAACAGAACAGTGTTACTATGTGGAGTAACATTACATTACTCCACATAGTAACATAACATAGTAACATTACACTGGAGCTACAAATTACAAAGAGAACAATATTTTTAAGGGAATATAATTTTATGAATACAATAGGAATTACCATTCTCAAAACTCTCAAGGTGAGAAAAATGAATATGCACATGTACTCCATTAATAAAAAATAACTTTTTTAAAAAGTTAAAATGTAGTCATGTTAGAGAAGGCTATATGTGTACAAAAAAATCTCTTCTACCAAAATGCTTCCTGCTTTTGAATTTATGTAGAACACAGCTTTCCACTGGTTATTGTTTGTCCTTTGTTCAGCTCCTTCTACACTGCCATAGAATATCCTCATTCATTTACTATAGTTACCAAGTGATTCTTTTCTCCTATCCTTGCACATTATTATTCTCCTAATTCCATTTAATGGGAGGTGCACATTCCATAGGAAGTGACAGACAGAGCTCCTAATAAAATGTGAGAATACACAAAGAATACAGGGAAAATAAACGAGCAAAATTACATGCCCATATCTTTTTTTTCCTGTGCTTCTCAGGTGTCTACTTCCCACACAGGCAGGTGACAGTGCTGCTGCCCCCTCTGTCACTCTCTTAATTCAACATGGTTTTCTGGGCAAAAATTCCTTCACTTGGCATCTCCCAGACATCTTTTCCAGACCCAGCCCCCATACCAGGCCATTATTAGCTGTCTGCTTCTCCTACTCTCCTTCCTTCACCTGGATCCTCCCGAGGCCTCCCTTTCCCCAAAGTTCTTCAGAATTTTGCTTTAGAATTCCTCTAGGTCTTCTTCTCTCACCCCACCCATGCCATCAAACTTCCCCCTGCTGAGCTCTACCTGTATCTTGACTAGCTGTTACAACCTAGCAACCTGTGCAATTACCACACATAACCATGGACTGAGACTGAAGGCTTCTAGAGTCCCAGGTGTTCCTCTTAAAGGGCCTGTACAAGGAAACACTTGCTGACAGACTCACCCACTCTGAGCTCCAGGGCTAAGGCAGCAGCTTGAAAAGCCCAAGAGACAGACAGGGAGACCTGAATTGGCTGGCTTCAGGATGAGAACAAGGAAGGGGGCACTTCCTCTCAGACAGATAAAGCTAGCAGAAGCCATGGTGCCTTTTGCTGAGCCCTCCCGCTGCAGGTGCAGGCAGGTGCCATATTTGGATCTCCACCAACCTGGCAAAACTGTTTGCCTGGCCCTGGTGTATCCTTGAGACCCTATTCCCAACCTGCAGGCCCACCCAAGCTGTTACAGTGGCTTTTCCAAACTGTCTGTCTTGGCTCTTACTGCAGGCTTCCCACATATCGCTCAAAGATTCACACACCCCAAACAAGCAGTTTCTAGTTTTGACATGCCCCATATCCCTTGGTAAGTGACCCCAAGTCTGGCACTAGTGTCAGCCGGCCTTGGTTCAAAGCTCAGCCTCTCCCAGGCACCTCCAAACCCAGCACAAGTGGCAACCATCTGCAGACTGCTCTGTAGATAACACCGAAAGTCCCTGGATGGAGCAAAGACTGTGGCTTCTGAACTTGGCCTGTACCAGAGCCCCTCCCAAGAGGTCCACTAATCAACACAGCTAGTAGCCAGCTTCAGACATCACCAAAGCAGCACTCAACCACCACCACAAGTGACACACCCAAAGAGCAGTTCAGCAGGCAACAGAGCCCCACTAAAATGAATCTTTCTTCATGGGGTCAGCTCCTCTCATGTAGTCAGAGCCGGTGCTCACAGCCAACTGGTCTGAGGGTCAATCCCTCCCACTGGCTTGCCAAAATCAGTCAAGGCTCATCTACAATAGGAGGGCAAATACGACCCACACAAGACATATACCTGGAATACCCAGCTCAGGTTTCTAGGCAGACTACACCACTGGGCTCCGTAGGACACCTACATAAGGTCATTCTACTAAGACTGAGATACATATCAGCTCTACCTAATACATAGAAATGAACACAGGAGCAGCCAAAATGAAGGTACGAATAAACATGGTCCAACTGAAAGAACAGAACAAAGCTCCAGAAAAAGAACTAAACAAGCCCTGGCTGGTATAGCTCAGTGGATTGAGCGCAGGCCTGCGAACCCCACGATTGCGGTTCGATTCTCAGTCAAGGGCACATGCCTGGGTTGCAGGCCAGTTCCCAGTTCCCCACAGGGAACGCATGAGAGGCAACCATACATTGATATTTCTCTCCCTCTCTCCTTCCCTCCCCCTCTAAAGGTAAATAAATAAAATCTTTGAAAAAAAAAGAAAGTATTTCTATAAAAAAAAAGAACTGAACAAAATGGAGATAAGCAATCTACCAGATTCAGAGTTCAAAACATTGGTTATAAGAATGCTCAATGAATTCAGTGAGAATTTTAACAAAGAGGTCAGAAACATAAAAAAGGAGATAGAAAGCATACACAAAGACCAGTTAGAAATACAGGACACAATAACTGAAGTGAAGAACACATCCAGTAGACTAGATGAAGCAGAGGACTGAATCAGCTATTTGGAATGCAAGAGAGCAGAAAATATTCAATCTAAACAGTAAAATTTTAAAAATAATTTTGAAAATGGGGATTGTTTAAGGGCCCTCTGGGGCAAGATCAAGCATACCAACCTTTGCATCTTTTACTCCTTAGGGGTACCTGAAGGAGAAGAACAAAAAATGGGAACTGATTTGAAGAAATAATAATGGAAAACTGACCTGCCCTGGTGAAATAGACATACAAGTCCAGAAAGTGCAAAGAATCTCAAACAAGATGAACCCACAGAGGCCCACACCAAAACATATCATAACTAAAGTGCCAAAGGTTATAGAAAAATAGAAAATCTTAAAAACCAGAAAAGAAAAGCAGTTAGTTATCTATGAGAAAATTCCCATAAAACTATCAGCTAATTTCTCATCTGAAACATTTCAGTATAGAAGAGATTGGCACAAAATATTCAAAGTGATAAAAAGCAAGGACCTACACCCAAGATTACTTTAACCAGCAAAGCTATCATTTAAAACTGAAAGAGAGACAATGAGCTTCCCAGACAAGAAAAAGCTAAAGAAGTCCATCACCACTAAATCAGTACTATAAAAATATTAAAGGAACTTCTTTAAGAAGAAAAAAACATAAATATGAATAATAAAAAGGATATAATTACATATCAATAATCACTTTAAATGTAAATGGATTAAATGTGCCAATCAAAAGACATGGGGTAACTGAATGGATAGGAAAGCAAGACCCATACTCGAAGCAATTCACATCAGATCAAAAGACACACACAGACTGAAAGGAAAGGGATGAAAAAGATTTCATGAAAATGGAAACAAAAAAAGCTGTGGTGGCAATACTTATATCAGACAAATAGTCTTTAAAACAAAGGCTATAACCAGAGACTAAGAAGGACCTAGCAATTTCTCTTCTGGGTATTTACTGGAAGAAACCCAAAGCACTAATTCAAAAAGACAGACGTATACATTTCTATGTTCATTGCAGCATTATTTACAATAGCCAAGATATGAAAGCAACCTAAGTATCCATACCCATTAATAGATGAATGGATAAAGAGGAGATGATATATGTACACATACATACACACACACACACACACACACACACACACAATGGAATGTTACTCAGCCATAAAAAAGAATCAAATCTTGCCATGTACTACTAAATGGATGAATTAGAGGGTATTATGCTAAATGCAATAAATCAGAGAGAGAAAGACAAATGCCATGTCATTTACTTACATGTGTAATCTAAAAAACAAAATAAATACACAGAATAGAAACAAACTCATAGATGCAGAGAATGTTTTGATGGATGCAAATGGAATGGGGATTGGAGAAATGGGTGAAAATGGGGAAAGGAATTAAGATGTGCAAATTGCCAGCTATAAAAATAGTCACAGAGATGTAAAGTACAACTTAGGAAATATAATAAATAATACTGTAATAACGATATATGGTTTCAGATGGGTAGTAAGTAGACTCATCAAGGGGATCATAAGTTATACAAATATCTATTCACTGTGTTATATACCTGAAACTAATATGATATTGTATGTTGACTGTAATTAAAAATAAAAAAACTAAATAAATAAATAGAAAGAGTTAAAAATTGCATTTTAAGAAATGCAATATTAAAGAAAATATGATTGCCTTTATGTAAGAGTATTTACTTAATCTGTGTCAAAAAGTACTACTTCTCCTTAAAGACATAATTTCTTACAACCAAGATCAACAGCTTTCTTGGAAAAGCACACGAAGTCTTAGGACTATGTTTGAATAAAATGTTCTCTCTGTCAACTTGTTTTTAACTGAGCTTAAAAGAACATTAAGTTGATTTAAATCTTTAGCTTTCTAATTAACATTTTTGAACTGCAAAGCAATCTTTGGTCTGTAAAACATTACTTAAGTCTTTTCAATGTTCATGGCCAAGAACACCCCCTCATCCCAAAATATAACCCAACACATTGACCAGAAGAGCTGAGGTGTCAGGCAGGGTGAGCAGACAGAAACCAGTAATGGGGCACTGAGACTGAACCTGAGGACTGGAATATTCTCTGACTTGGTTCTCCAGATACTAGATCTTAATGTCAGAGAACAAGAATCAAGTGGAAAGTAGGCACTTTTAGAGATCAAAGATTGTGGCCAGATCGCACTGTTTCCAGTTTACAAATTTACAATTCTGCCTCAGTCTTTACAGGAATTGCTTGGAAACCAGCTTTGCAAATTATACCTATGTCTCTGTGCAAGCATACACATTTTAGCAAGGTACAAAATTTGAACAAGGTGAAATGTGCAGGCACTGACTCCAAAATGTCTGTAATGAAGGAAGAGTAAAAAACTATGGTGCATTCCTGGTGAAAACAGAAGATTGGAAATTTCTATCTGAATTACAAATACACAAATCATTTCACCTAGGAACTTTGCTTCTATGTTATTCAATAAAGCATTGCCTACAATTACTAAGATTGGAAACAAATGTCCACCATTAAGGCAATGGTTAATTAAACCATTGACTGCCACAGAATGGAATACTATGAAGCTGTAACAAAGAAGCAATTGCCTCTATGTATTGATATGGATGTTCACCAGATATAATTATTCTTTGACATATTCTTGTTTTATATATGTGTCTGTACATATGTTTGAGATTTTTTGAAAGCAAGATGTATATAGAATGCTGACACTATTTTTCTGAAAAGGAGATATATACACATGTATGCAATTTGCACATTGAGGAATGTCTCCCAAGTATTTATTACATTGCCATCAGGAAAGAGATCAGTTGACTGAGGGAGAGAAATGGGTAGGGGTTGGGCAAAATTTCTTTGAGAGGTAAGTTCTGTTGGGATTTTGTACTATGTTGATATGGTAGCTACTAAAAACTGTGTCTTTAATTAAAAAACTACTAAAGTTCTTCGGAAACAAAAGAAGATAAAAATTGATTCTGACTACAGTAGATCAGGTATAGCTTCATAAAGAAATTAACACCTTTGAATTTTATTACAAAGATCATTTTTGTAATTGTATTTGAGGAAATAGTATGCTCTTTTGCAACCTGGCAAGAAAAAGCCCCTTTTGGGAAATAAGAAGAGTGTGTGTGTGTGTGTGTGTGTGTAGTTGAAGTGAACTCCAACTGAAGTGAACCTCAGCCAGAGGCTTAAGTCACCACTCTATTCTGGCATGTGGAGATTAAGAGCTAATTATAAGTTGATTAATTATCTATGGTAAAGGAAAACTAACAGTGGGGAAGAAGACAGGCTTGACAAATTGATTAGTATTATTATGCACCACAAAATGCAGTGCACAGCACCAGTATGTTATTTATTACAAGTGGAAAACTGCTATAGAGTAATGGGCCTTCTCTGATTGTAAACAATGCCAAACTCCAGTTGTGACAATAAAAATATTTGAAGGGATTAGATATGAAGAGACATTTTGGTTGGTGTTTCTTATTTCCTTGACTATATATTAGTTCTGGTAACTTACTCAACCTAATTTTAAATAACTCAGGAAGCTGGATTTTCCTTATTTAATGTCAGATCATTTTTTTTAATTTTCTTAAGCACTTCCATTCCATTATTAACCTCTGACCTCTTCTTTAAATTCTTCAATGTATATGACATTATTTTTATTTGTTTCTATTATTCCTCAAACATTTCTCTTATAAAATCTGTTCCAAATTTTCTTGCTTTCTTTCAGTTCTGCTCAGTTACCCAAGAGCATTTACAACACAAAATATGCAAATCTCAGTGCAATATAACAGAAGGCAATATGGAGCAGAGGTTAAAATCTAGTGCTAGTTACTATTATCAGCACTCTAGAACATTTTCTTTGCCTTATCTATTCAATTTTTATTTTTATTGTTTTAATTTGCCTTTCCAGCATATCGCAATACAGTCCTGGGTGGGGAGGACTGATGAGGGTATGAGGGTAAATAACAGCAGTATTTTGTGTATCCAAACCTGGTACTGTTGCCTGTTCCCTACCTGTGAGCTAGAGTTCCAACTTTTAAAAATTATACTTATGAACTAGAACTTAAATTTGAATTAAAAAATTTATGAGTATGGGATGAAATCTTGCCCACCACTCCTTCCACCATGCCTCTCTGCAACTCTGTAGGCTCTGGCTGACATTTTCACACAGGAGAGTTTTTCTAACCAAGATGACAGGCCCTCTGAATTGAATTACGTTTTGGACACTATGGTCTGACCTCCTGCTATTCAATTGATTCATGCCTGAGTGTGCAGCGCCCCTTGGCATTACAATTCATGCTTCCTACCTGAAATACCCCTGCCAGCCTTCAGTAAACTTGACTGTAAGCTGTCAAATCCATCAAAATTAAGCAATCTGAAAAGACTGTGGCACATGAAATAAGAACTGGTGAAATTATGTTAAATGTATTTTTCTTCACTTCACAGCTGTGGATCTGTGAACCAAAATGGGGCTTTGTAATGAGCCTGATGAGCTGTAGGGGGCCACGTGGCAGGCCTGACCAGCTCAGAGACAGAGAGCGACCACACAGGATGGTCTGATCGTAAGTTCCTAACAGGGCAGGTCATGACAGGTAGTCACATTCCAGGCCTACAACTTTCTCAGCAAAGGTCAGTCTTCACCTTCAGTGAGCTCTTTTCACTGTTCTTACTCATCAAAGATAAAATGCCCTTGAAATATCAGACTAATTTTCTTTTCCTACCCCTCAAAGACATAATTGCCAGCACCAATGCGAAAGACCACCAGAGCATGAGATCACCAGCAGGAGAACCCCTCACTGTTATCTTGTTCCCTGAATAACGTCTCTATGCGCTGCAAATGTTAGCTATTAACCATCTTGTACCCCCCAATATAAAAGAAGCACGTGTTTCTACATTTTGCCTTTTATGCAATCCTTGAGATTTTCCTGCTTTGCCTTCTCCCACCCCCTTAATCTACCACCAGTGGATCTCATGGAACCCTCCTTACAACTTCTCCTTTGATTATAGCATGTAAAACAAGCTGTAAAAATGCCTTTCTCCAGAACATTTTTTCCAATCCATTGAGATTTTGCTTCCAGGCATGTCCTCAGAATTTTGGCTGAAGTGAGCTCATAAAACTTTTCTATAGGCTGGACAATCTTTCCTCAGCAGATCTTACGTGATCAGCTACATAGATATATCTCCTCCTAAGCCCTTAGGCTGTTCGAATAATGAGGTTCTTGATGTTGCAGCTGACTGTGCCAATTAGACCAATCCCCACCAGGCTTCAGTAACAAATGGTACACACTGTTGTGCAACCAAGTAAATTATGTTTTGTTATAACAAATTGTTGAAACCCCAAATAAAATAGCTAACTAATCAATAATTTGCATGCATTTTTAAAGGATAATTAGAAAATTATCCTCTACTCTGGTTGCCTATTCACATAGTATGAGAACTGCATTGCACTTAGATATTAGTAAAGAAAGTTGAGTTTCTGCAGTAGTTATAGTAACATATACTAACCATAAATGTGAAGTAAATACTTATTCATACAAAGAATTTTTAATTCCTTAAAAATAAGTTTATTTGTGCCCTGGCTAGTATGGATCAGTCAGTTGGAGCGTCATCCCATAACCTAAAAGGTTGAAGGTTTGATTCCCAGTCAGGACACACACCTAGGTTGAGGGTTCAGACCCTGGTCTGGGCACATAGGGTAGGAACCCAGGAGATATTTTCCCTCTCACATCAATATTTCTCTCACTTCCTTCCTCTGTCCCTGACTTTCCTTCTAAAAGCAATGAAAAAAGTGTCTTTGGGTGAGAATAAAAAATTTATTTGTTCAAGACCATTAATTGCATGCAGTCTAATTGTGTAAACCACGTAACTTGAAAATATTTTGAAATAGATTTTAATTTCCAAATGTAACCTTGAGATCATTTCTTAATGCAATAAGAAAATTCAGAAATGGTTCAATCATAGCCCTGGGTAAACTAAGGATGCAATCAGGTTGTTCTGGGATGTTTATGATAAAGTTAGAACAACTGCAGCCATCAGTAATAATCAATTATTGAACCACCCAATATAATGCATCAAAGAAATAGTATTTTTTGAAGAGTGGAATTTTTTTAAAATATACTTAATATGAGGGGACATGGGATTCATTCATTTGGATCTATTATAAATATTGCACCTATGCTTAGGTTAAAAAGACAATTAGAGATTATTCCTGAGAGAAATTCACAGCACCTGCAATTCCATTACACATAGAAAAATTCAGGAATGTGCTAAGTAGACTAGGGTTTTAACAAACAAGTAATTATGAAGATGCTGTAAGTATAAATATGACTTTAATTACTGAATTTTCTAAAGCTTTCCCAGGAAAGAATCAGATTCACATAGAGTTCATTATTAAGAAAATATGTTATATTTTATGATTCTCAAAAAGAAAAATGGACCCTGAATCTCTGTATATGCATTTTTATAACTTGTTATATTTTCCTTTTTTTAACTTTCTGCATTTAACACCTTTTCAACTCTTTGCTTGTGACTCTATTTAAATGTTAAGAATCTAGAAATACTTCAACAAGAGATATTTTTTTCCATCATCAAACTGCATTTTAATTTATAAACAAGGATGAAATAAATCATATACTAAACTTCCTTAGATATTTCTATGATATCAGTATATGAGGAATTTAACAAACATTCTAGATTAAAGTTAGTTACTTAGGAGCTGGCAATAAAAAAGTTAGACATGTCAAGTTTTATTGTCTATACTATCTTATTCAATTTATAACTTTTTAAATCTCTTTTATTTTTGGTATACATAACCACTAAAGTAGATAGATTATTTTTCTCCATCCTTAGGAAATTTCTTGACTTCAAGATTTTCTCTCTCCAATGGATTACATTATTTAAGATTTTATCTTTATTGTATTCTTTGTTAATTTTATTTCTTTTCTGAAAAATATAAATCTATCTATATCTATATGTACATATCTTCCCAATTACTGAGAGATTTTCTTATCTGTAAATATTCAGGTTTTTGTTAGCATTTTGGAGAGAAAATTAAAAGTCTATTTTATGACCCAAAGAATATCAATTTCTAGGAAGGATCCAGTTTCCTAAAATCTGCAATATTTGTTCCAGGTAACAGCCCTCTAATATTGCCCATTATGGTATGAGAATTATTAACCACATCTTTAAGAAAATTTGTCTTAAAGATTATGCAAAAATAAAATCTTTATCCAATAAGGACGTGCACTGACACTCTAAAGATAATTATTGTCTGTAAAGTTAGCTTTGGAATTCTTCACAAGTATAATTTATAAAAAATATTAAGGTTATGGCTGTTTTATAGAGCCATTTATGTCCCTATAACTGATTTACACTTTGTTTACTAAACTGCTTCATGGAATACATTATGATGCTACTTCCAGTTAAATGTTAGGTTATGATAACACACTGAAACCACAGCAAAAGGAGGTTTCTAGAGAAATTGTGAATGTATCGGGGAGGTAAATAGCCTTGAATAGACATTAAAGTGAGAATCTTTTTCAAATACAAATTTATAATAAATAAAAATAACTAAACTTTAACATACTTATCAGTAACAAATGTATTTTTGAGGATGCTAGGTTCATAAAAGCAAGCTCACATTTTGAAAGTATTGTATTAGAAAAGTTAATAGTGTTAGGCCTAAAAAGAAATTGGGGTGTTTTAAGAAATTTAACAAAAATTATTTTTTCTAATGCCCCCTAACTAAGAATAGTTCTAAAAACAGTCCTTACGATTTTCAAACAGAACAAAAAGTGTATTTTACCTTTGTTTTTGTTTGTTGCTGGTCCTTCAGTCACCTGCCACAAAGCAGAGGTTGAGAGGCAGAGGGTGCCTTGGGGTGGTTCAGAGAAACATGTCATTACAGGGGTGACTCAGTCCTCCACGTTGAACTGGAGGCTTGCATTAAATCTCTTTAAAACCAGGCAGACTCTCTTAAAAGTATATTGGTGTAAGTGACCATTGCCTTCTGAAAACACCTAATTTAAAGGCACTGACTTAAGAAGGAAGAAAGAAAGCTTTGATTAGGACTTTAGTGGGAAAATTGAGAAGTAAAGAAAATGGTATGTATATTTAAAAGATTTCCACATCAAAAAGAAAAAGGGGGTTAAGTGCTTTGTGTACTATAACATATATTATTTTTTTATGCTGCAGATGGAATCTTGTCAAGATGCTTCAGCCCCTCTAGCAGTTTACAACGCATCCTTCCATTAAATGAAAGAATCTTGTTGAGTAAGTTACCCAAACAAATGCAGGGGGTAGACCCCAAGACGGTTTTTCAATCATTCTGGTCTTTTGTAAATACAAATGGATGACCAAGGATCACCAAACATTGGAAACAAACAATATGAAATAAAATAATAATAAAAGGAACAATTGATTCCAGAGAAAATGGAACAGAATAAGATATGTACCACCAACAAGAAAAATATCTAATTGACATTCTCAGTGAGATTCAAGAAGCTTTTGAATCCACAAGCCAAAATAAAGCTACTATGAAAAAAAGCAATCACATTACACACAGAGAAAGAATTCTTTAGAATTAAACATAAGAGTGTCAGAGAATAGTATTGAAGCCTATAGCATTAAACATACATCCCTCTTGCCCCTGTAACTTGGTATCCTGGGGTCACTTGTATTGTGTAGGAATTCTCAATCCCTGGGACACAAACAGCTGTAACACAATGGTCGCCTTCTTTAGCTCCCATGTTGTTGTGTGTGCCGTGTCCCATACGACCCTTTTACAAATTCTCTAATTTGCTATAAACTATTGATGTCTCAAGACTATCGTAGCAATATCTTATTAGAGTAGGTACTCTGTTATTATTCAATTTAAATGTATATATTTGATTTGACCCATTTTCTCCAGAAATGTCTCTTCAATTACTATTTTTAAGTTACCTTCACTCAGACTCTTCATTCAAATCCCCAGTCTCCTCACTCTTCCTTCTGCATCAGCTGCACTGACCTTCTTGATGTCCTGAAACACCCCCAAACCTGATCTCACTCAAAGACTTTTGCATTTGCTCCTGCTTGTTCCAAGAATGCTCTTCTCAGTTATATTTGTGTCCTAGTCCTCCTACCTTCAGGTTATCTCATTAGGAAGGCCTTATCTGAAAATCCTACGTAGAATTTCCAGTGCTCTCCCACATTCCCTAGTCCCTTCGCCTCCTCTATTGTTCTCCACAGCACTAATCACCATTTGCTATATATTCTTTCTTTCTTTCTTTCTTTCTTTCTTTCTTTCTTTCTTTCTTTCTTTCATTGTTCATTTTCTCACAAAAATGTAAGCTGAGTACAGAGACTTTGGTATGTTCACATCTTTATCCCAAGTGCCTACCATGATGTAGCAAAAAACAATTGCTACATCAATGAATGGAGTCAAGGATTATCTTTTTTTAANACGTAGAATTTCCAGTGCTCTCCCACATTCCCTAGTCCCTTCGCCTCCTCTATTGTTCTCCACAGCACTAATCACCATTTGCTATATATTCTTTCTTTCTTTCTTTCTTTCTTTCATTGTTCATTTTCTCACAAAAATGTAAGCTGAGTACAGAGACTTTGGTATGTTCACATCGTTATCCCTAGTGCCTACCATGATGTAGCAAAAAACAATTGCTACATCAATGAATGGAGTCAAGGATTATCTTTTTTTAACTTTAAAATATAAAAATATTTTAGACGTAAATTTAAATTGAAAAAATATCAACATCTTCTACTCTTCTGTATTTCAACAAAAATTTGACATAATATTGTAGGAGGGTAAAAAAAACAACAGAATTACAGATAAGGCCACGCTGAGAAAAACTGATGATTAAAATGAGTCGTAGGAGCCTCATTCCTCTCTCTCTAAAGATCCGAAGAGCCTTGCTGACAAGGCTCTGAGCCAGTGGTAACAGCAGTGACACACAAAGCCATTCCTCATGTTCTTTATTGTTGTCAGTTCACTGAGTGGAGAAATCATGAATACGAAGCTCTTATTGAGGACATTTTTCCTACTGCTGCTTTCAGGCAAAGGCAGGTAAAAGAAGGACTCAGGTGTTTTTGAACACATTTTTTGTTATTGTTGCATAGACTTTGACGTGGCTGCAGATGTCACATGAGCAGCAAAGTGGCCCGATGGCCCCTGCACAGATTTTTGGGCAGACAAGCAGGTCTCCTAGAGGAAAAGAGAGATATTTAGATTATCCCCAAAATGTGATTTCATTATCCACGTGGTATTAATACCTAAAGTTTTATATTTAGTAAGGCTGAAGAGGAAGAACATTTCAGTAGATTAATCACCTAAATGAGAGTTAACTAAGCCCTTATAAAGTCACAAAAGAGACCATCTGTATGTTTGGTTAGGAATGATATAAACAGCCATTATTTTCAGAAGATGATTTGCATTTTCCCACAAGAGACTATTCTTAAAGAGATACTTGTAGTAACACTTTGAAAAGAAAATCATTCATATGTTGAGATAGTTTTATTTATTTTAACACTAATTGTGAAACATTTTTTAAGACTGATACTTAGTATATGTTAATATTAGGTCAGATTTTTCTGTAACTGCCAAGATATCCCATTCCTTTCCCTGCCTCTGCAGAAACAGCAGCTCTCCTGAAGTCAGTTGGTGGTTTTTGCATCCATATTTTTATAACTTTATAACATATATATGCAACTATGAGCAGTATGTACTATTTTGTATTTATATTTTAAACTATTACTATTTTAAACATTTATATAAATTCATGTTATTTGGGATATTTTACTTAGCTTTTTAAATTCAACATCTTGAGAGATATTAATACATGTAGCTCTGTTTTTTTTAATTTTAGCTGGAGTTCAGTATATCATAATACACCATTTTTATCCATATATACCACACTTCATTTATCAATCAATCAGATTATAGGAGGTAGAGTGTAAAAGATAATTATTTACAACCAAATGCCCAAGTCACTTGTACCAGCATAAAGGGTCCAATGACAGTAAGTAAGGTTGTCCTTTCACAAGCCTGACATCAGATGTCATTGATGTGTCACTACTTTGGGCTTTAACACCTGGATGCATTTCCACCTGTTGCTGGCCATACGGGGCTGCAAGGATGGGATAACCTATCTGAAACAACATCATCAGCTAACCCAGAAGAATCTGGCTGGGATCATGATAAATTCTTGCCTTGACCCATATAAGAAAGACTATAGGAAAATCCTAGCAGACTTATTAATAACATAAGTATTCTATTAGTACTTCAATCATTTTTATCAATGTTAACACTAATGCACAATTGAACATCAATTCATTTAAAAGAGTGAGTATCTTCTGGATGAGAGAAAGCCCCAAAACTGTGAATACATCTAGTAAGGATTTGGGGAGTTCAAAGGGAAAGTCAAGGTGGAACAAAGCTCCCAATGACAAGAACAAAGTATCGCTCCTGGCGAGCAGTAACAAGTTCTGAAAACTCTAAGTATATAATATTTTTGTTTCAGGCACTTTCAGTCTGGGCCAGTCTCACACTTTTTGAGGAGCAAATGCTATTTTTAGGGCAAAACTCCTTGTCTGAGGCATCTGAGGCATTCCCTTATTCTAGAATAAGGTAATGAAATAAAAACAAGCATACCAAAGGAAGGAAGGAAGGAAGGAAGGAAGGAAGGAAGGAAGGAAAAAGATTGAGAGGAAACTGTAATCAAAGAAAGCACAGAACACAGTTAAACACATTTAAGTTCAGCTTGGGCATCCTTGTCTATCTAGCTCTCTTACTTGAAATACCTCCTTCACTTAGTTGTCAGGATACCGTACTCTCCTGGTTTTTCCTACTTCACAAAATGTTCCTTCCCAGTCTTTTTTACAAGCTCATCTTCCTGACCTCTGAACACTGCAGTTCCCTAGACTGAATTCTTAGACCTCTTCTCTTCTCTAGCTCTACTGAATCTGAATAAACCTATCCCATCCCATTGCTTTAAGTAGAACTCCCAGACTTCTGGCCAAGATGGAGGCATAGGTAGAAATACTGTGC
Organism: Sturnira hondurensis; assembly: GCF_014824575.4. Lineage (NCBI taxonomy): Eukaryota > Metazoa > Chordata > Mammalia > Chiroptera > Phyllostomidae > Sturnira > Sturnira hondurensis. The sequence continues at coordinate 325,191 of NW_028081623.1, forward strand.
CCCCTCCCACAACTAAATTTAAAGACAGCAAAGTTGTAGAAACAAAAATGCAGCCAAAACAGTGAAAATTGAACTGTATGGAAGTCCAACAACAACAAACCATTCAGCCAGACCGGTAAAAGGGGCAGAGTCAGCGGCAGAGCGGGGTCCAGCTGGAAAGATTGTTCAGTCAGACCGCCCCAGGAATGGAGGTGGAGGCAGTTGGTGGATCCCAGGTGTGGGGTGGGGATGGGCAGACCCAGTGAGGGGTCAGGGCAGCTGGCTGACTGCGGTCACACATTCGTACATGCAGATAAACCAGGTGGAGGAGTGAACAGTGAGACAGACCGCTCAGGCTAGGGTCCCAGCAATGGGGAATTAGAGCCTGAAAGCACCAACTGGAAAGACTTTCTTGGGGTTGAGGGGCCGAGAGAGGCTCCCAAGCTCACAGAGAGTTCACTGGAGAGAACCACAGGGTCTTGGAGAGTACACGGGCCCACATGCCCGGGAACCAGCACCAGAGGGGCCCAATTTGCTTGTGGGAAGCCACAGAGGGGACAGAAATCTGAGAGAGAGCCGAGCTGAGCAAAGTGCCATTTTTTCCCCCTCTCTGATCCCGCCCCCACATACAGGGTCACAACCCAGCAACTGGGTTGCCTGGCCCTGGTGAATACCTAAGGCTCTGCCCCTCACAGATAACAGGTGGGAAAAGACCAAACATTATGACTCAAAGCCCCAGAGCCTATAATTCTAAGTGACCAAGAGATAGCCAAACTTTCAGATGCACAGTTCAAAATACTGGTGATCAGGATGCTCACAGAATTGGTTGATTTTAGCCACAAATTAGAGGAACATATGAAGGCTAAACTGATTGAAATGAAGGGAAATGCACAGGAAACCAACAGTGATGGAAAGGAAACTGGGACTCAGATCAAGGGAGTGGGCCAGAAGGAAGAAAGAAACACCCAAACAGAAAAGAAGGAAGAAACAAGAATTCAAAAAAATGAGGAGAGGCTTAGGAACCTCCAGGACATCTTTAAACGTTCCAACATCCAAATTATAGGGGTATCGGAAGGGGAAGAAGAACAGCCACAAGTGGAAAACTTATTTGACAAATAATAAAGGAGAACTTCCCTAGTCTGGCAAAGGAAATAGACTTCCAGGAAATCCAGGAAGCTCAGAGAGTGCCAAAGAAGTTGGACCCAAGAAGGAACACACCAAGGCACATCATAATTACATTAACCAAGATTAAAATGAAGGAGAGAATCCTAAAAGCAGCAAGAGATAAGGGCACAGTCACCTACAAAGCGGTGCCCATCAGACTGTCATTGGATTTCTCAAAAGAGACCTTACAGGCAAGAAGGGTCTGGAAAGAAGTATTCCAAGTCCTGAAATCCATAGACCTACAGCCAAGATTGCTCTATCCAGCAAAGCTTTCATTTAGAATGGAAGGACAGATAAAGTGCTTCTCAGATAAGGTCAAATTCAAGGAGTTCATCATCACCAAGTCCTTATTATATGAAATGTTAAAGGGAATTATCTAAGAAAAAGAAGATAAAAAATATGATCAGTGAAAGGACAGCAAACTCACAGTTATTAACAACCACACCTAAAACAAAAGCAAACCAAGAGGACAGGTAGATCAGGAGTGGAACCATAGAAATGGAGATCACATGGAGGGTTAACAACAGGGGAGTGGGAGGAGGAAAAGGGGGTAGAAGGTACAGAAAATAAGTAGCATAGACAGTAGGTAGAAAATAGATAGGGAGGAGGGCAAGAATAGTAGGGGAAATATAGAATCTAAAGAACTTGAGACACGTGGTTATAAACTAAGGGGGGAAGGGTGGGGGAGGGGGTGTGCAGGGTGGAAGGGAGTGAAGGGGGGAATGGGACAACTATAATGGCATAATCAATAAAATATATTTTTTAAATAATAAATAAATAAATAGAACTCCCAAATGTGTATTCCCAGACTTTATCGCTGAACTGACTATACCCACCTACCTATTTAACATCACTACCTGACGTCTCACAAGCATTTCAAATATAACATACTCTAGTCTGATCTCCTGACCCTCTTCCCAGCCTGAAACTCCAGTGACCTCCCCTATCCAGTATGCCAACTCCCTCTTTCCAGTGCCTCAGGAGCACAACCTTACAGGTCCAAGTTGCATGGGGGGTGAGGGTGTCTCCAACCAAACCTCAGTGGACCTTCATGCAAAAAATAGCTACTACCTGGCAGCCATGTGGGAAGACCTTTAAGAGACAAAATAATTATAAATACCACTAATAAATAAAAATTTGATGGAGCACTTTGCTTCCTTCCTACACCCATCCCTGAAGCAAACAAACAAAGAAATTAACCGTACTCCTCTCCCCCATACCTGATATCCAAGGTTGGGGTGTGAGGAGAAGAGGCAAAAATTTTTAACCTGGATCATAATCAGCAACACTTGATTGGCACTTAGTGTGTAAACTTTATATGTGTTAGTAATTTAATTCACATAACAAACTTACTAGACTGATACTATGATTCTCCCCATTTTAAAGATAAAGAAATTGTAGAGTCAAGACTTGCTTGAGGTTGCATGGCTAGGGGGTAAAAAACTGAGCATTGGAACCCAAGCTTAACAAGTCCTCCCTCTCTTAACAACTCCAACAGACTGATTTGTATCATGCGACATGAGAAAGAGATCACTGTCTTCATATTCTATGAAGCTGGGTATTTTAACACCTGAATATTGGACTATTTGTTAATAACTGGATGTGAGGAAAACTGTGGTATCAGAGTTTCATTTAGGCAGTGTGGCAGGCAACCAATGGGACATGTTCAAAGTCAGTTGTGGAAAGTAATAGTTATTTAGTGTGTTCACTACTATCAAGAGCAGATTATTAGTAAACCTTTATGTACATATATTTTTCTCCCATGGCATTTCTATCATAGGTAATAAAAAATAAAAAAATTATTTTTAAAGAATCCCTCCTCCTTAGTGTGGATGAAATATTTATTTTTTAATTTATTGGTTTTTTTCTTTGGCATATATGTGTTACAGTTGACCTTGAACAACAACAGTTAAGGGCACCAACCACCCGTGCAGTTAAAATGTGAGTATAATTTAAGTTGGCCCTCCACATACATGCATTCTCAACCGCAGCTCAAAATTACAGTATATCAAAGAATCTCCCCAGATCCCTACAGAGTAGCTTTTATTTAGATGGAGAAACTGAGACTCAGAGAGGTTAATTAGCTTGCCCAAGGTTACACCCCAAGAATGTCAGCACCGAATTCCCACTTCTGGCTGTCTGATCAGGGAGCTCCTGCTCTTTCCACCCTAGGTGCAGAGTGCTAGTCCCTGTGCTCTCCGCACTCCACTAAAGTCAAGTGAGCAGATAAACAGCAACCCTTTGTCTGTGACATGAAAATTAAAACAAAGGACAATATCTAGGATATATTCAAGAGGCCATCAGAGAAATCACTACTCACCTTTAAAGCAAAATATTCACAATATCGTTCCCACTGCCCCCAACTGTGGTACCCTGTTCAATTGTATGTACTGAGTCCTCCTAGAAAGTGAAATATCACAATTAGTTTCTGCTACATTTAGTCACTGACAATTCGTTAAGACTCAACCCATCAACCGTGGTAAAGCACACACTGATAATGTTACTTTTATTTCTGAAACAATAGAACTACAGAGCAGAATTGGAAAAGGTAATTCTTCTGCTTTGGACACTTACATTTATTTAATAAGTATTTAGGATGTTCCACGCAGTATTCTAGACGCTGAGAATATAAAAATGAAATACACTTCAGTTTCTGTCCTCGTCAGAGTGCTTGAATGTGATGGCTCAGACAGACTTACAAACAAGTAATTTCAGTATCATAAATCAAGTCCTGTATTAGCACACACAAGACTGTTAGAGAAAATGTTTGATACCACAAGGAAGAGTCTGGGAAGGCTTCTTTAAAGAGATGTAATTTCAGAGAGGTCTTTGGGAACGGATATAAATCCATAAGACAAGACTAGACAGAAAAGAGTTTTATGTCCAGTAGGAAGAATAAGGGGAGAACGCATCTACAGGAATGAGCATGATCCACCCAGAGAAGCAACTGCCAGCAACTCTTGAGTTAAAGCACAGGGCATCTGGGGAGAAATGAAGGCATCTGAATCTTTGCACATGAGCAGGATCCAAATACAGAGTCTTTTACACTAGTTTAAAACATTAAAGTTTAGCAACAAAAACATCTTAGTACTAGAAAGCCAAAAAATTGCAACTTTGATAGATATTTTTGGCTATCGCATGAAAAGTATACTGAAAGGGGAAGTCAACATGGTAGGAAGGGGGCCAATTAGGAGAGCATGGGAACTGTTCCACAAGAAATGATGAGGGCCTCAGTAAAGGCGATGCCAGTCCCTGTGAAGCAGAAGGGACAGATCAAAGAGTTCTGTGGAAATTAAAATGGATAAATCTACATTACCTATTGGACAATGGAACAATAAAGGAGGCCACTAAGTGACTCACAGTTGGGTGACTAACTAAATTATAATGTACCAAGACGAGAAGCTGAGGATATAATTTCATGAGTATAGACCAAATGCTAAGAAGCAGGAAAAGGGACAAATAGAAGACAGAGGGGGTGACTAGCAGGGCCATCTGCATTCTGTCCTTTCCTGCAAGGTGGGGAGAATCAGAAATCCAGCGCAAAGGTGGAGTGTTGAAAGGTTAGACTGGGAAAATGACTATGCCCTGGCAAATCTTCCCTGCATTATGGGAAGTCTCCAGTAAGACCCGTGCTTGTGTTCTATGACTTGTCTACAAGTAGTAAAACACTTCAATATAGTAATACTTAGGCAATTCTACAGTTTTTGGTGAGTAGGGTGGGTGGTCCATTGGTTTCTGAAGTAGACCTCAGAAGTAACAACCCATAATTTAACTTCTATGCTTTGAATTTAAAAGTATAGTAGTATAAAACAATGGGAAAGTTATAGAAACGATTTTTATTAAAATGTGCTTCATCTCATTCTCTCATCTTCTATGATGACAAACTATCTGACTGCATAGATTGTTACTACCTTCTACTGTCAGTAATGTTAATAACATATAATGTCTGACATAGTACAAGCACTCAACAAATAATTTTTTAATTAATAAGTATGGCCTAATCTTTTTCCCAAAAGGATTTGGGAAAGGGACATGATTTGAGAGATCTCTATTTGAGGAATGATATATTGAGAAGACTGGTATGTAAGACTGATGTCTCCAAATACTTGGAGCACTGGTTTTTGAAAGAAGGATTTGACCTATTTTACGTTGCACCGAAAGGTAGAATTACAACGAGTGACATGAAGTTATCCAGAGGCAGAGTGGACTCAACATACTCTAGATACAACATAACAAAAAATATTGTTGGTAAATAATTTACCCAAGCTCTATCTCGCAAGTTTCTAATTTGGAAAGTTGATTCTACTCTTTCACATTTAATAGCTGATTCTAAAATTTCTCCCTGGTTACTGATCTAATTTAAGCTCAACAAGTATTTCTGCAGGAAACCCCTGTAAATGCTGTTTGTAAGTATCATCATCTAAAAAGTCTAGCTTTTGTTGGTGATATTTTGGCTGACTTTCAAAGAAATATATACTATTATTAACAGAATTCTATTATTAAGCATCTTTAAACATTTTTCATACACTTTATATATTTACATTTTTGTATGTAAATGATTGCACTTTTTCATACCTGTGACAAAACTTCAATAATGTGCAGATAAAATGGTCTGGGGAATAAAACTGGCAAAATATGGTCATGTCTAGCCTTTGAGCAATTCTCGTGGCTTCTGTAAGTTGATAATGAACAAATTCTCCAAAGCACTTAAACTTGAATTCAGTATTTTATGCAAATATATTAAACTCTAAAGTGTTGTGCTTTTTACCCATAGCCACTGCACGGGGCAGAAAATCTCATCATTTGTCAATTAGCTGTATAGGTCTGTGGATTTACATGGTGATCGTAATTGTGGCAGTCTGGATAGAAATAAAAGCCCCGTAAACGTTCTGGCCTTGTTTCTAAAGCCATTGTGAGAGTAGTGTTCATAAAACTTCCAGAATTTTCAGATTCCTGTTGGGCAAGTGTTTTCACTTTTCTTTCTGACCAGTCAGGATGGTAGTTTCTAGTGAAGGCTGAGGAGTAGTTTTTATGTATTGTTCTATTATTCTATTATGATAATATATCATCATATCATTATACTGGAATATAATAATATATAATAAATGATACATAATTCTATCACTCGTCTATTAATATGTTATATTATTATAATATGTCATAATATATAATATATTTTCTATTTTAATATTATTCTAATATTTATATATTATTCTATTGCCCCCATTTTTATCCCAACGTGGTTTCCGGCTTTCCTAGTCAATCACAGCAAAAGCCTTGGATCTCCACCAAGGGGTGACTTTTGCAACGTCAGCAGTGGTTTTCCTACGGTGCTTAGAAAGCCTCCGGCTCTGCAGTATCCCTCCATTAAAGGATTTTCCATCTTAAGAGACATAGGAATAACACCCTAATTCATGTGGATAAAGCATGACAATTGTTGATCTACTCTGAGTTCTAGAGGATTTGCCACAGTGTTAAATAACTGAAGATTCGGATCACATTAAAGAAATGTTGACACTGCCTTGTTGGGGCAGCCCAGAAAATGCTGAAAGACCTGTTCTTGATCCCTGGAGGTGGCGCTGGCTCAAGGGCTGAATGAGTGAGCGTGACTAAGAGAGGCAGGTCTCCTAACCCCCACCCCCACCACAGATGACACAGACGTAGTTTTCACCATTACTGCTGCCTCCTTCAAAACAAGAGGAGGAAGAAAATCAGACGTGATGGAGTTAAATGCCCCATTAGTTTTATAGCACACATGAATAGCAAATAAACTTGTGGTGGTGTTTAAGCTGTTCTTTATGTGGCAGAACTAATTTTTAAAGACGTTTGAAAGACATATGGGTATCTAAGCCTAATACATAGTTGCAGCTGAACAAAGGAAGAAAATGGGGCTTTTCTTAAAAACTGGAAATGTGAAAGAAAAATTCAGTAAGTAAAAAGCAAAGTAAGATTTTTTTTACACAAGTCTACAGATTTGCAAACTCTATCTATAAGCTGTTTTTATAATTTTGTTTACATGGACCTAAACCATCCTATACTGACAAGTCTTTGCTTGTAAAGAGAATTTTTTTTAAAGTATGGATGGATTGCCATATCTCCTTATTGAGTACTATAAAAGTAATTCCAGGAACATATCCTGTTGAAAATGAGTAGATATTGGCATTTGAACAAATATTAAATAGAACAACAAAAAAAACCAAACAGTACCGACATTAAGTGATACCTTGCTTGCTATTTGAAAAGCACTGGCCTCGAAGGTTTGTTTATTCATTTGTCTTTAAAAGACAGTACTCACCCTTGGAATTAGCACAGGCTAAAATAGAAAACAGATAGATATTTTCCTGCTGTTGATTATGGATTTAGTTCTATCATCTTTTCTCAGGAACAGAAATAAACTAAAACATATTTGTTAACTCCATGTTTTTCTCATGAAAAAAATTGTACTGTGTTTTCACGTGTTAAACCCCAAATGAAAGTTAGCTCTGTAATTATTTCTCTTCTAAATAGTCAGCTGAGCCAAAAGCTGCAAAAGAATCTTCCCAAAAAGCAAAGACCATCTAATCATCAATGCATTGCGACCAGCAAGATCTCACTCTGAAAGCAGTACGGTCCAAGTTATATGTTGAAACAATTTTTTTATCTACATGTTTTTTAAAATAAAAGAATCACAGATTTTTTCTCTGATGTAGTAAACTCAGTGTCTTTTTAAGAATATACATTATTTTATGTTGTTCTTGCTGTCTTTATTCAGTATATTAAAACAGGAAAATACACCAACCAAAATCAAATGTTAACTCTTGCAACATAGGACATCAAGTTTGTACTGAAACTTGAGTGAGTCATAGGCTTTCTGTACACTGAATTTTTAAATAAACAACTGTGAGTGATAATTTACTCTTTTAAATTAATTGGACATCACTGAGACAATTGACTTAATGAGGAATTTGTGTTAGATCATGAGATGAACCTCTAAGTCACCAGAGATGGTACACTCCCTTCTCTCTTCTCTAACCATGAGATCTTAACGTGATTCCCACCCAACCCCACCCCCCAAATAAGAGCAAACCTTTCTCTCATCTTTGTCAGGCATCCAGGAGAAACATTGAGAGCACCCACTATCCATAAATATCACTCTGTACCTCCCTCTTGTCATGGCAGCATGTGAGGTGTATGGACATACATGTATGAGTTTGATACTCCTGAAAAAAACCCTTGTCAAATGTCATACTACATCATCTGTTTAGAGACAAACATGCTAAAAACCCAAAATATTGGGTTCTAATAAAACCCACTTATGAGTTATGTTTTCTAGAAGATTTTAAGCATGTTTTTATGTATTTTTTCTCATGGCAAATATGTTTCCATCAGATGTAAGCCAGAGGAAAAAGAGTTAAATTTTTACTAAGTTTTGAACTTACTTTTACAAAGCCAGTGACTGACGTGTGAAAATCTGGTCATTGTGAGTAGGGATCTACAGATGAGTACAGCTGTGGAGAATTTGGTTGGATGTTCAAGTTAATCTCATGGCACGTTCTTCAATAAACTGGGTCAGCCAGTAAGTTGCAAATGGAAGGGCGTCAGTCTGAAACAATGATAAGGAGACACCTGCTCCTTCCCTGTCCAATGGGAGGTGACAGGTTAGAGAGAAAATAACCACCAGTTAAGCAGGCTGCAGGGGGAAAGGTCCTGAAGATGATAGTAGAGATAATTGCACAACAATGTGAATGTACTTAATGCTACTGGAATGTAGATTTTAAAATGAGTAAAATGATAATGTTATCTCTATTTTACTGTAATTTTTTAAAACTTTTTAAAAAGTACTCCAGGGGAAACAGAGAACAGCCAGTTTTCTGTTATAGCAAACAGAAGTTTAAATAGACTTTCTAAAGAGACCATTCAGAAAGGAGATGTACGATCTAGGGGATTTTTTTGATTGAAGATTTTAACTTACAGAGGACATAATGGGTGGGTTTGCCAGGTTGGGGAGTGATGGGAATTTGGCTCTATGAGAGGGTAGAGAGAGGAAAACTCATGTAATAAAAATAACCTGGAAGTTTGGGCTTTCTGCTTTAAAGTCAAGATGGAATGAGTTCGGATGGATTATTTTTTAAATTTCATTTTTTCAATTACAGTTTACATTTATATTATTTCATTTTAGTTTTGGGTGTACAGCATAGGGCTTAGAATGTCATATAATTTACAAAGTCATCCCCCAATATTTTAAGTACCCACCTGGCACAATACATAGTTATCCCAATATTGCTGACTATATTAAAGGGAGGTAAATAATCAGCTCCAATTATAACCTCCTACTTGTCATTGGTATCTTAGATATTTTATAATGAGAAGTATTAGGGAGAGAGAACATAATTTTGCCAAGAGCACTGAGTTGTTAGCCCCGTTTTCAATTCTGTGAAGGACGGTGTCAAAGGTGAGAAAAATGTGGTTCTCCCATGCTTTTCATTATACACTTGTTCAACTGACTTGTGAACTAGTTAAGATGGTTCTAAAGATGTGTGTGTGTGTATGGATATATATATTACATGCAAGTTCAAATTCATGTGTAATCAGGAATTTCATTCTTGCCAGTCAATATAGCAAACCTTGTTATGTCTCCCAGAGAGATATATTTTTACATATAGGGAAGATACAGTAAAAAAATCACATCGGAGTTTAAAGCGTTAAACCAGCAAAGGTTTCTGTCTGTGCCGTACAGCCTCTCACAATGTGTTGGGGGGGGGGGGCACTGCAGGCACAGATGAAACTTTCTCTCAAGGTGGGTCTTGTTTACATGAAAGTTGGAGCCCTAGTGAAGGCACCCGGCTTTAGTAAAACTTTTTATCTGCAGCCTATTTATGGTTTTGATTTCCAGAGTGAGAGAGGAGGAAATAGCAGGTTTCTAAAGAGAAAAGGATCTGTTGATTAAAGCAGATTTTCTTAGTAGAGCATTTTGCTCAAATTCACCCATATTTCCAATATCTGATGAAATGACAAGCCATGTCAAATTCAGATTATTTAAATTTCCCTACCAAAAAGGAGCAATAAAATTATTTTTAAAAACTTGTAAGATTTATAATTTCTCCAGAAATAGTAGGAGAACTGCTATTTATCATGTAGGCTTTAATTGGGGGGAAATAAAGTACATGAACTGTTACAGAGAAACTGAGACATATTTAAAAAATTTTAAGTATATTTGAGCAAAAATTGAGTCAAATTGGGCTGTACCAAAACAAAAGTGGTTAGGAGCACTTCACTGTCAGGCACTGGAAGAGAGACAAGGCAGTAGCAAAGCACAGAAATTACTGATTGGCTATAGCTTAAAGCCTAGTAGCCTATTTCAATTTTTGTAATCTTGAGGCATTTACAGGCTTACATTTAGTTTTTTTTACATACACTGCTACAGCATTAAAACACCTTTGGTGTAATGACCTCTTTGTTTAATTAATTTAACAACATTGATATTACACCCCCCCACACACACACACACACACACAAAAAAGGTCCAGGAGCAGAAGTAACTCTGGAGTAACCATGGGGTCAACTAATAAAGGACTTCCTATGCAACAGCTGGGCTACTCTAGTCCCTCCCATCCTGTAAATACAGGAGCACCTGGCTGAGGATTTTTACATCTAGCTGAAACCTTGTACCGCTCCCTAAAAAGTGGTAGACTCAAAGTCCCAAACTTCCAGTCACCTGGTTGGTTCTCCTGGCAACTAGCCCCCCCATCCTGAGAGGCAGTCGAAAAGTCACCTCATTAATTTAACAAAAGATAACTTTATCACTAATATCACAGGAAATTCATAGGGCTTTAGGAGTTCTGTACTGGATCAAGTATATATTTCTCATTATAAATGACAATACCTCAGGCGGATACATGCTTTGGATTTCTATGTCTTCCTAGTTCATTGCTCTTTATATTTCATATAATATCCCCTCTTACTTTCTAAATACAGTAGTTCTTCCCTATCTATGGTTTTGTTTTCTGTGGTTTCATTACCCATGGCCAACGGAGGTCTAAAAATATTAAATAGAGATCTCCAGAAACAAACAATTCATAAGTTTTAAATTGCATGCCATTCTGCCTAGTGTGATGAAGTCTCCCACCATCCTTCTCCATCCCGCCTGGGACATAAGCTATCCATTTTGCAGCATCTCCACACTGTATATGCTCCCTGCCCGTTAGTCACCTAGTAGGTTATCAGACCCACTGTTGCGGTGTAGCAGTGCTTGGGTTCAAGTAACTCCTATTTTGCTTAACTAATGTTGGTCACAAAGCACTACAGTAGTAATACAGGCAATTCAGATATGCCAAAGAAAACCTGTGAGGTGCTTACTTTAAGTAAAAAAGTGAAAGTTCTAGACTTCAAAAAGAAAGAAAAAAACTGTATGCACTGAGGTTGCTAAAGTCAGTGGTAAGAACAATCAATTGATGAAATTGTGAAGGTAAAATAGTGAAGAAGGGTGAGTATAGGACAACGAAATAGTTTCAGAGAGAGACCACATTCCCATAACTTTTTCCCATAGTATATTGTTATAATTATTCTATTTATTATTAGTTATTATTGTTAATATCATACTATACCTAATTTAGAAATTAAGCTTTATCATAGGTATGTTGGTATAGGAAAAATATAGTATATACAAGGTTTGCTACTTATTACCTGTGGTTAGAGGCTTTCACTGAGGATCTTGAGACATACAAGAATACCTGTCAATAAGAGCAGACTACTGTGTATCTTTCCCAAATCTTTTACCTCATACCTATCTGTGTGATTTGATTAAAAATGTTTCTTTTGTAGCATCATCTGGTTCAGCCTTGCTTTTCAAATCCAGTCTGACTGTTTCTGCTTTTTAATTGGTATCTTAAGTCTGTATGCATATAATGTAATTATTAATATAGTTGACTTTAAGATGCTGACATTACTACTTATTTCCATTTTATATCTTCTTTTGTTGTTAACCTATTGTGCTTTTCTTGCCTTTTGGGAATTAATTAAATATTTTGTTGTTGTCCCACTTTATTTATACCCTGGCTTCTTAGTTACACTTCCTTTTTTGTTGTTCATTTTAATTTATTCCAAAAAATATAGAAAAGAGTACAGGAGCAAAAATAAACAATGAGACCCTGTTCAGACTACACTGGGGAGGAGCAGTGGGAGAATATCCCCAGCATTCATAGCAAGAAACTGTGGTCAGTTGTCCAACAGAGGAGAGAATATGAACAAGCCTCTGCCACTTCTTAATATGGATGATCCCACATGAAATGTTTTCTACAATCCAAATCCCTAGGAACATGTTGGTATATTCAGCAAAGAAATTCCGCCAAAATATATTTGGAAAATTCATAAAGCTTAAAATGACCAAGTTGTATGAATTTATGCTAAGAAAATAGCAACATACAAAGATTTAACTCTTATGATGCTCCTCTTTGACTGTTTATAATAGTGAAAAAGTGGAAGCCATATTCATAATCAAGACTAGAGAACTAATTTAAATATTTATACTCTATCTATACATTAGATTATTATGCTTTAATTCAAATGGTGTGGAGGTCCTTCATTGATATAGAAAATTATTTGTGACTTATTAAGTAAAATAAAAGCCCATTATGCAAAATTAACATAGTATTACCCCACTTGAATTTCTGAAATGCATACACTACAGGAAAAAAGTCTGATATCATAATAATACCAGACTGTTCATAGTAGTTAGTTCTGACATGAACTTTTCTTTTTTCTTTTTTCTCTTTTTAAGCATATTTTATTGGTAATGTTACTACAGTTGTCTCAGTTTTTCCTGCTTTGTCCCCCTCCTCCCAGTAACCCTCCTTCTTTCCAGCAATTCATTCCCCCTGCCTTAGATCATGTCCATAGGTTGTTTGTGTAAGTTATTTGACTTCTCCATTTCTTATACTATTCTTAACTTCCTGTCTGTTTTGTACTCACCAATTATGCTTCTTAGTCCCTGAACCATTTTCCCATTCTTTTCCTTCCCCCTCCCAGCTGATAACCCTCCAAATAATCTCCATATTTATTATTCTGTTCCTGTTCTGGTTGTTTGCTTAATTGTCTTTTGTTTTGGTTTTTTTTTTAGATTTAGTTGTTGATAGTTGTGAATTTGTTGCCTTTTTAATGTTCATAGTTTTGACCTTCTTTTTCTTAAATAAGTCCCTTTAACATTTCTTGTAATAATGGCTTAGTGGTGATTAAATCCTTTAGCTATACCTTGTCTGGGAAGCACTTTATTTTTATTTTATTGTTTTAAAGATTTTATTTATTTATCTTTAGAGGGGAAGGGAAGGAGAGAAGAAGAGAAATATCAATGTATGGTTGCCTCTCGTGAGTCCTCTGCTGGGAACTGGCCTGCAACTCAGGCATGTGCCCTGACTAGGAATTGAACCGCGATCGTGTGGTTCACAGACCTGTGCTCAATCCACTGAGCTGGAAAAACACCAGCCAGGGCTGGGAAGCACTTTATTTGCCCTTCCATTCTAAATGATAACTTTGCTGGATAGAGTAATCTAGATTGTAGGTCCTTGCTTTTCATCACTTTAAATACTTCTTGCCAGTCCTTTCCAGCCTGCCAAGTTTCTTTTGAGAAGTCAGCTGATAGTCTTATGGGAACTCCTTTATAGGTAACCCTCTGCTTTTCTCTTGCTGCTTTTATAATTATCCATTTATCTTTCTTTACCCTTTGGCATTTCAATTATGGTGTATCTCGGTGTGGTCCCCTTTGAGTCCAACTTGTTTGGGACTCTTTATGCTTCTTGGACTTGTATGTCTATTTACTTCACCAAATTAGGGTAGTTTCTTTCATTATTTTTTCAAATATGTTTTCAGTTTCTTGATCTTCCCTTTCTCCTTCTGGCAACCCCATGATTTGGACGTTGGCACATTTGGAGATGTTTCAGAGGTTCCTAAGCCTATCTGAGTTTTTTTTCAATTCTTGTTTCTTCTTTTTGTTCTGGTTGAATGTTTATCTCTTCCTTATTTTCCAGATCGTTGGTTTGAATCCTGTCCTCCTTTCCTTCTCTGTTGGTTTCCTGTGGATTATTCTTTATTTAATTTAGTGTAACCTTCATTTCTTCCTTTATTTATTTATTTATTTTTATTTTTGCCATATTCAAAGTGTTCTCCGAGCATCCTGATAACCAGTGTTTTGAACTCTACATCTGACAGATTGGCTAACACCATTTTGCTTAGTTCTTTTTCTGGGGTTTTGTTCTGTTCTTTCATTTGGTCCGTGTTTCTTTGTCTCTTCAACTTGGCAGCCTCCTTGTGTTTGTTTCTGTGTATTAGGTAGAGCTGCTTTCACTCCCTATCTTAGTATCATGGCCTATGTAGAAAAGGCACCTGTAAATTGGGTAGGGTGGAGGCTTAGTTAATCACCAGGGCAGAGCAACACACTTCACCACTTTGTGGCTGTGTGGGAGCCACAAAGCCTTCATTGAACCAAGGTCTCTGAGAGGGGACAATGCCAATGCCTGGCTCCTGGTGCTTCATCTGGCACTTGCCTCCTTTCCAGTCACTTCACTTTCTCCCCATGTGCAACTGGTGCCCTACCAGTTGCTGCCCTGGTGGTGAATCACAGAGTAGGTGTTTTTGCACATGTTCTAAGGCTGTGCTGGCCCTTTAAGCAAAGAAAATCCAGCTGTTTCTTATGCTGCCCCAACCCCCACTGGTTTCTACAGCCAGAGGTAATAAGGATCTATCTTCCTGATACTGGAGCCCCTGTCTGTGCAATTTCACGTGGGTCTGGGATTGTTCACTCCCAAGACATTCATCCCTTTCATTCCACCACTGCTACTGCCTTTCCACACCACACTGCCTCTCCACCCATCTCCATGACTCTGCCCCTCCTAACCTCCTGGATAAATATGTCTTCTTCAAATCCTTGGTTGTCGGACTTCCATACAGCTCAGTTTTCTGACGGTTATGGGTGTTATTAGTTTTGAGATCTGGTTGTAATTTTCTCTATGGTTTTCCAGGGAGGCAAGCATGTCTACCTACATTTCTGTCTATACTGGAAGGGTTATACTTCTTTTCATTATGTTGCTAGTGGTTATTCTAGGACTATCAATGTGATTACTTAATTTATCAATATCTATTCACTGTGAATATTGTTGCTATTCACACTTCACATTTTACACCTGACACTTCCTATCTCTCACTTTTTAATTTTCACTTTATATTTGATACTTCATACTCAACAAATATAATAACCTTATAATGGTATTAGAAAAGAGAAAGTTAAACTGCCATTTTTAGAAAACATTACTTACGTAGAAAACTCAAAAGAATTTTGAAATGTTATCTAAAGTAATAGGAGAGTTTAACAGGTAGCTAGATATAAGATTAATATGTAAAAGTCAGATGTATTTCTATTCATTAGCAGCAAACAACTAGAAAGAATAATTTATTTATTTTTTTAATATATTTTATTGATTATACCATTACAGTTGTTCTATCCCCCCCCTTCAATTCCTTCCACCCGCACCCTCCCTCCCCCACCATTCTGCCCCCCTTAGTTTATAACCACGTGTCTCAAGTTCTTTGGATTCTATATTTCCCCCACTATTCTCGCCCTCCCCCCTATCTATTTTCTACCTACCATCTATGCTATATTCTGTGCCTTCTCCCCCCTTCTCCCCCTCCCACCCCCCTGTTTCTAACCCTCCATGTGTTTTTCATTTCTATGGTTCCACTCCTGATCTAGCTGTCCTCTTGGTTTGCTTTTGTTTTAGGTGTGGTTGTTAATAGCTGTGTGTTTGCTGTCCTTTCACTGTTAATATTTTTCATCTTCTTTTTCTTATATAAGTCCCTTTAGCATTTCATATAATAAGGGCTTGGTAATGATGAACTCCTTGAACTTGACCTTATCTGAGAAGCACTTTATCTGTCCTTCCATTCTAAATGAAAGCTTTGCTGGATAAAGCAATCTTGGCTGTAGGTCTTTGGATTTCATGACTTGGAATACTTCTTTCCAGCCCCTTCTTGCCTGTAAGGTCTCTTTTGAGAAATCCGCTGACAGTCTGATGGGTACTCCTTTGTAGGTGACTGTCCCCTTATCCCTTGATGCTTCTAGGATTCTCTCCTTCATTTTGGTCTTGGCTAATGTAATTATGATGTGCCTTGGTGTGTTCCTTCTTGGGTCCAACTTCTTTGGCACTCTCTGAGCTTCCTGGATTTCCTGGAAGTCTATTTCCTTTGCCAGACTGGGGAAGTTCTCCTTTATTATTTGTTCAAATATGTTTTCCACTTGTGGCTGTTTCTTTCCCCCTTCTGGTACCCCTATAATTCGGATGTTGGAACGTTTAAAGATGTCCTGGAGGTTCCTAAGCCTCTCCTCATTTTTTTGAATTCTCATTTCTTCATTCCTTTCTGGTGGGATGTTTTGTTCTTCCTTCTGGTCCACCCTCTTGATTTGAGTCCCCGTTTCCTTTCCATCACTATTGGTTTCCTGTGCATCTCCCTTCATTTCAATTAGTTTAGCCTTCATATATTCCTCTAATTTGTGACTTTGTTCCTCTAATTTGTGACTATAATCTACCAGTTCTGTGAGCATCCTGATAAATAGTGTCCTGAATTGTGCTTCTGAGAGCCTGGCAATCTGTTGGTCGCTTAGAGTTATTGGCTCTTGGACTTTGAGTTCTTCTTGTGCCATCTTTCAGGTTGTTCGTGCCTGTTCCATAGCAGGATCAGAGCCCTAAAATGTTCACTAGAACAGGGCAACTAAGTTGCTGGGTTGTGACGTTGTATGTGAGGGCAGGGTCAAAGAGGGACAATGGCTCTCACCGGTATTGCAGGACAACTAAGTGGCAGGGTTGTGACGCTGTATGTGGGGACGGAGTCAAAGAGGGACTATGGCGTCCTGTCTGCCGCCTGCCACCACGGCCCTCACCAGTGCTGCAGTTGCTGCCGTCACCTGGCCCACGCGTTTCATCCCACTGCTCGCGAGTGTGCCACCGCCATCAGCCCTCGCCCACTGGGGCCTGCGTGGTCTGTCTCACTGTACGCGAATATGCGCCCGCGGTCTGCCCCGCACCCCAACTGGTTCTCGTCTGCCTGCGCGCCTGGGTCGGGGCCGTGTCCTTCCCGACCCTGCTCGCTGCTGGCTCCGCCCCTCTTACCGTCCCCGTTGAACGGTTAGATGTAGTCAGACTTCCGTATAATTCAATTTTCTGTCCTTTGGTTGTGTCTTTGTTTCTCCAAACCTTTGTTGTATTCAAACTTGGTTGTGGGAGAAGGCACAGTGTTTCCACCTATGCCTCCATCTTGGCGGAAGTGCCTAGAAAGAATAATTTAAAAGAAAATTCAAAATTTGTATAAGACCACTACAAAGGAATTTATTAATGTTCATTAAAATATAAGGGACCCAAATAAATGGACTTCTGGCACCCAAATGGAGTGCCACATTGTCAGTTACTGCACAGCACTGCCTCCGCTGATTCATGCTGTCTTCATCTTCCCAAAACCTGAGGCGGGAGATTAAGGAGGGGCTTGTCTCTGAGACCCTGCTTAGGAAACTCACCCTCATCCCTGGAAGTGAGACTGGATTACATTAATAAAATTATTATGCTTAAGGCAAAAACATCTTAATGCTTGATAAGAATCCACTGATAGAAAGAAAGCAATGTCACAGCTAAATCACATACCTTAGTAATTTCCAGCTGCTATAACAAAGTGCCATAGACTGCGTGGCTTATAAACAACAAATTTATTTCTCATAGTTCTGGAGGCTGGGAAGTCCAAGATCAGGATGCCAGCGTGGTCAGGATGTGATCAGGGCCCTTTTCCAGGTTGCAGACTGCTGTCTTTTTCATCTACTTGTTGTGTCCTCACAGGGAGAAAAAAGGGAAGAAAAAACCCTCTTGGGTCTGTTTTACAAGGGCAATAATTCCATTCGTGAGGGCTTCACCCTCATGACCTAATCACCTCCCAAAGTCTCCACCTCCTAATCCCATACTCCTACCTCCAAATTCATATTTCCGATATAGGAATTTGGGGGAGGGACACAAACATTCAGTCCATTGAACCAAGGTTTACAGAGACCATAACACTTTGATTTATCTAACAAACATTGGCAGTTTATCACATTCACAGCACTGTGCTTGAATGTCCCTTATGCCTAAGAAGCTCAAAGTCTAATGTGTGTAGGGGCGTATGTGTGCATGTGTATCCATCTGTGTGTGCACATATGCACACATCTATGTGCAAGTGCACGGAATGGGGAAGGGAGGAAGGTCAAGTACATATCCTAATTAACATACCAGCCAGAAGGGTGCGAATGCTAATTTTTTCTGTTTTTAAAAGGAAGCTGTTTTAAAATAAATTTAGTCAATGATAATTACACTAATTACAGAACAATATAGAGAAAAATTAAAATTAATTGTATTTTGATTGCCCCCAAAGTAATATTTTTCTGTGAGCCATAAGGGTATTTCTCTGCACAACACACCCATGTTTGTAGAGGTTAGAGCAGACGCTGCTCCACTAGAGGGGGCATCAGGCAGTCCAGACACCTAGGCTTTTTGACCTCCTACTGGAGCAGCCCCTGCATCAGAGAGTGTTCAGGGACAGGGGAAGAGCAGTCCAGACCACCTCCTGATTTTCATGGGGCCCAGGGAGAAAGTGTGAATCTTTAGGCTCCCTGAGGGAGATTGGGCTGGAGGGGGATTACAAAAGAAGGGCAGTATTCTTGACCAGTAGGAAGGCTGGGCTCTGGCATCCAAAGACTGTCAGGAACAGGTACCAGTACAGTGTAAGATTGGGCTTGGCCATCCCCTGACCCCTCAAGTAATTCCTTTCAAGAGCCTGAATGCTCAGGATAGAGAGAGCTGTGATGTAGAATAAAGCACTGTGTTTCCTACTGCTATAGAGACCTACAACTGCCTCATGGAACTTAGAGAAACAGCAAGTTTTCCAGCCGCGTGGGGTGAGGGGTGGTTAAGAGGATAGTATTCAGTGGGTACATTGGTAGTCACACAGAAAAGACCTGGGACAAAACCCTTTAGCAAACTGTGACAATGGGTCACAAAGTAAAAGCAGTGGACACGTGGGCCAAAGAAATACAAAGTTCTCATTAAATGAGAATATTTTCTCTTCCTTTAAGACGCCACAAAGTAAAACTTGGAGGCGGCAATTAAGTTGAAAGATTAAGTTTCCCGCTAATCACATGTGAGGGGTCTCCCCTGGAATCTGTAGTATTTCTACACACATGAAGCATTTATCCTCGATGGCAGGTAAAGTCAGGCAACATATGTGCATAACCACAGTCACCGCACATTTCTTCAGAAACACTGAGCCATGTCATATGTATGCGGTTTATGACTGTGCTTTATTCACATTGGGTGGTGGTAGCTTGTGGGGATAATCAGCTCAGTTCCAGAGGGCGGACAGCCACATTTTCTTAGCATAGATACTATAGTAGGTGGGAGTAAATTGTGAAATATGTAAGGATAAGACAGGCATATAATAACCTACACATTAGAAAGAGTAAAATCTAATACCCAGATATTGCCAGAATGTCATGTGAGTTCAAAACGTGAAGACATCAAATGTAAGTAAGAAAATCTGGCTAAGCTTCGAGCTGGAGGTGATATTTAAGGCTTGAAGTATAAGCAGAATTCGAACAGGATGAAATTGCAAACAGATTCCAGATGGGCTGAATGGCAACAGAAGAGATATGAGAAAAAAGACAAAGGGCCTGTCCAAATGGTAACAGACTTTCTTTTTAAGGGGTAGATATATCAAGATGGAAATGCCTAGCAGGCAGTTAGGGATTTTACTAGAAATGTAGAGTTGGGAATCTGTGTTGAGGGGACGGTTGATGCAAACAAAAAAAAAAAAACCTGTAGAAAGAATACAAGAGAGAACTGAAGAGAGAATTTTGAGAATGACTTCTAATTTAAGGACACAAAAAATATCCCAAAACAGAAAGAAAAACAAAAGCCATTGAGAGAATTGGGGAGACAGTAGAGTGTACCTAAAGGTAAGAGACCACAAGCATTTAAGGGAAATGAGAAGCTGTGAAAGATGAGGACCAGGACGAGACAACTTACCCGAGACAATAAGAGGCTGAGTAATGACTTTCAGTGGAACAATCTCAAGATACAAAGGGGTTTCTGAGTAAATGGGCTCAGTGCAGGCAGCATTCCTTAGGCTCCAGGGCAGTTTCTGCACCCTCTTGATATCTCTCTCTGAAGCTTCTTCACCCAGAGTGGAAGGAGGACTCCTCATGAATGGATGCGGGGATGGTTCAGGCCTCCCAACTTCAAATACTCAACTAAATTTACCCTTAAGAAGCTAAAAGAACAGACTGATACTAGCTGAAAGTCATAGTAAATAATCAGGTGTGGTTTTGGTGTCTTTTAGTTCTGAAATATTAGGAGGGTCCATTTTGACAGATTTAAGAGCTGAGGTAATGCTGGCTATTACAATAGTGTGCAGTAGTAGACGTTTCATAATCTAAAAAATACATTTGAAATGATACTGAATCTTTCATGAGCATTCATTAAACCATATTTTTCCAAGCAATTGAAAAACAGGTATTTATTAATATTTATTTTTGCTTTTAGGGCCAAGTATTGCCCCCCCCTCGGACCCTTTGTTGGGTAACAGTACCATAGAAAAGATTATAAGGTGCTCAAAAATAACATATATTTAAGCTGTACTCTTTTATAAGGAAGTCTTAAAAAAAGAAAAAATGAAACAAAAATTTCCCAAAGTGGACTTTAAAATTTAGATTAGATTTTAAAATACAAATTAATAATAAATGTAACTCACAAGTATATAAAATAAAAAATAGATCCAACTTAATTTATTATCTAATTAATAGATGCTTGTTATCTAATAAAAGCAGTACATTAGTGGATACAAAAATGCAAAAGTTCAATTTAAATTTAATTAAAAAGAGGATTCTGAGAAAACTCATGTTTAGGTAATACATAAAAATGATAAAAAGGCTTTCCTTTAAAAGAAAATCATTCTACCTGGATATTATGAAAAGATCTGCAGTAGAGGGAGCTACAGTAAAGAGAAAAATATGTTTAAATTTAGTTTTCCAAAAGTCCATATGGACATTTAAAATTAGAATTATCAAGCAAAAAAATGACTGTTTTACATAATATCAGGCATTTCTACAACAAGCATCTAGGGAAATCTTTATTTTTGAAAGTATCAAGCATTACATTGGTTGTTTTGAAGATTACACGCTCAGTTTCTCCTCCCAATTTTACCAATCAGCAAAGTTACTTTATCCCTTGGGGGAAAAATAGAAGAGGCAGAGAAAAGGCAACTATAGATGCTTCTTCCATACTATTCAGTAAATTCATTCTCCCCCAGGACACAAAAACTGTGGTGGGGGAAATGCGTTCTCTTATCATTTATCTATAGGAACCAGACATTCTGGTTTTCTGGGGACAGTCACAATTTGCATGCCTGTCCTCAGGGTATTATCAGTAGAGTAACTTTTCATTTTCAAAGCTGTCCCAATTTAGACAATAAGTTATATGGACACCCTACATATGTAGCAACTCTGGAAAAGTATAATATCAAAACCAGGAATTTGAAAGACTGTACTTTCAGGAACCGTTTCTCTAGTTTGTTACTGGAAAAGTTTCTCTGAATGTATAGCACACAGGAGGGGGAGGGGGCAGAGCTCTCTCCTGAGTCTGAAGCTGGTTCTTGGTGTTGCTACTGCAACTGCCATTTTCATCGGTGTTTGGTCTTGTCCCGCTTTGGGATAGCATTTGGAAAAGGACACGATCCGGGTTTAAAAAGAGAGAGAGAGAAAAGAAAGAAAAAATCATATTTCTATTTAGCTTACAAAATGGAGAAATATGAAATTTCAAAATATACAGGGTATGTCAAAAGTAGGTTTACAGTTGTTCATATGTAAAATAACACAATATTTATAAATAATAGTACAAGAATGAACTCTGCTGCTAGTGCTCAAAACTATAAACCTACTCTTGCCAAACCCTTTATATTTATAAATCAAACATGCAATAAAATTGGTGATATCAAGTAGATTTATTAACATTGTGGACAAAAAAAATGGGTCACATACTAAGCCTTAAAAGCTCAGGAGAGGCCTGTGCGGCAGCCTTACAAACTCAGAGACAGGAAGGAACCACGTAGGATGGTCTGAACATTAAACTTCCTAATTAAAAGCAGTCTGTGGAATGTAGTCACGCCCTAGGCCTGTATCTTTCTTGTCTAGCGTCAATCTTTATGTTGAGTGAGCTCCTTTGTTGTCTTTTAGCATCTAAGATATCTTCAAATGTCAGAGTAATCTCCTTTTCTAGAACCCTCAGGGCATCCACACTAAACTCGGAACCACAGAGCCCTCACTGTTGCTTCCTTCCTCTGCCACGTGCCGTAAATGCTAATGATCAACTATCCTGTACCTGGCAATGTAAAAGAAATATGTGTCTCTCCTTTTTGTCCTTATCCAGCCTCAGAGATTTTCTCCACTTTGGTTTCTCCCTAATCTACCACCAATAAATTTCATGTAACCCCCTTACATCTCCTCCTTTGATTCTAAGTATAAATTAAGCTGTAAAACTGCCATTATATGGCACATTTTCTCAATGAGATGTTGCTTCTTGGCAATTGTCAACTTGGCTCAAATAAACTCATAAAAATTCTCTACAGGTTTCAAATGTTTCCTACATCAACAACTTTGTATATGAGAGCTAGTTTAAACTTAGTAATATGAGTAGAGTTTAATTTTTTTAATTTAACTGTAAAATTGTTAATCATCCTCAATAAACCAATTTGTATTTTTTTACTCCTTCTCCCCATGACAGGGAAGGGCTTTATATAATCTGTCACTCAAGCTGACAAATACACTAAAATATTTCATCTATATCTGAGCAAATATTTAAGTCTATAAATGGGAAATAGACCAAAATTCCTTTCCTAGACTAATAATTCCCAACATTAGGCCCACCCCACTCGATTTTTCTTAAGATAAAAAAATTATAATTTTTTAAAATTTTAGTAAGTTTAATAAAATCACTTCAAGTGCCTCAGTATGGAAACCAGAGTGATGAGAAATAATAATATGAATAAATGTCTAAATTGATTTTATTCTCATTAGCTAACAATACTTAAGGAAAAGGGTCATGGGTAAAGGAAAATTAGTGAAACCTATTCTTCAAGGAGTTTACAATGTATTAAGTGAAATAGATATAAATAACAGTGTTGCATAATAAATTATATTTAAAAATAACATTGAGACTTAATATGGATGAGTATTACATGAGAAAGAATTTAAAATGCAGAGGAGTGATTGCATCTTAATTAGTTCATAACAGATAAAAAACACTTATTGATTTTTTAAGTACCAAAGAAAAAGAAACATCTATTTTTGTTTTATAATGAATTCATGTACCAAAAATATTCAGAAAATTTTTACATTAAATTTGAAGTCAAAGAAAGACCTAAATTAAAAGGTAAGACATTATTTTTAGGGGGGGGAAGTATGTCTGACAAAAAGAACAACAACAACAAAAAAAAAAACCATGAAGCCAAAACAAATAAATGAAAAATGTAACAAAAGGATTCATAATTGCCTTTCAAAGTATTTTAAGTTCTGGAAATACAAGCCATCTAATGAAAGAGCTGGGAATTGAAAACACTGGCTAAAAAGAAGCTATGAATAGAAATATTTTTTTCTGTATTGCTTTTTAGCAAGAAAACGTGCGATGGAGAGACAATGACTGCACATAAGGCTGCGGGGGAAACAGAAGAGAATGCACTGAATGTGAGTCAGTCAGAGGGAAATAACATCCCTTTAACTGGTACATGGAAGCCCGCATGTGCTCCTCCGCCAGAGCCTCCAATAGTGAGAAGCAGGATGACAGAGCACCTCTCTGCTCTCTGACTTCCTCTAAATTAAGAACTCCCAGCTCAAAAACAGAGCACACACCCAGAGAGAGAGAAAGGCAGCGATTTATTCCCTTCACTCTCACTTTCTCGCTCCCCTCTTTTCCCCTAAGGCCCACTAGTTTAAAAAGGAGTAGGTTTTGCCCCAGAGAGGGCCTGGCTCTCCCAGCTAGAAGGGGTGACAGCTCTCCATCACTGGAGAAATGTTTAGCTGAGTTCTACCAAGCTTACAAAATTCCTTATTGCATTACAGAGTCTTGAGTAAACAAAAGTTTTCTAATTTAAGTAGGAATACAGGTACTTCAAACCTACTGTAAGAAATTTCTTCAGAAGCTGATGTCTTCAGGAAATGTAAGGAAGTAGCACCATCTGCTGGGTGAGAATGAAAGAAAAATGTAAAGAATTGCTTGAGAAATGTGTAATTGTGGGTAGTTTAAAAATTATATAAAAATAAATTATATAAAAATAAAAATTGTCATAGATATAGTCAAGTTTCTAGATAAACGTTTTCTGAGAGCTCAGGAAAGCAGACCT
Source organism: Sturnira hondurensis (assembly GCF_014824575.4). Taxonomy (NCBI): domain Eukaryota; kingdom Metazoa; phylum Chordata; class Mammalia; order Chiroptera; family Phyllostomidae; genus Sturnira; species Sturnira hondurensis. The sequence goes on from NW_028081623.1 coordinate 349,761, forward strand.
AAGAAATAAAATCCTTCTCAGAAAACAGAAAAATAGAGTGCTTATGACTTTTCACATCACTGTCTCTAATTGGTGGCTGGGCACATGAAACCCAGATGAATTCGGGTGACCTCTGATAATGGTGCCCGGTTATTTGCAACCTGAAGACTGTTGTCATCAAAGAACTGACTGTCTTGGTAATCTGAGAAAGTTTACACAGGCACGGCCAAGGCCTGCTGAGTACAGGCCTCCAGTTCACTTAATACTTAGTAAACGGCCAGCAGGGGGCCAGCCCTTGATCACACCAGTTTTTGGCCAGTGTTGACATAACAAAAGAAATGTCCAAACCTGTATGTAGAGAATATTTTTGAGTTTATCTGAACCAAAACGACAACATATGCTGGAAAGTAAAATCTCAACAGATTTTGAAAATGCTCTAGAGAATGGCAGTTTTGCAGCTTATTTTACATTGGAATCAAAGGACACTTAAGCAGGGTTACATGTGATCTATTGGTGGCAAGTTAAGGAGGCGAGAGAAAGCATAGCAAAAAAGTCTGTAGGATCAGACAAAAGGTAAAGTGGAGACACACATACTTCTTTTACATTGAGGGGCGGGGTATGAGATAGTTAATAACATTTACATCTCAGAGATGGTATTCAGGGAACAAAGTAACAATGAAGGGTTCTGTGGTCTCCTGTTCTGGTGGCAGTTGCGCTTTTGAGGGGCAGGAGAAGAAACTAACTCTGACATTTCAAAGGTATGTTATTCTAGATACATTAGGACAACAGACAGAGCTCGCTTAAGGTAAAGGTTGACCTTTGCTAAGGAGCTGTAGGCCTGGGACAAGACTACCTGCCACAGCCTGCCTGTGTAGGAATTTGTGATCAGACCTTCCTGTGTGGTTACTTTCCATCTCTGAGTTTGTTGGATCTGCCATGTGGTTCCCCTGAGCCTGTCAGATTAACTGTATAGCCCCCTTTTCTTTCACACTGGTATCAGAAATCAATGGTGAGATGTCTTGACAAAGGTGAGAAAAAATGAAAGTTTTCTGCATTTCAGCTTCAAGTATCTGTGCCCCAGTTACTTAACGGAGATGTTCTCAGGACATGAAGATTGCTTCCTTGAGAAATTAAGTTTGAAGTTCTATTTGGCCATTCTTGAGAGGTTAACTTAGTGACACAGAACAGCAATGTAATGAACCTGTTCTGCAATCCCACCCTGACATTTGTACCCCAGCTTTATCTGTGATGGGTGGCAGCAATGAGAGAATGATGGACCGTGGAAAGTACAAGAACAGTCAAAGTAAATAGATCTTGAAACCTCTTACAACATGTTACCAACCCATTTATCATTGAGCCTCATTCAGCCAGGCTTCTGTAAAGGATTCTTTTCCCCTCTGGATGATAAAACCGCTTTTATTTTATAGTGTACCAGTCAGTAGGCTTATGTAGTCAATAAAGGTGACTTAGCCCAAGAGTTGAGAGCCCAGACTTTTGAAGCTGATTACTTGATTCTTTTCTGGGATTCAATTACCCTACCACCCTGCCCCCCATTTCCCATTTATTTCACCCTGAGCAACCACACTAAAAACCATTGTAAAAAAGTTAGCTTGGCATAAAGATAAAATGTGTTTTATAGTCAACTGTCTAACAAGTACATCAAGTTTTTTTTAAGAAAAAAGATAAAACACAAGTATTACATTTACTTAGAGCTTATTGTGTGGCAGACACTAGTTGCTTTAAGAAATATTTTGGGACTAAGTCAAGGCTGAAACATAACTTGATGTCCTCTGTATGCCCCTAATATCACAACTTCCTGTCACAGAATGTTCCAGGGATCTTGTAACCCTCATGGAATGCTCTGAAAGACCACAAAAGACACCAGACACAGACCTAGCATGGGCCCAGGATGTCTGTAGAAGAGACATGAAACCTGGTCCACGTGTTGTGTTCAGTTATCTACAACTTGTGTGCAGGAATGCGAGTCCCTGAAGGAGGCTGGCTCTGAACAGCACCTCAGAACTTGTAAGAAGATATGGAAGATCAGGCCTGAGCTGGTTATTGATTACTGATTGTTGAATATTGCCTGAATGTCTGTGGGAGGAGTGGATTATTGATTATTGCTTCAATGTCAGAGGGAGTAGTGGTAGCAGGAGGCTGCACTTGAACTTCCCTGACATTGTCCCCTTCCCCTCACAGCTTGAGCATGCTGCAAAAGCATAATAAGACCTGCACGACAGATCTGTCTCTAGGGTCCTAACTGTTGCAATAACTCAGATCATGAGACTCTGAAGGAGTTTTCCTACTGGCCAGAGAGAGAGAGAGAAGCATGACATCAGCAAGGGTAAGAGCAGAGAACATGAGGACAAAGGCCTGTCGGCAAACCTCACACCTGAGGCCTCCCAGACATGATAAATTAATCAAAGAGGCTACTACAAAACACCAACTTTTCTTCTAGTCAAGCAGCTGTGGATTCAAAGCCTTGAGATCAAGGATATTATTATAAATGTGAAATATTTACTTGTCCTAGCCGAAGATGACTAAGGCTATGTAGGTTACGTGCATTTAACCTTCACAATTTTATAGGAGAAAAGGTGAGGCGGGTGAGGTAATTTCCTAAGTACACAGAGATAACTGGCAGCAGAGCCAAGAGTCAATACCAGATCTGTCTGACTCCAAAAGCCAGGACCTTTCCCCTAAACCTTAAAACTTCTCAAGATATAGGGACTATCAGCTAAGATAGAGGCATAGGTAGATATACTGTGCCTCTCACACAACCAAAAGAAGGACAACAACTAATTTAAAAAAAAATTACCAGAACTGCCAGAAAATCGAACTATATGGAAGTCTGACAACCAAGGAGTTAAAGAAGAAACATTCATCCAGACTGGCAGGAGGAGTGGAGATGGGCAGCAGAGCAGAGAGGACAAGTGGCAAGGCAGCAGCTGGAGGACCGGGCAGTCCCACATTTGCATGCGGATAAACTGGGAGGAACAACTGGAGAGTGAAACAAACTGCACAGCCCAGGTTTCCAGTGCAGGAAAGTAAAGCCTAAAAACCTCTGGCTGTAAAAACCTGTGGAGGTTGTGGTGGTGGGATAAACTCCCAGCCTCACAAGAGAGTTCCTAGACTCCACACAGGGTCCTAAAACATACACAAACCGGCTCGCCTGGAAATCAGCACCAGAAGGGCCCAATTTGCTGTAGGCAACAGGGGAAGTGACTGAAAGCCAGGCAAGAGACCAGCAAGCAGCATTGTTCCCTCTTGGACTCCTCTGCCACATACGGCACCACAATGCAGGGTTATCCCTCCCTGGTGAATACCTAAGGCTCTGACCCTTATAACATAACAGGAGCACCAAGACAAAAAAACATATGGCCCAAATGAAAGAACACACCTAAGCTCCAAAAATAGAAATAAGCAATGAAGAGATAGCCAACCTACCAGATGTAGAGTTCAAAACAGTGGTAATCAGGATGCTCACAGAAATGGTGAAGTACGGTCACAAAATAGATGACACAGTGAAGGCTATGCAAAGTGAAATAAAGAAAAATATACAGGGAACCAACAGTGACGGGAAGGAAACCAGGACTCAAATCAATGGTTTGGACCAGAAGGAAGAAATAAACATTCAACCAGACCAAAATGAAGAAACAGCATTTCAAAGAAATGAAGAGAGGTTTGGGAACTTCTGGGACAACTTTACATGTTCTAACATTTGAAACATAGGGGTGCCAGAAGAAGAAGAGGAAGAGCAAGAAATTGAAAACATAATGAAGGAGAACTTCCCTGATCTGGCAAAGAAAATAGACTTCCCAAAGAAGTTGGACCTAAGGAAGAACACACCAAGACACATCATAGTCACATTACCCAAGGTTAAAGATAAGGAGAGAACATTAAAAGCCATAGGAGAAAAGGAGATGGTTACCTACAAAGGAGTTCCCATAAGACCATCAGCTGATTTCTCAAAAGAAACCTTACAATAAAGAAGGGACTGGAAAGAAGTATTCAAAACTATGCAAGGCAAGGACCTACATCCAAGATTGCTCTATCCAGCAAAGCTATCATTTAGAATGGAAGGGCAGATAAAGTACTTCCCAGAAAAGGTCAAGTTAAAGGAGTTCATTGTCACCAAGCCCTTATTATATTATGAAATGTTAAAGGGATTTATCTAAGAAAAAAAGAAGATAAAAAATACAAACAGTAAAATGACAAGAAACTCACAACCCTCAACAACTGAACCCCGCTCCCCCCCCAAAAAAAAGAAAAACAGAAACAAACTAAGCAAACTAGAACAGGAACAGAATCACAGAAATGTACATCACATGGAGGGTTATCAGCAGGGAGATGGAGGGGAGAGGATGAGGGAAAGGTACAGGGAGTAAGAAGCATAAATGGTAGGTACAAAATAGACAAAAGTTAAGAATAGTATGGGAAATGAAGGAGCCAAAGAACTTATAAGTAAGACCCATCGACATGAACTAAGGGCCAGGGGGTTGGGGGTGGGAGTGGGAGTGAAGAATTTTGATGGCAGGCAGAGTGCGGGGCAAAGGGGAATAAAGGAGAGGAAAAAATGGGACAACTGCAATAGCATAATCAATAAAATATATTTTTAAAAAGTTCTCAAGATATGGAAAAAATACTTCTCAGTGGTGCATTAACAATAAGCATCTATACTAGCAGGGGTGTCCAGCTGCGGCCTGCAGGCCACAAGCAGCTCAGGATGGCTATGAATCTGGCCCAACACAAAATTGTAAATTTACTTAGAACATTGCAAGATTTTTTTGTGATTACACATTGCAGTGTATTTAATGTGTGGCCCAAGACAACTCTTTTTCTTCCAGTGTGGCACAGAGATGCCAAAGATCCTTCACAAAATTACAGTGTTTAAGAAAATAAGAATGATAAACAACATTTATTGAGCAATTAATATATATAAAGTGATTTAACTCTTCAAAAGTGTGATTTACAGAGAAATGTATCAGTATCTTGATATTTGTTACCTGGTGTTTTATCAATCAAAGACTGATGTCAGGGCCCTATGACCTAGAGCTTTCCCTTATCCTCAGGCTGAAAGGTAATAGGACTCCTTTCAAAGCCCTCAGCCATTCAAGGGATTAACCTGCAGTCTCAAAAGGGATGAAAATGGAAGCTTACAGCAAGTGTTCTAGGAATGCAGGAGGGATCTTTGAATTTCTTCAAGTTCTTGGACTCATCATTCTGGAGGAAACAAGTCTTAACATGAGAACAGATGTTTGAATACCTGTGAGAACAGGCCTTAAATGCTGTTGCTTGAGCACCTAGAGTAAGATGCCTGTGGCTAAACTAAGCAGAGAACGCTGTGACTAGACACCAGTCAGCCCACCCAAGGAGGCCTCTCCAGTGTTTGGCAAAGAAGTACTGCTTCACCACTGCTGAGCATTTGGAAAGCTGAGCTGCCACTCATTTTTGTGAAGGCTGTGTACTCAGTGGCCTTGCAAATAGCAACCAAATGGATCCAAGGGGAAAATGGCCATTCCTACTGACCAATGACCAGGCCCTCCCCCATTTTTCCAGGAAAATGTAAAGGCCCAGGGATTTTGTAAACTCCAATGAGGATAACCTCACTTAATAACTGGTATAAGACTTACTATTGACCTTGATAAAATTGTAATTTTGAGATGGCTTTATGTAGAAAATAAAAATCCATGACATTTCCTGTACCTGTCTCATATCTGCTATACATACAGTGGCCCACTTCCTATTTGCACAACACATTACTGAAGTTCAGTATTATTCTCTTTTTACAGATAAAGTTGTGCCCGTGTTCACACAACTCATATTAAGCCTTTCTTAACATGAAGAATTAGACCTTTCACACCGACCAACCTATAAAAGTCCCTGCAATGCACCCTCACCCACATGCCTTGGAAATTAATTCAAGGAGTCTCTCATAAGCTATATAAACAATTGCTATTCAGTATAAATAGGATGTGTAGCCGAACCATCCTTAGAAAAATACTTATTGGTATTTGATTATGTTGAAACATAACAGGGCCATTTGTAAACGGGCATGTCTTGAAATTTGGTTGGAGAGATAGAACATATATTAACAAAGGAATATTTAAGTTTCAAGAGAGTGTCATAGATAGTAAGTGGTGCAGTGGAAAGATCACTAGACAATAAGACATCAGTTCTAATTCTGGCATCACCTGGCCACTTTTAGCTCCTTACCCTTCTAGATTCTTCATTTCTCAATTAGAAACAATTAGTGGTAATATGTGCTCTTCTTTCCTTGCAGGATTTTCAACATTTTATGTACAAAAATGTTTATAAAACTATAATGATCACAAATGCAAGTTACTATTTTCCTTCTTTTCATTAGTGCCCTATCTTCGGACAACTATGATGATTAATTTTATGTGTCAACTCGGCTAGATTACAGCACCCAGCTGTTTCACGGAACACCATCTAGAGTTGCTGTGAAAGTATTTTTTGCCTGTGAGTAACATTTAAATCAGTAAAGCAGATTACCTTTCATAATGTAGGTGGAATTTATCCAATCAGTTGAAGGACTTAAGAGAAAAAACTGAGGTTCCCTGTAAAAAATAAGATAAAAAAGGAATTCTGCCTCCAGGCTGACTTCAGACTCGACACCACAATATTGATTCCTGCCAGAATTTCCAGTTTACCCATTAGCCCTCCGAATTTAAGACTTTACATCCCCCACAATCATATGAGCCAATTCTTTAAAATAAATGCTCTTTCTTCAACACACACACACACACACATACATATCCTATTGGTTCAATTACTGTAGGCAGTTAGTTAGATATTAACCAGAGGGGAGGGAGTGAGTGGAGCCAGATTATCTGATTAAGCCTGATTAAGCTCTACAGCAACCCCAGGGCAGGGGAAGGGAGAAAAAAGAAAGAGGAATTTCTTTCACTGAGTGCATGTGCAGTAGAAGCCCCGGTGGTAGGGAGGAGGGGTTGGTGAGTGGGTGCACAGTTGAAACCAACAAGGCAGCAAAACTATGAAGGATATGCAGTAGGAGGCAAAATGGCACCCACAAAGGGGGAGGGGAGTAGTCTGGGAAAATCTGGAAAAAGACTGCACAGGATAAGGGCACAAGCCCCCCAGAAAATCCAGGGAAAGAATTGGATAGGGCAGGGCACAAGTTAAGGCCTGGGGAAAAAAACAGAAAGAGACTGGGTATTTTGGAAAAACACAAAAATGGAAAAAGCCTGTCCTTTCTCCAACCCCAAGGAAACCCATAACAATTTAATAAAGGTCCATCTCTGTGTCAGCCTCGTGGACTGGAGCACAGCGCCAGTTACAACCCAGGTGAGCCTTGGTGGCAGGTGTGCAGATGGGGAATGAGGCACAGAGAAGTTAAGTAACTTGCCCAAGGTCACACAGCTAAGGATTTCCAAGCCAGCTCGGAGCAGAAACTGAGCTAAACTACTGGAGCCTCAGGTGCCCGTGAACATGGCACTGCAGCTCTGGGTCCTGACCTTCTTGGGCTTAGCAGACACAAGTGCAACTTATGGTCTCAGATGCTATACTTCTCATGTAGTGAGACAGAGCTGAACCATCTGGTCGTGGGTGAGGCACCGGGCATGGTGTACCAGGGGGCAGGGAACACATTCTACCAGCTGAGTGCTGGAGAAGCGCCTTGTCAACTTGGAAGGCAGCCTCTGCAACGGCATCTGTGCCCTGCGCACCCTCCTTGGAGCATGCCTCTGCCCTTCTGTCAAGCCATGCTTTTGCTTTCTTTTCTTCCAAACTCGAAGGATTCCCATGGGGCTTGCAAGGAGGGAAGCAGTGGACTTTAAGAACTCTCCTTTCACCTCAGTAACTTCCAGGCAGCCCAGTCTAGGCTTACTCCCTTTGCTGTGATCTGGCCTCTTCCCTCCTAAGTCCTGCCTTTGTTTTGACTACAGTGAATCTACACGATCACTTAGAATCCTTCTATGTGTATGTCCCTAAAATTTCCTTCCCATGGCACCATGAGAACCCATTTCCAGACCATGCCAGGGGCAGACCCTCCTTGGGCCCATCCTCCTCCAGCAACTGTTCTGTTGTTCTGGAAAAACCCAAGACAATAGCTGTCCGTAACGAAGAACTTACTTAGACAAGAAAAATGTGAAAAGTGAATCAGAACTTGAGAAAATATAATTTACTCTCAACATATTTTCTTTGCTTGTTTTTTTACAGGAACCTTTTTTGACTTTCCAGCCAAATCAAGTCCCCAGCTAAATGCTCTAAAAATGTTTCATAATTTTCCTTCATAGAACTCATTACAATTTGTAAATACATTTGGGTGATGTTGAACTGTTAATTTTTAAATATTTACTAGGTAGCAAATAATAGAGTATGCTTCATAGTAATATCTTCCATTATCCCAATAAAATATGTACATAATATACCCGAGGAGTAAGTGCAATAGAACAAGAATGTTGTTGTTTTGACTTCCCTCCCTTGTGTGGCCTGAGAGTGTGTCTTTGCTCAAGGCATTCCTTCCCTCCCAGTCGTTTCTTGTGTACATGGCATGTAGCCCATTCGCTAAAGCAAAGTTTAATGACCCTGCTAAGCTGAAATGCCCATTTTCTCCAGCTCAAAGAGGTCACTACTTCTTTTGACTCTCTTATGGTATTCACTGCTTTATATCCTGAGTTACATTACAGCTATTTGTGTGTTTGTGTTGTTTCTACCTCCAGAAATGACAGTCTTCTTCAGGGTAGCAGTTACTGATAAATTATAGTTTTCATCAGAGCCTGCTATTCAGCTCCTTGCCCAAGATATCCTGTCAAATACATGGTGAATAAATAAACTTTTATGGTCCTTTTGGTCTCTGGAGTTTGAGCTCTTCTCTCAGTGGTGCTCTAACAAGTCCTATAATAATTTTTATCAAGGTGACTATAATCTTTTATTTATGGTAGTGGTTTGCTGGTGAATATTTATTAGGTAAGAAATGAAAACTTGGAGCATGAGGTTCTAGCTATGAGCTTGAATATGGACTTGAAATGACATTTTAAACGAGCAAATTTTATAAAGAGTGGTAGTGAAATTGCACAGGCCTTCACATGTAGGCTGCTGACTGTACAGTAGCAAAGTTCTGTTCTCCCAGGAAATATTCTGATAGTTATCAGTGATGTAAACTTACTGCTAAATGTGTAGCAAAAGCAAAACACAAGCATTTGTATACTCATCAAATAGTTCGCTCTCAAAGATATTTCTGTGCCCTTGATGAAAACTGTATGCTTTTCACCTAAATGCAGAACCCTTTACCAACTTCACATTACATGAATAGACACAGTGACATGGAGACAGGATAACTTACCAGGGGAAGTTGCAGAGCTGAAACCTATTTTAGATTTCAGAATTTTAAAGTGTTAATTTAGCATGTTTGAAAATCAATACTCCTTGTACCTCTGGGGGAAAATTCACCAAAATGGTATGGTTAGACAAGAGAGATTTGTTCTTGAGGTCTATTCAACTAGTTCTACATTTGAATGAGTCTAAAAGTTCTTAAAACTTGAAGTATTTTAGAAGGTAGAAATAATAATCTACAATACACTCAGGTCATTGGTCTAATATATACTGATTGATAACATTATGAAGAAAACATAGTTCCTACCATTAAGAAAACCACTGTCTTTTTGAAGTGGGTGGATATACACACCAAACTGAATGATAAATGTTGTTGTTCAAGGCTAGTTTTTGTTTTCCCTGCTGTCAATTCACCATAGTAAAATAAGTGATCTCCTCTCCTATATTGCACATGAAAAAGTGAAGTATAGTCCCTTTTTATATTGCAACTGGCCCTCCCCACTAAGCAAACAAAAAGAGAACAATTCAGAAAGGAAGCTGCACTGTCTGGTTATTCAGGCCCACTGAGAAACATTAGACTGGATCACGGCAGAAGGGGAGTAGACAACGGTTGTTGTTGGGGATTGAAGTGGAAGGCAGGGCTAGATAGACCCTAGAGGTGATTTCCTGATGTGGGTAGGGCTTTAGGATTTTTTCCCACTCAGAATCCCAGTAGGTGATAGGACCTCTGAAAAGGAATGCATATAGGTGGCTAGTGGCTCAGTCTCTATTGCTGTGGCCTTGCAAACCTTTGAGAAGGCCCCTGGAGCTGTGTTGAGTTGGGAGGAAAGTTACTACACAAGCAACCAAGTAGCCTACCTTTAAATAGGCCTGCCTTTAAATTGGGCTTGAGCAATGGGCATGACAATTAGGCAGCTAGATTCAAGAATCCTTTCCTTCATCATGATATAGGATGAACTATATAATGTTCCCTGGGAATAGTGAGCAACCTCAAGGAAAGACTCTCTAGTCATTAATACTAAATACGTTGACAAAGGAGTTCAGAGCAAGGTTTACTTTGATTTTTTTTTAAATAAAATAATATGACTTTTGTTTCACCCAAGTCTCATGGGGCAAATCCATATCTCTTACAGAGAATGAGGAAAAAAGCAACTACCAAGTTTCTTGTATTTTATTTTTTAAAGATTTTATTTATTTATTTTTAGACAGAGGGGAAGGGTGGGAGGAAGAGGGAGAAAGAGACTCAACGTGTGGTTGCTTCTCCCACGCCCCCTACTGTGGACCTGGTCTGCAACCCAGGTATGTGCCCTGACTGGGAATCAAACCAGTGACCCTTTGGTTTGCAGGCTGGTGTTCAACACACTGAGCCACAACAGCCAGGACCAAATTTCTTATATTTTAAAACTTGCTTGAGCACTTTAGTGGTTATCTATTGGAACATGTCTTGAAACAAATACATATCTGTAAGAGTCTAATTGATTTGCTTTTATTCTCAAGAAAAATAGCTAATATCTTAGAATCAAGAAAATATAATGATTTCTTGTAGGGAACTAAAGGTGTAAGGAAGGTATCATAGAGAAGTCAATTTTTAAATTAACCCAAAAGATACGTAGTAAACAAAGTGGAGTAAAGACAGTATGTGTGAAGATGGAACTATGCAGAAAAAGCCTAATAGGTGCCAGAAAACCAGAGCATCATTGGCAGGCAAATAATTTGACACCTCTTTTAACCAATATATAAAAACTACTTGTCAAGCATTATCTAGAGGATATGGAAAATTATCCTCTAGATAACTTTTAGTAATAAAAATTTTACATAGAAACAAATTCCTTTACTGATTTACATCTCTTGGTCATATAATGGTCAATATTCTGGGGGGAAATAGTGACAATTTTGTGGGATGTATATTCACAGATTAAAAGTTTTAAAACCAGATGGATCATGTTCCTATTCAGCAGCATTTTGACCTGCATTTTGGACCTTAGAATTTTGGCTGTTTGTAACTGCTTGTTTGTAAGAAAGCTCAGTGTAGATAGCTAATTCTACTGTAGCAAGGAAAGTTTCATTTGTGTTTTATTTCAGCTCAAGGACTTGCTCCTTTTGGCAGAAGTGAAACCAAAAATTTACATTTTGCCAAGGGCAGCAGGTCAAAGCCACTAATATTTGGTGTGTGGGCGGTAGGGAGGTGGTAAGAAAATGTCCTCTATCCCTCCAGGTTCTTCTGGCTGGTCTAACATCAAGTAAACATGAGACAAATTAACAAGAGACAATAGCCAAATTGATTAACATATATACATATGGGACCCCACATACATGAGAGAGTCAGAGACCTCAGAGACAGAAAGTAAAAACAAATTCTACATGGCATTCTGAGCTAAGTTCATGATACGGGGCCTTGGGGCTTCAAAGGGGAGAAAGGTCATCCATGGGACTATAAGAGCAGATGTTCAGTAATTAGATGTTTGCCCTGCCCTATAGATGGGTCGCACAAAGTTATTTCTGGTGATATCTCCTATTACGGACAGACCCCAGTTTACATGCTTTAAGGGAGAGGTCAAAGTTTCTTGTGAGCCCACAAAGTCTCAACTGCCTTCAGCTCAAAATATTTTTAATTCATGAGCCAAAGCAGCGTATCTCTGACAGGCCTCTTCTTAAACCCTTCACCAGCAGCATGTTTTCAATGAAATTTAGGGCTGCACGGCACTTTCATAGGTTTGTGAGGCCCAGATCTTGATCTTGTTCTGAGTTCAGGAATTTTGAAAAGCAAAGATGTGTTCGTGGGAAGGACGGGACATGAGGCAGTTTGTTTACCTCTCCTCCCCTCAACAGGCACCGGGACTTTCTAATTCAAGTTAGAGATTCTTTAGTTTGTTCGAACACATTAATAGTTAATATTCAACAATTGTTTATGCCACAAATACCAAAGCAAGTAAAAGAATGAGAGTGAACGATCCAACTGGATTAGGTTAGGAAAACACCATGTCTGCCTGTTTTTTATACTCAATATAAGGGCTCCTATACAATGAACAAGCTCTCAGTTACTAATGGTGGAGGCCAGAGCTCATATCTGACCCCTTCCTTCTAAGGTGTGAACCATAACAAAAGGGATAACCACAGGGTTGGACTCGTGGTTGCCAGGGCCCCTCCCACATCCTGGAAGGCTTCTGGTTTTCAACAGAGTTGGTAGCTGTTGTCAATACTGGCAAATTCCAATCCAAGCAGTTATAGAGTTAAGGTAAGCACACTTATTTGTAGCAAAACACATGAAATGTAAGTCCTTTGGGATAAACATCCCTAAATAAAGTTGCTGAAACACTGTGGATTTTTAACCACAAAGTAATTCCTTGGTAATCAGTTTTGAACGCTGACAAGATTGTTTTCTTCCTGGTTTCTTATTTCTGACCTCTTTAATTCCCTTCTTTAGCAACAGTAAGAATATTCCAAAATAATTCTTTCCAAGGACTTTGTCAGCAGCTGTGAGAGCTCTAACTTCCGTTTTTGTTTGGCTAGCCATAGAGTGAGGTCAGCGTGGGGCGTATGTCAAACTTTCTAGTTGAATTAAGCAGCTTCTCAACTTGTGAAAACTGTAATATTCTCAATTACCAACATCCCAAGAGTTTATAAAACCTACTATGATATTGCTACTATGCAGTACTCAGAAATTTTGTGCTAAATTTCTAACTAACATGAAAGTTAAAAATAATTTGAACTCATTTATTTAGCAACTTATTTTTTATGTGTATGCCCTTTTTTCATTTTCTCTTGCTACCTTATTTTACCAATGACTGGAATTAAAGAATTGGAAAACTCAAAGCTAGACATACTTTAAAATACCAAGATAACTATTTATTACACAGATGGGAAACTAAATAACCTTAACACGACAGAATTAAACCCTTTTACAAATATACCTTTGCCATTACCTGGCCCCCCCGGACACACACGCATACATACAAGGCAGTGGCAGCAGCCAGGTAGGTACCTTCCAGCAGAAGTTTTTGCTAAAAAATGAGATAAGCTCATATACAAAGTTTAGGACAATTATTTTACTGAAAGGGAGTAACCCAATGCTCTGTGCACAGTGGTGATTCAGCACATGCTGTTTATTTAATGAGCCTGAACACACCTAGGGAAGTTCCTCTTTAGGGTCCCAGACTCCTGGTTGTCCGACGTGGAAGTGGACTCACCCGCATCGTAAAGTCATAGGAGTGAAAATTAGAGGTAACCTCTTTAAGATCCTTAAGTAGTATTTAAAGAGGTTTCATACTTGGTTCCCAATTATCTGTTTAGACTTCTATTTGTCCCTCATTACCCTAACCGATTCCCAGCAGCATAAACCACAGACTTTTCTGGCACTACTTCTTTGTCCAAACAATGCTTTTTGCTTAGAAATACTTCTACCCCTTTTGTGTCTGTCAGCATTTTAATTTACTCACCTAGTAGCTCCTCAGCAAAATCCTTTTCACTGACCCTGAGGACAACCGAGCAGTTATCCTCTCTGTTTTAATGCCACTGTGTTGAAACCTGCATTGCAGCACTTAGTGCTGTCGTGTGTGTGCCATCGCTGGGTTAACTCTATCAACATTTATAGAATGTCAGAAACATGGTAAGAACCAGAAATACAATGATAAGAAAACCAATGAACCAAAAATAAGGAAAAGGCCCCTTTATAAAAGAGGCAAACCAATCCATAAATTTATATGCAACTCAAGGATAAGAATCACGCCTAATACATGTTTGAATCATCAGTACTAGGCCAATATTTGGTGTGTAAAAGGCACAGGTGAATATTTATTGAAACTAACTGAATTGAATCAGAATCTCTCAGAGCTGAACCTTAGAATCCTTGGTCCTGCATAAAGGAAAATATTTCCTTAAGCAGCTCTCTGTTTATGTCACTGCTACACTCTACAAATAAAGACACAGAGGCTAATTATTTAAAGATTTTATATTTATTCATATATGTTCAAAAAGCTATTACAACAATTAGCTACAAATCTGGCCATGAAAAATCCTGAGCATGGTTGAAATCGTTTTAAGTGTATTCTACAGTACATTAATATGTATTGCAGGAATTAAAGAGTTCTACAAGGAATTAAATTTAGGAAAAACTGAGTAAAACAAAGTTAAATAGGTTTCTTTATTGTATGACTTCTCATATTCTAGAATGTGGTTAATAAGGGGGGGATGGAGTGTAATTCATTTCCTAAACTTATTTGACCAAAATATCATTTCATCAATGAGGACCTTATAAAGGGTGACCTTGTAAGTTAGTCCCCAAACTGGGATACTTTTAAGAGCAAAAGCAAGAGGTATGGATAATTATGCCAGGACAATAGGCAGAAGTTGGGATTATGCCAGGCAAAACAGGGTATATATATGGTCACATCAATCTTATGGGATTGGTTTTCTTTTGGAATATACTTTGAAAAAGCTAAATTAGTATGGTCAAAGAATAAAATTATTTGTATATTAATATGGATCCAGTATTAGAATTTGTGTTGATAACAACAGCAACAAGATCATAAGACTATAAAATATAATTATATATTTTTATTTTTATATCACAAGTATCCTCACTGATTTTTTTCCCTGAAATGGCACGATGTGAGTGATGGAGGTGAAGAGAGAGTCGTGTTGGGGAAGGGTGATACCCAGTGGGGTTCCTCACTCTGAAGCTGAGATGATGATTGGAAAGTTTTGGCTTCTGTCCATGAGGCCATCCCGCCCTGGATACTAGGATTCCATAGACCAGCAGTGTCTTCTCTCTCCTACATGATGGGTTTCTACCACATGGCAAATTATTTCAACTATGGGAAAGCAGCAGGCTCTCAGGCTTTGGTGAGAGTGGAAAAAAAACACTCCCTAAGCGAGTTACCACTAATGAAGTAATCCAATTGCTAGAGTAGTACTGTCCTTTGAAGTATAATGAGAAACACTATGCAATTTTAAATACTCCAGTAGCCACTTACAAAATGTTTTAAAATAACAGGTAGAATTAGTTTCAATGTTTTAAATTCATAGTATTAGTATGTCAATATATAACCAATATAACAAAATTGGTGAAATATTTTACATTTTTTTCATACTACATCTTTAAAGTCTGGTGTACATTTTGCACTTACAGTCCTTCCCAGCCACATTTGACTACCATTCTGGAGAATTAGTGCTAGAACTTCTTGGATATTTCATGTCTGGCTGTCCAGATGATTTCACATATTCTTAGGTTATGATTCTAAGAAAACAGATAATGAAAATAATAGTAGCTGGCATTTGTTATTCTCCTATGTGTTAGTCACTGTATCAAATGTTTTACATACATTATTCTGATGTCATCCTTGTGCCTGTGAGATAATTACTATCTGAATCCCTATTTTATAAAGAGGAAACAAAGGCTGAGAGAGGTTAAATAACCTAGCCAAGGCAGTTAGCTGGTGAAACAGGGCAATGTAACGTGCTGTATAAGAGCAAGGATGTTGATCGGTGCTCTGGCTTCAAATTTCTGTCCAACCCCTTACAAAATATGCTTTGGGGAAATTATTTACTAAACAGAAGTTACTTTATAGTATTTTTGTAAGGATTCAAAAACTAAACTGAAGTAAGAATTTAGCCCAAAACTTGTTACATATTCAATAAATGTTACAAGTTCAATAAATGTTGTCTTTGTTAGTATGTATCTTCTTCCACCATTGTTAATGTTATTTTGAGAATTATAAAGTGGCAGGGCCAGGTATCAAACTCAGGTGTATCTGATTTGAGGGTCTACACACCTAATGAGAATTATGCAATTTGCATTCAAGCAACATATACTGCTAATTCCAAAAATAAAATAAAACTACTTTGTATGGCAGTTTTTGACGTGTACGCAGTGTGCTTTGTGCAAACTTCACTAAGGTGTTTCAAAAGGTCAAAGAAATAGATAATAAGTATTCGTGTTGTCAAAGCTGGCCAAAGTATATCAATTTGAACTTTTAGGGAAAATAAGTTATACATAAATTCAAGAAATTACAATTAACATATTTCAAATAATTATGAGAACTCAGGAATTAAGCTTGATTCTCTCTTAAATCTGTCCATTTAAAGTTTACCTAGAGATAAACACCTTAAAAAACGTTCATTTTGAAAATCTTCAAAAATAGTCAAGTCAGGATTTTATATTGAAACCACACACACCAATTATGCAGTTTCAGCAGTTAACAGCATAAAATCATTTTATTTATATCTTCATCACCATCACCACCATTTGCTCCACTGTATTTTTTTAATGTTTAGACATTTTTTGAAGATTTTATTTTTATTTATTTTTAGAGAGGGGAGGGAGGGAGAAAGAGAGGGAGAGAAACATCAATGTGTGAGAGATACATCATTTGATTGCCTCTCACACATCCCTAACATGAGTGCTGACTGAGAATCTAAACCAGTGAACTTTCAGTTCTCAAGCCAGCATTCAATCCGCTAAGCCCCACCAGCCAGAGCAAATGTATTATTTAAAAATTTTCAGCCCTGGCTGCTGTAGCTCAGTGGACTGAGCACAGGCCTGGGAATCAAAGGATCGCAGTTTGATTCCAACTCAGGGCACATTCCTGGGTCGCAGGCCACTTCCCAGCAGGGGATGCATGAGAGGCACCATACATTGATGTTTCTCTCCGTCTCTCCTTCCCTTCCCTCCAAAGATAAATAAATAGAATCAATAAAATAAAACAAATTTTACACATCATATTATTTTAAATATTATGCTAAATATATCTAAAAGATAAGAATTTTCTGTGGAAAAATCTCAGGCCTGTATTGAAAAGTCCAAAAGATAGACTTAATCTGGGAATCTCACTTCCAATTCTTTCTCATTGCCACTGTTCTAAGAAATTTCCAGATTATAATATTGATACCAGTATTTCATTTGGTCATGAACAATGGTTCTCAAGCTTTTTGTTTTTAAGACCCCTTTACACACTCAAACTCATTGAGGCTCAAATAGAACTTTGACCTATGTGAGTTATATCTATTGACGCTTACTATGTTAGAAATAAATACCAGACTTTTACAAAACATAAATTTATTTTAAAATAACAATAAAGTTCAGAGGGGGGAAGATGGCAATGGAGTAGGATGGAGCGGATTCCACTTCCCCCTACACATCGGAGAAAAACCTGGCCGATCCACAGAGGAACAGAGCAAACAGCCAACAGTACCCCAGCATATATGAAAAGAAGAGACCAGAAATCCTAGCGGACACTGAAAAACTGGACGGTGAGGAGACGGCTATGGGAAAGTAGGGTCCCAGGGACCAGCGCAGAGACAGGGGTGGTGGCAGTCTCAGCCCGAGCCCGCGCCCGCGCCCAGCGCCCAGCGCCAGGTCTACCACGGACTCTTTGGGAGCCGCAGGCCTGCCGCAGGGTCCTTGGGAGAGAGCAAGGTCATCGGCTCCCTCCCTCCCCAGCCAAGCAGGGTTTGGGCAATTTCGGGAGAGACCTGGTTGCTTGAGATTGCAGAGAGGGGAATAAGGACACAGAGACAAACACACAAGGGCTGTGATCACCCACGGAGTCTGTAGTCACCAGCCTGGGAGAATTGAGAGTCACAGTGTCGGGCTCTAATGCTGATAGTGACAGGTCTGGCTGGAGAATTGGGCTGTATTGAGCAACAGGCTTAAGTAGGAGGAATTTCTCAAAAAGTAAACTGTTTGAAGGATTCGCCTATGACAGCTGTTTGGCCTACTCTCCACCCAGCCTGGCAGCAATCCCGAGGTTGGGCAGAAGGCCTTGCGTTCCCCCACAGAACTGAGAAGTGTTCGCAACCAAACCCGCAGGACCCAGGCAGCCTGGCTGGGTGCACACCAGCACCCCAGCCCACGGCGATGACCCCCAGGGAAAGAGTGCTCTGAAAAAGGACCTGACTCCCTTTCGTGGGGCTCTGGGGAGAGGCGCCAGACTAGCTCTTGGGAGTTATCACAGGACTGGCTGAGTACACATCAGGAAGAAAGGCCACACCAATCGCCCCTCAGCCTGCTGCAGCCAGTAAGACCAGAAAAACCAGTTTGGCCCATATGAAACCAACAAGAGATTTATTTTTTTAAGTAATCTTTTATTTTTTTTAAATTTTATTATTGTTTTATCTTTCAATACCTTTTTCCTCTCTTTCTTTCTTTCTTGTTTTATTCCTTCTTCATTCCTTTCCAAACTTATCACTTCTTCCTCCATTCTTCTGCCTTTTTTCCCCCACAAGTGAGACAAAAAACTTGGAACTGCGAAAAGACCAAAGTTGGACCCACAGAGGGGGCATCCCAACAGGAGAGACAGAGAAATAAATTTCATTTTTCTATAGCAGAGAAACTACAAGTTGCTGCATATTTGTATTCTTATGATTTTTTCATTACTCTTACATCTTTTATTTTAATAGTATCTTTGTATTCCTTCTCTTTCTGTATAGTCTTCTTTGCCTTGGCTGGTTATATTGTATCATTTGACAGGTTTCCCCTGTTCTCTCTTCCACAGTGTATTGCTAATTTACTGTCCTTCATGTGACTTGTGTTCCTTTAGCATTACTACTACAAAGTTCTATACCCCCTATTCATGTTATCCAGATCACATAGATTCTGTCATATAATTGTTGCTTTAATATTATTGTAAATAATAGCTGATCCATACAACTGTAAATACTTCACAACACCCCTCCTGGATCTTAGCCCACTTCACAGTTTCCTGAACTCCATTACTGTAGTGATTAACTCTATTGTCTCACACACTACACCTATTTACTATCCTTTACTCTCAGCTTACCTCAGAATCTGACCTCCCACAACCTCACTGCTTTCTAGATCCAACTCACAATCCTTCCCTCCCCAACAAGAGTCTTATCTTCTGTCCATTGTTTCTTAAAAGTGGCTAGTTGGGTTGAAGATTACAGTTAACACTATACTTAGCCTAAAGATCTCTTATCTATTCTCTACTGGCTGGTACATAGAATACTCTCCTGCTGTCATAAACCATTTTGCCTCCCCCTCCAACTGATCACACACACACACACACAAAGAGTAGGTGGAAGTGGTGAACACCAGGATACCCACTGGAAGAGGAAACCCAACAACAAAGGAACCACCAACAGAGAACAACAGAAGAAGGTGAAGGAGGGAGTGGAAGCCACACAAACCTCAATCCAAGACCTATCTGAAAGTACAACTAAATAGTGGAGAAACCTACCCAGTACAAACAACTGAACAAGACCAAGAGAAAACCCTCAAAATCTTGTACACATGTAAGAACTAGCTTCAACACAACCTGCCCTCGCCAGTACAACAAATTAAAACAGGTGGTGGACAGAGGGACCATCAGTTAACCAGCTGGTGAGAAGAATCCACAAAAGAAAGACCCCCAAAATAACCAAAACCCAAAGACAAACACAGAGCCATCTAAAAGAACAGCCCAAGACCAGTGAGCTTGGGAGATCAAGGACACTACACCACCAAATCTCACATGTATTATACCACTGAAGTGCACACCACAAACCCAGGAAGACAGAACAAATCAATTTAAGAAGCTGAAACTAACAAGAACAGTCTCACAAACAATGGGAAGACAAAGAAACAATCCCCAAGTGAAAAGAAAGGAGGAAGCCTCAGAAAGAATCCTAGATGAAATAGAGGCAAGTCAACTATTAGATATTGAATTCAAAGCACTGGTTATCAGGAAGTTCAAAGAGCTCACAATGAGCTACCAGAAACTACAGGGGAACTACAATGAACTCACTGGAAACTATATCAACATGAAAAAGGAAATAGAAACTATCAGCAAGGGCCAAGAGGAAATGAAGAATACAATTTCTGAACTGAAGAACACAGTGGAAGGAATCCAAAGCAGGATTGATGAAGCAGAAGGTCAGATCAGTGAGTTGGAGGAGAAAGTAGAAAACAACACCTAGAAAGAGCAAAAAAAGGAAAACAGGCTCTGGAAGAATGAAGAGGGATTAAGAGAAATGCAAGACAATATGAAATGTAATAATATATGAATAATAGGGATACCAGAAGGAGAAGAAGAAGAGCAAGGGATAGAAAACCTATTTGAAAAAGTCATGATGGAAAACTTCCCTAATTTGGAGAAAAAGTCACACAAATCCAGGAATCACAGAGTCCCAATCAAGAGGAACCCCAAGAGGCCCACTTCAAGACACATCACCATAAAATGACAAAATTCTAAGACAAAGAGAGAATCTTAAAGGCAGCAAGGGAGAAAAAGGAAGTAACATACAAGAGAGCCCCAATAAGGTTAGCCACTGACTTCTCAACGGAAATGCTCCAAGCAAGAAGAGAATGGCAAGAAATATTCCAAGTAATGAGAAACAGAGGCCTACAACCAAGGCTACTTTACCTAGCAAGGCTCTCAATCAAGATAGGAAGCCAAATAAAGATCTTGCAAGACAAAAGAAGTCTGAAAGAATACACCTCCCCCAAACCAGCTCTACAAGAATTCCTAAAGGGGCTGCTTTAAGGAAAGGAAGGGAAAGAGAGAGACAGAGAGGAACACAGGTATAAAAATGGCAATGAATAAGTACCTATCAATAATAACCCTAAACATAAATGGAATAAATGCTCCAATCAAAAGACAAGAATAGCTGAATGGATAAGAAAGCATGACCCACACATATGCTGCCTACAAGAGACCCACCTCAGGTCAAAAGACCATCACAGACTAAAAGCGAAAGGATGGAACCAAATTTTCCAAGCAAATGGACAGGAAAAAAAGTTGGGGTAGCACTACTCATATCAGGCAAAATAGACTTCAGAAAGGGGGCCATAAAGAGAGACCCAGAAGGTCACTTCATAATACTCAAGGGAAGAATCCAACAAGAAGACATAAACATTGTAAATATATATGCACCCAAAATAGGAGCACCCAAATGTATAAAGAAAATCTTAGAGGACTTCAAGAAAGATATTGACAGCAACACAATTATAGTAGGGGATTTTAACACCCCACTCTCAAAAATGGACAGATCTTCCAAACAAAATATCAACAAAGATATTGCAGCACTAAACAACATGCTAGATGAAATGGACTTGTCTGATATATATAGAGCCCTTCATCCCAAAGAAGCTAAATACACATTCTTTTCAAATGCACATGGAATGTTTTCAAAGATAGACCACATGATAGGACACAAAACAAGCCTCAACAAATTCAAGAAAATTGAAATCATACCAAGCATTTTCTCCAACAACAAGGTACTGAAACTAGAAACCAACCCCAAAGGAAAAAAACCAAAAGACTCAAAATCGTGGAGATTGAATAGCATGCTATTAAACAGTAAGTGGTTCAAGAATGAGATAAGGGAAGAAATCAAAAAGTTTCTGGAAACACATGAAAATGAACTCACAACAACCCAAAACTTATGGGACACAGTGAAGGTAGTCCTGAGAGGGAAGTTTATAGCAATACAGACCTACCTAAAAAAGATAGAAAAATTTTAAAGAAACAACCTAACCCTACACCTATAAGTACTCAAGGAACAAAAACAAAGACAGCCCAGAGTAAGTACAAGGAAGGAAATAACCAAGATCAGAACAGAATTAAATGACATAGAGACTAAAAGCACAATTCTAAAGATCAATGAATCCAGGAGCTGGTTTTTTTAAAGATATACAAAATTGACAATCCTTTAAGCAGGCTCATCAGAAAAAGAAGAGAGAGGACCCAAATAAACACAATCAGAAATGAAAGGAGAGGGATTACAACTGACACCACAGAAATACAAAGGATCATAAGAAATTACTATGAACTGTATGCCAAGAAATTTGAAAACCTAGGTGAAATGGACAAATTTCTAGAAAAATATAATCTTCCAAAACTCAAGGAAGAAGAAGCAGAAAGCCTGAACAGACCAATAACAGCAGATGAAGTTGAAGCAGTGATCAAAAAACTCCCGACACACAAAAGCCCCGGACCACATGGTTTCACAGGAGAATTCTACAAAGCATTTAAGCAAGAGCTAACCCCTATCCTTCACAGTCTATTCCAAAAAATCCAAAATGATGGAAGCCTTCCAAACTCTTTTTATGAAGCCAGCATCATCCTAATCCCCAAAACAGGTAAAGACACAACAAAGAAAAAAAGCTTCATGCCAATATCACTGATGAACATAGACATTAAAATCCTCAACAAAATACTGGCAAACCTCCCTGGCTGGTGTAGCTCAGTGGATTGAGCATGGGCCTGTGAAGCAAAGGGTCACTAGTTTGATGCCCAGTCAGGGTACATGCCTGGGTTGCAGGCCAGGTCCCCAGTAGGCACTTGAGCGGCAACCACACATTGATGTTTCTCTCCCAAGCTTTCTCCTTCCCTTCCCCTGTCTCTAAAACTAACTAAATAAAATATTTTAAAAAAATATTGGCAAACCGCACCCAACAATACATTAAAAAGATCATACACCATGACCAACTGGAATTCATCCCAGGGATACAAGGATGGTTAAATATTCACAAATCAGTAAATATAATACATCACATAAATAAAGGCAAAGACAAAAATCACATGATCATATCAACAGATGTGGAAAAAGCTTTTGATAAGGTACAGCATCCATTTATGATAAAAACACTCAGAAAAGTGGGAATAGAGGGACCATTCCTCACTATAATAAAGGCCATATATGAGAGATCTACAGCCAACATCATGCTCAATGGGCAAAAACTAAAAGCTTTTCCACTAAGATCAGGAACAAGACAAGGTTGTCCACTTTCACCACTTCTATTCAATATAGTATTGAAAGTTTTAGCCACAGCAATCAAACAAGAAAAGGAAATAAAAGGCATCCAAATGAGACAAAGAGACAGTGACCTTAAACAACACACTAGATCAAATGGATGTAATTGATAACTTCACAGTATTTAACCCTAGAGCAGCAGACTATCCCTACTTTTTAAGAACACATTGAATGTTTTCAAGGATAGACTACAGGTTAGGACACAAAACAAGTCTTAATAAATTTAAGAAGATGGAAATCATATCAAGCATCATCTCTGACCACAGTGCTATGAAACTAGAAATCAATCACAAAAAAGAACACTGAAAACACACAAGGACATGGGACTAAATAACATACTATTAGACAATGAATGGATCAACAAGAAGATCAAGGAAGAAATCAAAAGATCCCCGGAAACAAATGAAAATGAGAATGCGACCATCTGAAATCTGTGGGACATGGGAAAGCATACCTAAGAGGGAAATTCATAGCATTACAGGCCTATCTCAAAAACAAGAAAAAGCTTAAATAAATAATGTGACAGTATACTTAAAGAAACTTGAA
The DNA here is from genome assembly GCF_014824575.4 of Sturnira hondurensis. Taxonomy (NCBI): domain Eukaryota; kingdom Metazoa; phylum Chordata; class Mammalia; order Chiroptera; family Phyllostomidae; genus Sturnira; species Sturnira hondurensis. The sequence goes on from NW_028081623.1 coordinate 373,353, forward strand.
AAAGAACAACAAACAAACCCAAAGTGAGTAAAACAAAGAAAATAATAAAGATATAAAGAGCAGAAATAAACAAAAAATAATCTAAAAAATGATACAAAAGGTCAATGAATCCAAGAGCTGGTTCTTTGGAAGGATAAACAAGACTGACAAACATTGAACCAGATTCATAAATGAAAAAGGACACAGGGACTTCCAGTGAAGATAGAGGTGTGGGTGAATACACTGTGCCTCCTCACACAACCAAAAGAAGGACAACAACAAATTTAAAAACAAAAAAATAACCAGAACTGTCAGAAAATTGAACTGTATGGAAGTCCGACAACCAAGCAGTTAAAGAAGAAACATTCATCCAGACCAGTAGGAGGGGCAGAGACGGACAGCTGGGGCAGAGAGGACTTGCAGCAAGGTGGTAGCTGGAGTACCTGGGTGAACGAGGTGGTGGCTGGCAGGACGGGTTGTCCCACATTTGTGTGCGGAAAAACTGGGAAAAACAACTGGGGAGTGAGACAGATCATGCAACCCAGGGTTCCAGTGCAGGGAAATAAATCCTCTAACTGTAAAATCTTGGAGATGTTTGCAGTGGAGGGAGAAACTCCTAGCCTCACAGAAGACTTTGTTGGAGAGACCCACAGTGCCCTAGAATGTACACAAACCCAAACTAACTAAGAAACAAACCCAGAAACAAACTAAGCAAATAACTAGAAGAGGAACTAGAAATCAGCACAGGAAGGGCCCAATTTGCTTGTGGGTAGTGGAGGGAGTGACTGAAAGCCACTGTGAACCCAACAGGCCACATTGTTCCCTTCTGGACCCCTCCCCCACATACAGCACCACACCTCAGCAATGGGAGTTGCCTTGCCCTGGTGAATACCTAAGGCTCTTCCCCTTACTATGTTATAATTGCACTTAGACAAAAAAAAAATGACTCAAATGAAAGAACAGATCAAAGCTCCAGAAAAAATACAACTAATCAATGAAGAGATATCCAACCTATCATATGCACAGTTCAAAATACTGGTAATCAGGTTGCTCACAGAAACAGTTGAGTATGGTCACAGCCTAGAGGAAAGAGTGAAGGCTATGCAAAGTGAAATAGAGGAAAATGCACAACAGTGATGGGATGGAAATTGGGGCTCAGATCAACAGTTTGGACCAGAAGAAAAAAATAAACATTCAACCAAAACAGAATGAAGAAGCAACAGTTCAAAAATATGAGGGGAGTTTACAAACCTCTTGGACAACTTGAAATGTTCCAACATCTGAACCATAGGTGTGCCAGAAAGAGAAGAGGAAGAGCAAGAAATTGAAAACTTATTTGAAAACATGACAGAGAACTTCCCCAATCTGGCAAAGGAAATAGACTTCCAGGAAGTCCAGGAAGCTCAGAGAGCCACCAAAGAAGTTGGACCCAAGGAAGTACACACCAAGGCACATCATAATCATACTACCCAAGATCAAAGATAAGGAGAGAATCTTAAAAGTCATAGGAGAAAAGGAGACAGTTACCTACAAAGGAGTTCCCATAAGACTATGAGCTGATTTCTCAAAAGAAACCTTAGAGACAAGAAGGGGCTGGAAAGAAGTATTGAAACTCATGAAAGGCAAACACCTACATCCAAGATTACTCTATCCAGCAAAGCTATTATTTAGAATGGAAGGGCAGATAAATTGTTTCCCAGATAAGGTCAAGTTAAAGGAGTTCATCATCACCAAGCCCTTATTATATGAAATGTTAAAGGGACTTATCTAAGAAAAAAGAAGATGATCAAAAGTGAAGAGTAAAATGACAACAAACTCACAACTATCTACAGCTAAACCCCCCAAAGAAAAGCAAAACAGAAACAAACTAAGCAAATAACTAGAAGAGGAGCAGAATCACAGAAATGGACAGCCCATGGAGGGTTATCAGTGGGGAGGGGAAAAGGGGAGAATGGAGATAAAGGTACAGGGAATAAGAAGCATAAATGGTAGGTACAAAATAGACAGGTAGAGGTGAAGAATAATATAGAAAATGTAGAAGCCAAAGAACTTATATGTACAACCCATGGACATGAACTAAGTGGGGGAAATGAGGCTGAAAGGGGTTGTGCAGAGTGGAGGGGAATAAAGAGGGATAATGGGACAACTTTAATAGTATAATCAATAAAATACATTTTTTAAAAAGAAAAAAGGACAGGATACCCAGATCAATAAAATCGGAAATGAAAGAGGAGAAATAACAACTGACACCAAAGAAGTACAAAAATTTGTAGGAAAATGTCATCAACAACTATATGTGAACAAATTAGACAACTTGGACAAAATGATAAATTCCTAGAAACACACAATGTTCCAAAACTAAATTAGGAGGAATCAGATAATTTGAATAGACCAATTATACCTAGTGAAATTACAGCAGTAATAAAAAAACCCAACAAACAAAAGCCCTGGACTGGATGGCTTCACAGGTGAATTTTATCAAGCATTTTGAGAAGAACTAATACCTCTTGTCCCCAACCTATTTCAAAAAATTCAAGAGGAAGGAGGGCTCCCAAACTCATTTTACAAGACCAGCATTATTTCAATATGCAAACCAGGGAAAGATACTACAAAAAAAGGAAATTATAGGCCAATATCCCTGATGAACATACAGGCTAAAATCCAAAATATTAGCAAATCAAATACAGCAATATGTCAAAAAGATCATATACTATGCTTAAGGGGAATTAATTTAGGAATGTGAGGCTGGTACAAAATTTACAAATCAATAAATGTCATTTACCACATAACAATGTGAAGGATAAAAACTACATGATTGTGGCAATCAATACAGAAAAATATTTGAAAAATCCAGCATCCATTTACGATAAAAACTCTTAGCAAAGTAAATCTAGAGGGAACATACCTAAACATAATAAAGGCCATATATGACAAACCCACAGCCAGAATCATACTCAGTGGGCAAAAACTATAAAAGTTCCATAAGATTGGGAACTAGACAGAAATGTCTGCTTTCACCTCTCTTATTCAACAGCACTGGAAGTCCTAGTCACAGCTGTCAGACAAGAAGAAAAAATAAAAAGCATCCAAATTAGAAAGGAAGAAGTAAAACTCTTTATTTGCAGATGGCATAGTACTGTAGACAGAGAACCCCAAAGAACCTTCCAAGGAACTACTAGATCTGATCAATAAATTCAACAAAATAGCAGGATACAAAATTAATATCCAGAAATTACTTGCATTTTTATATGACAATAACAAACTAACAGGAAGGGGAATTAAGAAAATCCCATTCACGATTACTACAAAAAGAATAAAATACCCAGAAATAAACCTAATAAAGGATGTAAAAGACCTGGACTCAGAAAATTATAAGATGCTCAAGAAAAAAATTGAAGAAGATACAAATAAGCAGAAGCACCTACCATGTTCATGGGTCAGAAGTTTTAACATCATTAAAATGTCCATACTACCCAAAGGAATCTATAGGTTCAGTGCAATTCCTATCAAGATTCCAATGATGTATTCCACAGAACTAGAACAAATATTTCAAAAATTTATATGGAACTACAAAAGGCCCCTCATAGCAACAGCAATCCTGAGAAAGAACAAAGTTGGAGGAATCAGGCTCCCTAATAACAAACTATACTATAAGGACATAGTAATCAAAACAGCATGGTACTGGCATAAAAATAGATACAGAGATCAGTGGGACAAGAATCACTGGAAAAAGAATCCAGAAATAATCCCACAACTTTATAGTCAGTTAATATCTGACAGAGGAGAGAAGCATGTACAATGGGCTAAAGGTCATTATTCAATAAATAGGGCTGAGAAAATTGGACATATATGGGCAGAAAAATGAAACTGTCACTTTCTTACACCACACACAAGTATAAATTCAAAATGGATTAAAGACTTAAATGTTAGACCTGAAACCATAAAAATCCTAGAAAAAAACACTGCTTGTAGCAGTATTTTATCAGATGTATCTTCCCAGTCGAGGAAAACAAAAGAAAAGATAAATGAGACTACATCTAACTTAGAATTTGTTGCACAGAAAAGAAAAACATCAACAAAATTAAAAGATAACCACAGAATGGGAGAACATATTCGCAGATACATCTGATAAGGGCTTAATATAAAGTTTATGAAGTAGTTACAAAACTCAACACCAGAAAGACAAACAATCCAATTTAAAAATGGGCAAAGGACCCGAATAGACACTTCTTCAAAGAGGACATACAGGTGGCCAATAGATATATGAAAAGATGCTAATGTCACTAATCATCAGAGAACTGCAAATTAAAAGCACAAGAGATATCATCTGACACCTGACAGAATGGCTACATATAAATTAACAAACCACAAGTGCTGGTGAGGTTATGACAAAGAGGAACCCTAGTGCACTGTTGGTGGGAACAGAGATTGGTACAGCCACTGTGGAAAGCAGTATATAGAGATACCTCAAAAAATTAAAAATGATTGGCCTTTTGACCCAGTGATCCCACTTCTGGGAATAAACTGAAGGAACCCAAAACACTAATTCAAAGGAACATAAGCACCCCTATGTTCATTGTAGTGTTATTTACAATCACCAAGACATGGAAGCAGCCCAAATGTCCATCAGTAGATGAGTGGATAAAGGAACTATAGGACATTTACACCATGGAATTAAAAAAGTGAGCTTTTCTCTGACTTGGCTACAAAAAAGTAGAAAGTTTTACCCTTTGCAACAATTTGGATGGACCTAGAGAACATTATGCTAAGTAAAATAAGCCAGTCAGAGAAATACAAATACCATACAATTTCACTCATAGGTGGAATATAATGAGTTAACTGAACGAACCAGCAAAATAGAGACAGACTCATAGAGAGCAGGATGACAGCTAAGGGGTGGAGGTTAGTGGGGAGGGATTGAGCAAAAAGGAAAAAGAACTCACAGACATGGACAACAGTGTAGTGATTGTGGGGGGAGGGGAACATGTATAAGGGGACTAAATGGTAGTGAAATATACAATAGCAATTTTTTTAAAAAAGAATGTTAATAATCTGGACTGTGTTGTTCATAATCTGGAGGGCAATGAAGATACTAAAGGAGTTTTGAGTGGCTTGTGAAAAGATCTGATTTACATTTCAGGAAGATCCTATGACTACAGAGATGATCATGAATCAGAGGAAAAGAGAAAAACATTTTTAGAAATAGATGTTCTTTTGGGCCCACTCTTCCTAAGGGAGAATATTTAAATTCATGATCCTTGCAACTGGAGTTTTTATCTTTTTTCCCAAATCTACCTCTTTCTCAACCTCTCTTTGGAACTACAATGATCTTTTCCTCTCCCTTTACCTTACAGCTGTTTACCTTAAGCCCTTACATTCAAATATTACCAATCCCGTTGAGTCTCTTCTCAGTATATTTTCCACAACCATCTCCTCCTTCAGGTCCTCAACGATGTGTTTCTAATCCCTGTCTTCCTTTTACCTCTCACAGACTGCAACAGTGAATTTATAATAAGACAGAGAATCTCCACTGTATAATCCATTTTAAGCATACTTCTAAAATAAAACATATTTACTAATAAATTATTTTTCTTAAAGCACACATGCGATCATGTAAATTCCTCACTCAAAGCCATTAATAGTTCCTCACTGTCTACTGAATAATCGGACCTCAATATACTCTACTGTCATTGCTCAACACTCCTCTACATGACTAATGTCCCTCCCAAACAGGATGACAACAGTTCATTATATGATTACACCCTACTCTTTCCAGTCTTCATACTTTTGGCCACATTGTTCACTCAGCCTGAAACCTCGTCCATGACTCATCCTGCTACCTAGTTTTCCAGAACTGCAAGCTTCAGTGTTACCTTCTCTACAAAGCCTTCCCTCACGTTCTATGGGGAACTTCATAGTCAATTTTTAAAATATCTCACTTAAGGCGCTGATTCCCAAATGCCAGTCCACAAACACACTACTGGTGACAACATTTTCTTCTGTCCAGGATGAAATGAGATACAATGTGGCAAAATTTTATAAGAATAAATTTATTTTGTTTAAGCTGTGGACCTTTAGTCTGATACTATGTCCATCCTAACTTATAGTATTAAAATACTTTGTCTGTTTAATGACTAGATTTTTTTAGTCCTCCTTGGTGAGAAAAAAAAGAAGTTGGTAATGCTATGTTTGCCATCTCAATTTTTAAGGAAAATTTCATTGGCCTATAAATATGAAAGTCTGCATATCACATTTGATCTTATGTGGTCAAGCTTTTTTTCCCTCACATCTCTTTTCCTTACGGACACGAGTCAGTGATTATTATTGCACAAGACGTGGCAAGCACTGCAAGGGGTCACCCAGATCCTCCTTCCAGAAGGACTTGTTATCCAAGCTGCTGGGAGGGATGTTGACGGCTCTCAGCTGTCAGCCCCTTCAAGACTGCTCTGACAATAGAGAACCCCCTCACCTAAGGTTATGGCCCTTTACCGATGGTTCATATCCGGTGGCTAATTGATGTCATCTCAGGAATATTCTGAAGGGCTGTTTCAGCTCCAGAGGTTTTTCTGGGATGATTCTAAACTGTTGTTGGGTTTGTGTTACAATTCAATTTCTCCTGCTTCCTTCCCCGTCTTTAGTAGGTGTGGATCCCACAAACACTCCTATAACCTAAACATTAAAACTCCACCTTAGCCCTGGCTGGTAGCTCAGTGGATTGAGCTCAGGCTGTGAACCAAAGGGTCGCCAGTTTGATTCCCAATCAGGGCACATGCCTGGGTTGCAGGCCAGGTCCCCAGTGTGGGCCATGTGAGAGGCAACCACATATTGATGTTTCTCTCCCTCTCTTTCTCCCTCCCTTCCCCTCTCTCTAAATAAATAAATAAAATCTCAAAAATAAAAAATAAATAAAAAACTTCATCTCAGCATTGTTTCCCTGGGGCAATTAACCTGCTTCCTTAACTCTTTGAAATCCAAAACTGTGATACTAATCTCTGTATCCTCCTGAGAGCCTTACACTGTATCTTGAACATAACAGAAGCAATAAGATGGGTTAATTAAGGTAGGCACTTTGGACTGAACCCACAATTCTCCATCAGAAAAAAAGAGAGAAAATAGACACAGGTGATGAACCAATCATTTATGTTTCTTTACTGTGCCTATACCACAAAAATTTTTCCTTCAGCATTGATGAATTCTTATACTAGATTTGTAAACTGACATGAGAAATATAATTGAAAAGGTTAAAATTATATAACATCCAGGTAGAAAGTTTCATGGGTCTCTAAAAAAAAGAACTAAACTTTAGCATACATAAATTACTGAAAGAATGAGGAAGCTCACAGAAACAACAAGGAACTGATGGACAATCTCACCAGCTATGAATCTCCTCAGAATGAATCAGCTCCTGTGTCACTTATGGGGTAACTTCTCTTGAAACTCAAATTTCAGGGAGGAATTGTTTGATGGCCTGGTTTAGGTCAGATGCTCACCTGTTCAAAGATGGCAAGACACCTAGACTGACCATCCTACCAAGACTACCTACAATAGGGAAAGATGTAGCTCCTCAAATGACAGCTGAGACGCTGTTGCTAATATAAGGGTGTTATACACTGGTGAATGTTCCTGACTCACATGAGTCTGTCAGATGACATAAGCAAAATCCATCCTGAGAAACCGAGAGTCTCAGGATGAATCTGAGAAATACTGTAGTAGCCAGTGCTCAGTAAATATAGACAAAATGCACCATAGTTTTGTATATGCAGGCATGCTAAATAAGTGGGAATATATTGATAAGAGAGGTTTCTACCTTAAATAAACTAAAAAATTAGAAAGTGTGGATACTTAATGATGTCACCATCAACAAAATAGAAAACCCACTGAATGGTTGAACATATTCACCAATACATCTGACAAAGGGTTAGTATCCAAAATTTATAAAGAACTTATAAAAACACTAAAAGAAACAAACAATCCAATTAAAAAATGGGCAAACTGCTGAATAGATACTTCTCCAAAAAGGACATAGGAATGGCAAATAGACATATGAAAAGGCGCTCAATGTCAATAATCATCAGAGAGAGGCAAATTAAAACCATAATGAAATATCATCTCATACCTATCAGAATGTCTATCATCAATAAACCAACAAACAACAAGTGCTGGCAGGGATGGTGGTGGGAATGCAGACTGGTGGAAAGCAGTATGGAGATAACTCAAAAAATTATCTGCCTTATGACCCCGCAATTCCACTTCTGGGAATTTGTCCGAAAAAACCTGAAACACTAATTCTAAAGTTTACACGCACTCCAATGTTCATTGCAGTTTTATTTACAATCATCAAGATATGGAAATAGACCAAGTGCCCATTGGTAGAGGAGTGGGTAAAATAACTATAGGACATTTACACAATGGAATACTACTTAGTCATAAAAAAGAAGAAAATTTTGCCTTTCAGAATAGCATGGAAGGACCTGGAGAACATTATGCTAAGTGAAATAAGCCAGTCAGAGAAAGACAGATACCATACTCATACATGGAACCTAGGGAACAAACTGACCTGACAAGCAAAACAGAGACAGGCTCAGAGACACAGGCTGACAGCTCTGGGAGGGGGATAAGTAAGAGGGAGTGAGCAAAAAGGAAAAAGGTCTCATTGACATGGACAACATTTAAATTAAAAACATTTAAAAGTCTATGAAAATAAAATGAGGGTAGATCCTTGAATTATTGAGATCATTATTCAATTTTTTTCTTTTTGATAATGAAAATTTGATTTTTAAATATGCTATTTTATTATAGCAATGTAGTATTTACAACCCTTCTGACTCTGGATATATTAAGTGGCTAATATGTGATTACTTACATTTTATTTCTCTAAATGGAACCTTAATTGTACATGCCTTGTTTTTTTTCTATTGAATTTATTTACATACCTTTGTGTAAGAGTTGCCAAGTAAAATACATAATGCTCAGTTAAATCTATATATTTTTATTTTTTTATTTAACTCTTGTTCAAGTACAGTTTTCTTTCTTCTATTCCCAGCCCTGCTCCCCCCCCCAGTGCTCCCCACCTCCCTCCCATCTCCGGCCCCCACCTTAGTTATTGTCCATGTGTCCTTTATACTTGCTCATGTGAGTCCTTCCCCTTTTCCCCTGTGATTCTCTCCCCTCTCCCCTTTGGACCCTGTCAGCACGTTCTGTATTTCAGTTTCTTTGGTTACATTTTGCTTGCTTGTTTGTTTTGTTGTTTAGATTCCTGTTAAAGGTGAGATCATATATATTTGTCTTTCACCGCCTGGCTTATTTTGCTCAGCATAATGCTTTTCAGTTCCATCCATGATGTTGCAAAGGGTAGGAGCTCCTTCATCCTTTCTGCAGCATAGAATTCCATTGTGTAAATGTACCATAGTTTCTTGATCCAGTCATTTACCGATGGGTATCTAGGTTGCTTCCAACTCTTGGCTATTGTAAATTGTGCTGCTATGAACATCGGGGTGCATAGGTTCTTTTGGATTGGTGCTTCAGGGTTCTTAGGATATACTCCTAACAGTGGAATTGCTGGGACAAAAGGCACGTCCGTCCATTTTTAGTTTTCTTAGAAAATTCCATACTGTTTTCCATAGTGGTTGTACCAGTCTGCAATCCCACCAACAGTGAACTAGGGTCCCCTTTTCCCCACAACCTCTCCATCACTTGTTGTATGCTTCTTTGTTTATGGTAGCCATTCTGACTGGTGTAAAGTGGTATCTCATTGTGGTTTTGATTTGCATCTCTCTGATAGCTAGTGATATCGAGCATCTTTTCATGTGTCTCTGGATCCTCTGTATGTCCTCCTTGGCAAAGTGTCTGTTCAAGTCCTTTGCCCATTTTTTAATTGGGTTGCTCATCTTCTTTGAGTGGAGTCATGTGAATTCTTTGTATATTTTGGAGATTAAACCTTTGTCTGAGGTGTCATTGGCAAATATGATTTCCCAAACTGTTGCTTCTCTTTTTATCTTGATACTGTTTTCCTTGGCCATGCAGAAGCTTTTAACTTTGATGAGATCCAAACACTGTTTATTCTTTCCTTTATGTCCCTTGCTCTAGGGGGCGTATCAGTAAAAATATTGCTGCATGGAATATCTGAGATTTTCCTGCCAATGCTCTCCTCTAAAGCTTTAATGGTTTCCTGGCTTATATTTAAGTCTTTATATCCACCTTGAATTTATTTTGGTGTATGGTGTAAGTTGGTGCTTGAGTTTCATTTTTTTGCATGTAGCTGTCCAGTTCTCCCAATACTATTTGTTGAAGAGGCTATCTTTACTCCATTTTATGTTACTACCGCCTTTGTCGAATATTAATTGACTGTAGATATTTGGGTTTATTTCTGGACTCTCTGTTCTATTCCATTGGTCTATGTGCCTGTTTTTTATGCCAGTACCAGGCTGTTTTGATTACAGTGGCCTTGTAATACAGTTTGATATCAGGTATTGTAATCCCTCCTACTTTGTTGTTCTTTCTCAAAATTGCAGCTGCTATTTGGGGTCTTTTATGGTTCCATATAAATTTTTGAAGTGTTTGTTCTATGTCTGTGAAATAAGCCATTGGCACTTTAATAGGTATCACACTGAATCTGTAAATTGCTTTGGGTAGTATGGACATTTTGATGATGTTAATTCTTCCAATCCATGAACACGGTATATGTTTCCATTTATTTGTGTCTTCCTTGATTTCTTTCTTTAGTGTTGTGTAGTTTTCTGTATACAGGTCTTTTACCTCCTTAGTTAGGTTTATTCCCAGATATTTTATTTTTGTTTTTGCTATATTGAATGGGATTTTTTTCTTGATTTCTGCTTCTACTGATTCATTGTTGGTATACAAAAATGCCTTTGATTTCTGGATATTGACTTTGTATCCCGCTGTTTTGCAAAATTCATTTATTAGTTCCAGCAGTTTTTTGGTAGAGGCTATAGGATTTTCCATATACACTATCATGTCATCTGCAAACAATGACAGTTTTGTTTCCTCCTTTCCAATTTGGATGCCCTTTATTTCTTTTTCTTGTCTGATTGCTGTGGCTAGAACTTCCAATACTATATTGAATAGAAGTGGTGAAAGTGGACAACCTTGTCTTGTTCCTGATCTTAGTGGAAAAGCTTTTAGTTTTTGCCCATTGAGTATGATGTTGGCTGTAGGTCTTTCATATATGGCCTTTATTATATTGAGGAATGCTCCCTCTATTCCCACTTTGCTGAGTCCCTTTATCATAAATGGGTGTTGTACCTTATCAAAAGCTTTTTCTGCATCTATTGATATGATCATGTGGTTTTTGTCTTTGCTTTTGTTTATGTGGTGTATTACATTTACTGATTTGCGGATATTGAACCATCCTTGCATCCCTGGGATGAATCCCACTTGGTCGTGGTGTATGATCTTTTTGATGTATTGTTGGATGTGATTTGCCAATATTTTGTTGAGGATTTTAGCATCTATGTTCATC